>NC_134950.1:130202920-130513099 GCF_965638725.1 Aptenodytes patagonicus
TCATAAAAATATGCAGAGTTCAGCAACCACACTTTAATACAGCTAAGCCTCTTAAGTGTTGCTCGTATTTTATCTTGGGTAAGGACTGACTTGGGACTTTACGTCTGAGCATCCCAAAGGGAGACAGAGACCTGTGACAGAGTCCTTGCAACAAAATAAGAGGCTGAAATCAAAGTGCAAGGCCTCTTAGCTCCTCTCTCATTTCAGACTCCTCACTGAGGCTGCTGAATCCTGTGAATTGTGTTCTTCAGTGTATGAGTGCCTATATGTTCTATGACTGTGCCAGTTGGTTAAGGAGCCATTCAGCTAAGCTGTGGAGTTCCTAAAGTTCGGCAATAAAATACAGGCCTTTTTGTAGTTACTGGACTGGTTATGTGATGTCTGAGTCTTAGCACTTAGCATTCAGTTCAGGCTTTAGGTAATAATTAGGTAAATAAATAATTAGGTAAATAAAGTGCCACTTGACATCTGCCCGTCTTTATTTTTTTTAAATTTTCTCCTTCCAGAAATCATAGATTTACTCCATTCAGGGGGGACTGGATATAAACTTCATGCTTTGGCACACTGAAGCTGCATTCCTACTCTCCATTCAATGCCATATTTTGCTATCAACCAAAAGGGGGAAAAAAAACCCCAATACACCAACCAAACAACCTCCCCCCCCAAAAGAAAACCCCAATACCCAAAACCTATGAGTCAAAGCTCAGCGATATGTTCAGTATGTTATTAGTTGATTTGGAATAGTCTTCCATACAAAGTGTGTTCCAAAACACTTTACAGAATTAAAAGCTTTGTGTGACTACAGCACAAAAACCTAATCCAAAATGTTTTGGCTAAAAAAGGAAGCCTTCTGTTTTCCTTACAACTGAGGCCAAAACAATTTTAATTTCTGGCTTCTTAATTAATGTTAAATACAGTTTAGACTGAGTTTCTCATCAAACAAAGATTGCAACATTTGTAGAGTCGCAGTTATTTAGTCCATTGTTTTATCTTTAATTTGAACATCCTGAGTATGAGAGCAGTTAAATTCAAAGTCTTCATAGGTTATGCCATCTGTTAATGGAAATCTGTATTTCAGAGCTATGCAGAGCGTGGTTGATAATTCTGTCATTTTACTATAGCTTGGCCATTTTTTATTTATTTTTGCTGTATTGGTGCCTAAAGATTCTGATTGTGATCATAAAATAAGAATTTCATTTTATGACAAAATAGAGGTCTTAAAAGTTGTTTTCATTACACCCCAGCATAGATTGAAAAGCTTTTGCAATTTTTCATGAGACAATAAAGAGACTGGTAGTCTGGGATATGAGATTCAAGTTCATCTGTTTGTTCTGATTCTGTCTGGACACCTGAACCTGTGTTAGGACCTAGGTAAGGCTCCTGGGCAGTAAAGCAGTTCCCCCACCACCCCACTTATCGGTTGAGTTGATTGATTCCTTCATTAGTATCCACAGTAGTGTAGATGTCTACACCTCAACAGTTACCTTTCACTAAGTGCAGATTTAGGGACTGGATACAGCTGCCCTCTATTAAAAGTCCACTGTAGGATGAGATGACTTGTGCCCTGGAAGTGCTTATTTTCTGTACAGACTGCAAAGGAAGCATTGGATGATAGATGAGAGGTAGACATCTGTGCTATATGTGTCTGAAATTGACAGAAATATTAGGCAAATATTAGATATCAAAAATTAATCCAATCCAAGCAAGTTGCACTTTAGTTCAGGATGCGGAACAGCCAAGGTGAAGTCCAGCATGTGGTAGAGCATGCTTACAAAACTGAGTCTCCCATATGCAAGATGAATGTTTTTTAAAAAAAGATAAACAAAAAAAACAACAAGCATAACAACAACAAAAAAATCCTTGCTAGTAATTTTGGTTTCAATCTTAGAAGTGAAAATATCTTTTCAAGTGAAGGTTTTACTGCATCAAGCAATTAATGTAACAGTTTTGAATTAGTGTTTGGTGGCGTTTTGTGTTGGGTTTTTTTAAAGCAAGTATTAACATGGTGGAAGCTCTCCAGGAAACCACTATGCTTTTCAGAGAGCAGTGAGACTGGGCTGCTCCATAGGGCCAGGCGAGCTGGGAGCCAAGGGTGGCAGCAAGGCAGCCGGGCAGGGGCCTCACCAACAAGGGGTTGGTCCCACAGCAAGGTGAGCAGAGCAGGTCCAGTGACAGTGACCAGTTAAGCTGAGTGTCCAGGACTATCCAGGCTGGTCTGTAGCGATGAGGCAGGTACCAGGCCAGGGTTAGCAAGGCCGAGTCAGGACAAGCAAGGTGCAATGCCAGGCACAGGCAGACCTACAGCATAGTTCAGGCATCCTCCAAGGGAAGAGCCTGAGTTTTTAAATACAGCTCCCTAGCCAAGGGGCAGAGGCCCCAGACAAGGGGTGTCTCAGCTCCTTCTCTCACCTTAGCTGTTCTCCAGCGGTCTGATCCCAGGTTACATGGCCATGCCATGTCAGAGCTGGCCTTCAGCCCAGGCAGCTGGATCCCTCGGAGAGGAAGGAGGAGGTTGCAGAGCCTGCAGGTGTGCACAGGGACCTGGCAATGTTACCACATACTTTGTAAAGAGTAGAAGAGATGATTTTGACTCTAGAAATTGCAGAGTCAGAGAGCAGGAAAGGGAATGGAGGCACTGAGCTTTACGCGTGACCACAAAGAAGGATGGAGCAAAGGCAGTTGAGCCCTTTCCCCCCTGACCAGCATTTCAATGAAACACCAGTATTCACAGTGTGGGATCATCATGCTAAGTCAAAGAAGCTGAATTCTGCAGCAAATGCAGAAGCTCATTGAGGACAGCAGGAATATGTCTTCTTAAGTGTAAATAATATTGGGCATATAAAAGTTTTCTGAGAACAGCGGTATGCCTTGCTTACTTCCAACACGACTCAATCCGCTCTAGGACATGTAGTTCACCCTATTTGTTAACTGCTTAAAAAAACTCCTGAGTTGAGAAACCACAATTGTTTAGCACTTTATCAGAAGTCAGGTGTTTGCTTTCACTGTACAGAGCTGTTTGTTGAATGGAAATATGAAGTTTTCATTTTATACAGGGGGGTTCCTTCTGTAAAGGCTGAGGCTGTTTGATTTGAAAGTCCAAAGCTAGCTTCTTAGCTGGTCTAAATCAGCATAGCCTCATTGTTTTTCTAGGCCTATAGCAATTTTTGGTGGCTGAGATCTGGCACATAGTTTGGAACACAAGTGTTATTGTCAAACCATAATCAGGGAGATGACCCCCATTAAAAATGGTTATATTCCACAGTAAATATCTGCTGTCTTGCCAAAGAGACCACAGCTGTGAAAACTTTCCATGAGAACTGCTATTTCCATTTGTTCTCTTCTTTAATGTTAGGCTACTATAGGTGAAATACTTCAGTCATACAAAAACCCTCTTATTTCCTAAACAATTTAACTGTTGACAGTTGCATGTTATTCTGACAGAAACTATAAATAGCTTACTAGTATTTTATAGGATCAAAACGTACTGATTGTCTCAGGTTTTTGCTTGGCCAAGGTGTGGTGGGTGAAAACTTCCCCATTCAGAGCCACCTGGACACTAACAGCCTAAATATTTTCATGTGGCTAAAGCACAAACTTGTGTGCCCCAGGGCTGCTGAGCAAGACACTGTTCTGGTAGCATAAACATCCTCTTGTAGCCATTGAAGAGCTGAAGTGCTATGTCTGTGTGCTCTTACCTTCACCTTGTTCCAATCTCTGTTACACTTCATGGTATATTATGGGTTAATGCAGATGAGAGGGTTTGATGGCGAAATCCGTAGTGAAGAAACAGAGCAGAAATTGAAGAAATGGACCTCTTGCAAAAGTATTGGTGTTTGGTTGTCTTTTGTTGGGGGTTTTTTGCAGTCTAGTGAAGGCAGCTGGGAGATTCATTTGTATGCTGACCATTCCTGGTGTTGGGCAATTATTCAAGAGGCATCTGTTACTAAATATGGATTCTGAGGAAGTGCTGTGTTTGGCTACAGGAGAATAAGATCTGGTCTAAGATCCTATCTAGTGATTGAACTGTCATGAAACTGGTGAGTAACCACCAGTTACTGGGCTTAAAAAATATACTGACTAGTATGGTCAGCCCAATATAAATGGTAGTATTGCTGAAATGCTATTTCCCATACAAATTACATGGGAAGAAAATGTTTACATTCATAATCACACATCTCCCTGTCCACTGAAGAATTTATCCCAATCTTCTAACTGCCCCTACAACTCCCCACCAGCTTCCTAAGCCAGATTTCCTAGTCTTGTGTCCCTGGCTCCTCTACCCTCTCCCATAATCACAGAGCTAAAGTATCCGTGCTGGTGATGACACTGCTTGGGATAAATTTCTTTGCTGGTATTGTCCTTCGTCTGGGGAAAGATGCAAGTCAGTAGGAGGGAAAGATTTATTTGTAGGACAGACAATGTTTAATTAAGAGCCTGCCTAGAGGAAAGTGGCTAAGAACGCAGTCTCTCTGCTCCCAGCAAGAAGATGTCATTTGGGATACGCTTGCTGATTCCCAAGACAGACACTAGTCTTTAAAATTTAGGTGTTATAACACCCGTGTTCATAGAATCATTAAGGTTGGAAGAGACCTCTAAGATCATCGAGTCCAACCGTCATCCCAACACCACCATGCCCACTAAACCATGTCCCTAAGCACCTCTTCTACATGTCTCTTAAATAGTTCCAGGGATGGTGACTCAACCACTTCCCTGGGCAGCCTGTTCCAATGTTTAACCACTCTTTCAGTAAAGAAATTTTTTTGTTGTAGGCATGTGGCTTGGATCGGAGGTCAATTCCCTGTGCAAAACACCCTTCTTGTTGTCTAGCAGACAGGCAGGTCAGCAGCTGACCAGGCTGCTGAGCAAGAAGCCCCTAGCATGTATGTGAAGTGTGCCGTGGGTGTTAGTTAACAGAGCGTATGGATACAGTTTCTTGATGCTCTGGCTTGGGTATTTTATACCATAATGAGCCTATATTCCTTTAAATGGGCATTCTGAAATCTGGAAAAGCATTAGGCATAGATTAGCATTAGGATTAGGTGTCAACATTGTCAATACCTGTGTTACGGGGCATGATGCTTTACAGGAGGGAAATGCAGGCATTTGTATGATTCAAGCATTTCCTGAGGTAGAAAGAAAGAATTTTGTGATCAAAATGTTCAATTAAGCGTTGCCAAAATTCTGTTCAAATCTCATGTTAAATATTTAGCTCCTTTTTTTGGATCCTACTGTTATGGCCTAGCTGCTAAAATCTCCAGAGGCTTCAACAATGGTACACATTGTGCTCTTCATGTACTGTGAGAGAGCAGAGGGGGTGACCACAGTGTGAGAGATCACAGATCTTCTTCCCAAGAGTGTTCAAAAATGAGCCTAGAGGGGCTGGCACGAGTGGATGTGTAATTCATCTCTGCCACTGCAAGTGTGCACAGGGGCAGAGAAGAGATGGGAGAACTCTTGCTTTTTATCCCACTTGGCTTACAAATCACTTAACCATTAGCAACATGCAGATTTAAAACAAAGATAAGGAAGACAGCCAATGATTTAATACAGATGAGACAAACTCAAGGAAGTACATGTATGGTAGCTGGGGAAAGTTAGCCTTGCTATTTCCCCATTTATTTAAAAGAATGTGTTTCTGCCCAATACTGACCTGTCCTACCCACATCAGACATCGGTGGTGGTCTCTCTGGAATTAATATATTTCCTTAGTTTCCTTTCCTCATTATTTACTTTTCACTGTTCACTCTATGTTCCCTGGTTTAGCTGCATTGCTGGAAGCTTGCCTAGTTCCACTTGTTTCTGCAAAATAGAGCTGATCCATTGCTAAGAACAGGTCACCGCTGCCTTACTTAGTGAAATCCCATGGAAGAGAAAGCTATTTGGATATTTGGTCAGTTATTTGGTCTGTAGGCCAGTTGTGGGTTTTCTGCTTTCAAATGGTGGTGTGTGATTTGTAAGTCATAAGGGTACATTGGAGACAAATATGTAGTAACTACTTAGAGAGATTAGAGCCTGCTGTGGTCCTCATCATAGTTATAGGTACTTCAGTCTACTGCAGTTGTTTTCACAGCAGACTTAAAAGGCAGTACAACTGCTGTTATCCCATAAGGATTCGGAAATAGCTCCAAAGTGGGACTTCAGGCAGAACGTAATTATACTTTTTCCCCATAAGCATAACCACTGCAATCTTAAATCTGTCTTCAATTGCCAATTAACTCTAAAGATGCCAAAAGCCTGTTTATGCTGCAGTTGCCAATATTCAATCATAAAATCACAGAATAATTAAGGTTGGACCACTGGAGGTCATCAAGCCCAAACTCAAAGCTACCCTCGAAGTTAGTTCAGGTTGTTCAGGGCTTTGTCCAGTTGAGTTTTAAAAATCTCCAAAGTTGGAAAGTCCACAGCATATCTAGGCAGCCTGTTTCAGAGCTTAATGATTGTGAGAATTTTTTTTCCTTATGTCTAATTAAAATCTCTTACTGCAACAATATATTGCCTCTTGACCTTATACTACGCACCTCTGGGAAGAGTCCTGCTCTACCTTGTCTCGTGGTTGGACAGCAGTTAGATTCCCCTTACCCTTTTCTCCAGGCAAACTCACTCCCTTGTTTGTCGTGTGCTCTATGCCCCAACCAGATGGCCCTACACTGAACTCCTTCTGGTGTGCCTGTATTTCTCTCATAGTGGGGACCAAAACTGGATGCAGTACTCTAGGCATGGTCATACAAGTGCCAAAATAAGGAGAAAAAACACTTCCCTTGATCTGCTGGCTATTCTCTTGTCAATGGCTGGCCCTTGGTGTTGCAATGATGCACTGCTGACTCATGTTTAAATTGACATCCACTGGGACCCCAAGTACTTCCACAAAGCTCCTTTCTAGCCAATTTGCTCCCAGCCCATATTGGTGTAGTGGGTATTGTATCTTCATATATGCATGGCTTTGCATTTGGTTTTGCTGAACTTCACAAGGTACCTGTCAGTCCTCTCGGAGTCTTTCATCTCTCAAAATCCTTCTGTGGGACAGCCTTGCCCTTCAGCTTAACAGTTCTTGCCCCTTCTTCTACCCTTCAAGGTTCAGGAGATTGTTTAAGTGCAGTTATCCATGTCACTGATGAAGGTGATAAACTGTATTGGTCTCAGTATCGACCCCTAAGGAACACCACTCCCAACAAGCTGTTGGTTAGTTTTTTGAAATAGTGACTTAGGGCATGGCTGTCCAGACAATTTTTCACCTACCTTGTAGTCTGCCTCCAAACTCTACTACTGGGCTAGGAGATCTGCAAGGTGTGAAGGCAGATTGTACAAAGCAGTCATAAAGTACCTCAAGCTTTCTCACGTCCCTTGTCACTTTCAGCAGTAGACAACGTTTTCCCTGGTCTTCCCCCCCCCCACCCCACCTGCCCGATATACTTACAGAAACATCTCATGTTGTCCTTAACATCTCTTTCCAGTCTCAGCTCCAACTTTGGCCTTCCTGATTTCACTCCCTCATGCTCAGGCAATGCCTTTGTAATCCAGGGAAATCCACCCTCACTTCCAGCTCCATCACAGCTCTTTTTTTTTTTTTTTTTTTTTCTTCTAGCCTTCCCCAACCCCCCCACCCCCCCGAACATTAGTTACTGTACATCATGCAGACAGCTGGTGGAAATCTGTTTTCAAACTCTGGAAATCACTGACCAGTATCTCCTCCCAAACTGAGGTGACACTCCCTTTGTCCCCTTTATTGCTGGTTTGGAAAGTCTGGTGGTTTTTTGTTTGGTTTTTTTGTTTTTTTAATATTACTTCCTTGAAAAGAAACCATGTCAGAAATGTGTAGAGACATTAATGAACTTGTTGCCAGACTTTGGGAATACATCTATGTCAGCATATAAAGATTTTGTCTTTGTTGACATAATGTATAAAACTAAAATGAATCAGAGTAAGATTTCTCTAATTAGTAGCATCACTCTAGGAAGAGCTGCCATCATTTAATTGTGAGATTCTGTTAGTATATAAAATGACTGCTTTTAAATGTTTAGTCGAGTTAATTTCAGAGTGGGTGCTGGAAGGTGCTTCACATACTACTGCATGTCACAACCATGCTATGAAATAAAAGTACACAATGGTGAGCAGCATGAATCTGAGACTACAGTTTGTATGTCACTAATGTGGCCATTAAGTTTTCATGTGAAGATTTATTATGCTGTCATTACAGCACTTTTCTTTTTTGATGTATCAAACCACTACTACAGTACATATTTGTTGACATCTCATCTGTTTTAGGAAGGCAAATGATTACAAGTTACCAAGGAATCTAATAAGCAGTATGCAAGGAATGGGCTGCACAATTCGTTTTGCTAGATAGCAAGTCACTGCTGTTTTAATTTCAATTAAATTACACCTACTTCTCACATTGATAACAAAAACAAACCATGTACCATTTCAAAAAGAATTTGCATAGCTATATTCATTTAGTAAATGGAAATGAGCGTTGTTTTGTAGCTTCTACAGATGGAAGATATAGAAGGATGTAATTTGTTGAAGGTTTTGTGTACTTTATATATGAAGTGCTATATTTTATGAGTTTGTAGCAAACCTTCTGTTTCACTAAGTCCTCAAGACTACACGACCACAGTCCTTAGCATCTGAAGGAGTTTTTAAAACTGGGATATTTGAATTTGTTTTCTTACTTTGAATTGCCTGTGCAGTTTGATACAAAAATTCTTATTCAGAGCTGTTGTCGTGCTGTTCTGTGGAAAGAGACGTTTGGGGTAAAGCAAATCAGTGTGGTTGAAAATGATTTTGGCTGGAGACTCGGATAAAATATGTTACCCACCCCACCTCCTGAGCAGATTACACTGATGAGCTGCACAATGCCATGAGTGAAAATCAAACAGTTAAATTTTTTCTGAAAGCAAGAGGAGATCCTCAGGGGACTGTACCTTTTGAAGCCATAATTGCTGTTGTTAGGAATTGTTGTGGGTATTTACAGTGGAGGGAAAAATTAGGGACCATCATTAGCCCTAGAGAGCATTTGTTCAGGGGACTGACCTTTGGGCAAAGGACCATTAATTTTTAAAGTAATGTTGAATATTCTTTGTCATTCTTTTCTGTCCTGTTCTCCTGAGCCTGACGTATTCTGGATGGTTTGGTTTATTGAGTTGTACCACATCCCCCAACCTTTCCCATGTTTGTAAGCTTCCACTCTCCATAAGTCCACCAAAATATCTGCAAGGCAGCTGGAGAATAAAGCAAATGCTGCTGCTGCCTACGCACCGCTTAAGTTGACTGTCAGTGGGCATGACAGGCTGGAAGGGTGCGCTTAGCTGAGTCCCGGGGGAGACGGGGAGCTGAGCAGGACATGCCCACAGCTGACGGAGTGGAAGGTGGAAAAAAGGCCAGGGATTTGAAGAGATAATATTGTGGGGCATTGCTACTACGATGAGTGTTTGATGGAGATTTTTTTCCTCACTTGTTGGGGTTGCTCTCAGTGATAGTAGGACTGCCTTCACTGTAACATTTGCTCATTACAGCTTATGCGGAACAGATACATGTGTGCTCTAACTAAGACCAGACCATCCCACATTGTTTTCTTTGTGTATGCCATAAAAGGCTTATTCTCAGCTCCTCATATCTGTAAGGCTGAAACGAAAGTAAACATGAGTGTTACTTGAGGCTGATAACCTTCAAAAACTTCGTAGGTTAATGCCTGCAATAGGAAAGTCAGACAAGATGGTCTGGCTGCCCCTTTAGCTTTACAGTCTGTGAAACCATGGGAGATGTGAGGGGATCTACTGAAAGCCTTTTTAGTGTCTTTCTCTGTTTGGATAGCATTTCTCCGAAAGTATTTTTGGCAGTGGGGTTGGGGGGTGACCAGTTCTATAATGAAAGGCAATAATTGCCTGTGGCAAAATTAGATCAACAAGCTGTATAAACTGTTGGTGGAAATGATGAGTTATCCACCTCTTATCAGCACCTATTGAATTTTCAGTGTAATAATTGTTGATAGAAACACACCATGGTAATTCAGAGTACTGCTTTCAGTTAATGGTGTGGGGGTTTTTTCCCCCCGTCTTTCTGGCAATATGCTGATATGAACTCCTGGTGATCATACTGCAAGCAGCACAGGAACAACTGCACAAGCAAGTGCATCCTATGAGCCCCTGTCCAGGCAAGGGGTCCAAACTGTGGGCCAGAACATGAATGTAGGGAGCCATGGAGCCACTGTAAATGTAGTTTTGTAAGCCAAAGCAGTAACCGAAAGGCAGAGTAACACTGAAATGTTACCTTTGGAAGAAGAATGTTGGAAAAAATGCTTTGAGAGGTCCCAAAATCTATTTTTATATATAAATATGTAAATGTATATACAAACAGGTTCCAAAATATATTTATGTTTGTGGAAAATTTGCTATGATACTGCAAATCTTTTGTGCTAGTATGAGTGAGGCAGTGTGCATGGATAGCAGGGGATACCTGGATAAGCAGTGGATTAAGTGGGTAAGAATGGATAGGTGGAAAGAAAATGGTAGGAATGGTATGTAGAAAACAAGATTAATCCAATTCTTTCTTGGTTTTCTGAACTCCAGTTCTACCTTGCCAAGCCATATGATGAAAGTAATGTTTTCATTTATCCTGTCTATAGTCTTTATTTCCCACAGGCTCGACTTGAATACCAGAGGCTGGTTTTGCAAAAATCCTCAAAGCTTCATGGGAAATAGTGGGGAGAAAGCTTCATGGGTACTTTTTCTAACATACGTCTACTAAAATGTGTAGACCTGCTGAAAATTAGCTTCACAGAAAAATTAGAAAATCACTTTGTGAAGCGAGTATTAGATAAAACAATAAATATTTTACTGGTGTATACAACCACAAAACCTTTATTTTGTTTTGCCGCATTTGCAAAGACTGAAAATTTAAATATATGATGGGATTATTTCTCAAATATTCTATAAATCTGGAAGGTAGATTACAGCCACGCTTATCAGTTTGGTGTGCTAGTTAATAAAGTATTCAAATGGATTAGTAATGTGAAAGTACACACTGCATGATTTACAAAGATTGAATAACTGTTAAATTCAGGAAAATATTTCCTGTGGAGGAAAATGCGTCATCATAAATGAGAAATTGCTGCAACAAATACAACTGTTGAGTGTTTAAGGAATTCAAAATGAAGTTGAAGTGAATGAGACTGAACAAAAAAAAATCATTCTGTAGCATCTTGTAAAAAGTATACAGGATTAAAATTATCAGAGATAGTGTATTTAGAAAACAATTACGGAAAGCCAAAATGGAAATACATTCTCTAAAAGTATTAATCAAAGAGAATAGTTACAGGATGATTTTATGCCAGTCAATCAAACTTCAGACAAAGGAAGAAAGTGGCATTAAGTTTAGATTCAAATTAAGGAATTAAATTATATAGTAACTCAGACAACTATTTCTGGATTTGTATAAGTAGAAGCCAGTCCATAATTTTCCCCTGTGGAATAAAGATGAGAATTTCAAAGGATTTCTCCTGGCTAAATGCATTTTACATAAATGCATAATGCAAAAGTATAAGCTGCAGGGAGAAACATTCTGGTTATATACAAAGTTAAAATTATGTGACATTTAAAGTATAGCTCAGAATATGCATATATAGAACACAGTGTGTTTATTTCTTGGACTCAGATCAACAACAAATTGCTTTCATGGCAGCTGCTTTCACAGAAATGCCTTAAGGGTCAAGGGGGTTGGGTTTTTGGGGGTCTGCCCTGGCGGGGATGAACTCTTCTCTAGCTTTCAAAAACACAAGCCAGTCTATTTAAGGGGGGGGGGGGGGGGGAACCTACCAAAACATACAGGGGCAACTAAATGAAAATGGAAATTGTGATCAGAGGCATGATGAAACTCTTCCGTATGCAAAGAGAAAGAGAATGATAAAGATCTTATATTAAGTGGCTGGATTGGACAGTACTTGGAGCAGAACTGGTGTGAGCTTTCACGTGAGTTTCTACTGTACTTTCAGAAAAATGATAAGGGCATGCTGAGGAGAATAAATGAAATATTCATGTTTTCTTAATGAACATCAAGGGTCCCTCTATTTTCTGTTTGATATTATTCTGTCCGGGCTACTTGAAATTAAATCACAGGTAGGAAAGCCACAGGGAATAACCCAATGGTGATGATAAGGTGGTATCAGAGACTGCCAGGAGCCTGTGGGAAATGGTAGGACTAGCTACTAGCAGCAGACCATGTTTACTCATGGAAGTATGTTTGCTCATCCCAAAATGGAGCATAGGATCAAAAGGGATTCTAAAATTTGAAATTTTCTAGTCTAGGGGAAGGCCTGAATTGCTGGGGTGGTGCTGGGAGGCGACAGAGAGATGCTAAAGGATGATGAAGAAGAAATAGCAGAAAGGCAGTCTACTTCTCATTCATGAAGTAGGGGTAACTTCTTCTCATAGAAAACATTAACGTTCAGGAAAATAAATATTACTTTAGACACTTAGGGCTAAACTTTAAAAGGTGTGGCTACACTGAACTGGAAAATTCCCTGGCAGCCTCGCAGAGCCACCTTTAAGTCAGTCTCACATGAAGTACTCCAGGCTCCTGAAACAACACCCATCCTGCACGTGGCTTCACATCTGCCTTAGAGGTGGAAGAGTAACACCAAAGCGCCTCTAAAGCCAAGGAGGTAGAGCCCTTGTCCCACTGCTCTAGGCACAGGGTCATTGCATATACCTGCTATAATTTCTCTGAATGTGCAGGAGCAGAGACCTGTGAAAATGTTTGTTAAACTACAATGCAAGTGCTAAGGTTATTTATTTAGGCAGGGTAAGGGAGGATGGTCTGCTCTGTGATTCTGCATTAGACAAATGCACTGAGGGAGTTTCTACACTGTAATTTGGTATAGGTGCAGGATATTCGTTAAAGACACAGAACCGCTTTCCTGTCATGCTGTCGTGCAGTCACTAACCTGCCTGTGGTTACAGTCACACGAACTGTCTCTGTGGCTTTAGCCCTTTGAATAATAAACCTTGCTGGGCACTTTCTAGTTTTGGAACATGTAACAAGGAATCACAAAGAAGTCTTGATCAGCCATTTTGCATTGGCTTTCAAGGGAAGAAGCATACTAAGAGCCTCCAAGCCTGGTTAATGAAAAACAGTATGTGAAGTGGAGTTTTGCGGTCTAATCTGGAAATGGCAAGATCACATTGTACACAGAGGTCAAGATTTCACTCCCCACCTCCCCACGCCTTGTTAAGGCAGATTTAACAGGCTTAGTAATACAAATACATGTTGCATTACGAGTAAACTAAATAAGGAGAAGGCAGCAGAAAAATTAATTTGTTGGATGGCACAGGAAACAAAGAATAAACCCAAAAGCTACTTTCAAGAAATACTAAGCAATAGCTATGGTCTGCTATGCTGACTTGGAAGAAAAGAGTAGACTGAAACTTGAAAAGCGTGTTAGTAGGCTCTATAAGGGTAGACCCAACCAGAGTTTTAATAATCTTTCCTAACAGCCTGCTATTTATATCAAGGAAGAAACACTTGCACTACTAAAAACACGTATTGAAACAATGATCCTACAGAGCATCAACTGCTGCTCTGTGGTACAAATGACTAGAACAAAATCTCTTCAGAAATACTACCCTATCATAAAGTTACCCTTTATTTCTTTGAAGCAGTGCTAGTTGTACATGCTGTCTTATAGAGTCAAGTCTTGCAGTCAAATTCATTGACATGTATTTGGGTGGCAAACAATTTTTAAATAATGAAAGACGAGATAAATCACCATCATTAGTGCAGAAGGCAAGGTCTGGTGTGGGACCATGTACTTGATCCATGCACAATGCAAAGTTAATAATCTCTCAGAGTTTTCTATATTCGGCTTCATTAATGTAGACAAGGTCTAGATACAGCAGTGGCAGAATGAATAATTCGAAACCAAATCCCTGAAACTGAAGGAAACGGATCAGTGCACCAGCTGGCTCTCATTCACCCTTGCAGAAATATATTCTTTTAAAAAATATACTTTGGTTTGAATTTCAATGCTTGTAAAAGGTTGAGATATACAGATTGAGACACTGACCTTTCCTTTTCCTCCTTAGGTGAAATAGAACACAAGCAATGCCCATGCAATCATCCAGATATATGGAAAAAAAAAAAAGGTGAAGCATACAAGTGTTTCAGTGATGTAAGGATAAAAGTCAGTCTTGCAGTTCCCTGAGAGGAGAAGAGGTCATGTTTGGGACTTCGGTCAAACCACCCTGGGAGTTTTCTAAAAGACCCTGAATTACTCTCTTTGACAAAGCAATTAAAATATGAAAAGCAGAGGAAGTCACCCAGTACATACTGAAATTTATAGAGAATGGAAGGCACTTTGACCCTGTCAATATGATTGAGAACCAAACAAAATCCTTCCAAAAGGACCTGCAGCAGAAAGGGTGGCAGAGTTCAAAACAGTGTTTAATGAGGCGCTTCCAACACAGAACAGCACAAGTCTAGTGTTTGGACTTCAAGTTGTGATTGCAGTGCTGGCAGCATGAGTAAAACCCCGGGTCATCCCTCCAAGCTTGCTGCTCTGCCCATGATACCAATGATGCCTTTCTCTGTCCCACTTAATCTTGCACCAAGGGAGCAAGGAAGGTCTCTGGCCTGTTGACTTAAGTATTTAAGTGACAGGCTTGCACCTCGTTAGCCTGTGGATCTGCCTTCCCTCTTCTGCCTAGTGCTCAAAGGGTAAGCTATTATAATAAGAGCTGAGTGGTAAGAAATCACAACCCAGATGTGTTTTACCAGATTATCGCTCTCTCTGTGTTTACTGAGATTATGTTTGATTATGACAGCATGCATTGTGTCATCTGAAAATGTTTCCTGGACCAAGCCCCTGGGGTACTAAGCAGAAGAACAACCAGGTTCTGGATCCTGATTATGCTTGTGAGGGGTGAGCAACTGCAAGCTGCTTGGAGAGAGGCTCCGCACAGCCAGAAACTGAGCGCTGGCTTTAGAAAGCCTCTAGAGCAGGTCAAGATGCCTCTGCAGGGAAAGAACAGCTGAATGCCGACTGTTGAGGGATCACATCACACGTGTTGGACTGCACACATGAATTTCACCCAAGTCCAGTTTCAGCACAGCTGAATAGCTGGTGTAGTTGATTTAATAGCTTTTTAATAGACCTAGGTCTGTGTGCCGAATTATGACCTTCTTGGTCGTAATTGGTTATGACCAGCCAAGCGCTTCCAGTGCTTGTTCACATGGCACCTTTAAGACCTTAGAACATATGGGGTTACAATGACATTCATGAAAATTATGCACACATATTGATGGGTGATTTTATCACCAAATGTATATGTGTATAAAATGTGTTCTCACTGGTCCCATAAATAACAGTATGCAGCATTTCTTAGCAGACTAATAGAGAGAGGTTGTCTCACTCACTTTTGGCCAGCAGCAAAACATTCAGCATATTAGATGCTGTATATTACTTTGTTTGTTTTAAATATGTTATAACATAAAAAGCTCCTTCAATTTCCCTTCTCTTTTCTCCTGCATTCTTTTGCATCTCTGTGCTGAGGGCAGCTGTCTGGGAGCAGCGTGGCAGACTGCTCTGCCAAGGGAGGGGAGTGGGGAGCCAAGCGCAATCATGCAGCTGGCAGGGCAGGGGCCTAATCCTGCTGGCCTGGGGGTGGCCACTAGGCTCAGCTGAGAGCCCGTGTTGCAGTGACAAGGCAGGTCTGAGGTGAGGCTGGGAAGCTGGTCTGTGGGTCAAGGTCCAGGTATAGACTGCTGCGTTGCAGCCCAGTTGAGATGCTGCTGCACCATAGCTCAGGCAGGGACTGAGGGTGAGAGCCTTCGCTTACAAGTGGCCCCCAAGGAAGTTGTAGGGGGGCATCCTTTGCTGGGGCTGCCTCTAGCTTTCCTTATTACAGCTTCCTTTAAGGCCTCCAGCTGTGCAGTTTGGACGCTGGCCCCAAGCCCAGGCGGCTGAAGCCCTGGGTGTAGGGGATGGCTGGTGTCCTGCTCACCTCCCTGCTGCAGAAAAAGCAGATGGGGAGTTCCTGCCCACACACTCTATTTTTATTCTCATGAGGGAAGACCTCTGCCCCACAGCTCTTCGCAAACTTGAGAAACGTAATTTGTTGGTTTCCCTTTCCCAAATATGCCTCCTCTGCTGCTGTTGAGCACAATCAGTGCTTCCGGGGGAAATGCAAGCTAGCAGGTCTGATTGCACATGCAGGAGAGATTACATGGCTGGAGAGTTATATAGCAAATAATGCATAGGTTAGACTGACTGACATAGCTGACTTCAGAGCTCTCAAAGGGCCTGCCAAGTGCTAAATGGCCAGACCCACCCAGTTATGTATGAGCACCAGTTGCTATATGGACACCGTGAGCTCTGCCAGCCCCCTCTGTGGTACCCCAGGCTCGGGTGCTCACGGTGGGTGTAAACAAGGAGGGTGGCTCAGTGGTGCAGCCCTGCAGGGCCACCTTTTGGGTCCTGTTGGGCTCTGTGCAATAAGGTATAAAGCACCGATGATTCCTATTAAGTCGAGGCTCTTCTGTACATTATTAATCTGGTTTTTGGACTTTCCATGAGAAAGCACTGTATAAATTTAAGTAGTGACCACAATGAAATCCCATATGACTAGATGAAGTCACTCAGTGTCAGTAAACCTGATAGGGTTTCTGAAATAAACATTTTTATTCAAGGATTTGGCTAGCTTGTAATGGGACAGACATGACTGGGATAGATTTAGATATGTGTGCTGAGCTGTCCCATAATTAGATAGAGAAGCTTTTGCAAATGCTTTTTTTCCCTGTTTGGTTTGGTAAGTGGTATAAATCCAGAGATGAATGAGGTACTGCCATTGGTCAACAGAATGGGATCTATCTTTGTACTAACAGACTTCTTAGAGTTGTGGAGATCTGTGGTCCTCTTGACAGTCAGCAGGAGAATGTGCAGGTTTAGTTTTGAGACTGTCCTGACAAGGGGTTTCCTGACAAATGACTCTCTCATGAGACTTTTGACATGTAATTCAAGCCATCCCTACAGCATGTATACTGCACCCTGATGTACTGAATTCCTGGTGAGCAGGTTTGGAAAAAGAAACAGCTGCTGGAAGAAGAGCAGGTGTCATTCCCACAACAGGGATAAAAATGAATAAAAAAGAAGAGAAATCTGTACGCCTGATGAGGTATAGCAGCTTACATACTTTCATTAAGGAGGGACGACAGGAGAATTCTGCTTAAATCAGTCACATGGAAGTACTCAGTTCAGAAAGGGAAAAAGCTCTTTAAGCTACAGCTTAGCTTGAAAGTCTTCAGTATGTGAGCAAGAAATACTGTTTTTATGGGGTTTGAAACAAATCCTGGTTACTGAACGAAGAATGTGACAATCACTTATGTGAGAGAGGGATGCTATGAGGGTCTAAATGTGATGCCGAGTACTGTTGCTTATCATATCTAAGTGTTGCTATGCTGTACACCAGGGTAATTAGACTGAGCGTCTAATTCTGTTACAGTAGTATATGTTTAAGAGGCTCTGGTTTGCATCAGTTAGGACCAGTGTGTGTTTTCTTGAGTGCTTTAAGGCAGATAAAACCCAGACACTGAAGCAGACCTCTGTCAAATGCTCTGAGTGACTCTGAATAACCCAGGAGCTGGCCAAGGAGTGTATAAATGGCTCCCTTTTCTGCAAATTACTTCCTCAATAATGCATATATCACAGTAATCCTTTCCTCAGGATTCTCCCCAAAACTAAAAAGCTTAACAGCTGATCTACCCTAGAAAAAGTTATGGAAATAAAACAACAAGGGGAGGAGAAAGGGATTTACTTATGTGTTCCAAGTAGTTCCTAGTGTGGCTTAAATAACTTTTGTATAACAGGAAGGCCTTTCACATGTTATATATGCATTAAAATCCCTAGCATGGCTAAAACTCATTAAAGACACACAAGTGTGTTAATCCAGGGCATGTCATGGTGCCTTAATTAAAAAAAAAACCAAAACTTGAGCACAGGGAGTAGTGGTAAACACACATCAGGAACCAAACTAGTCACATCTCAAATAACTGCCTTTGGCGTGTTTCTAGGTATGTACTCTACTTGTTTGTAATCACTTGTTATGCTGAGTCCTGCCCATGGACTTTGTTCTGGGCTTCACCTAGCAATTCCTGTATTAGTACACTTAGTCTACAAGCAAATGGCTTCAAGAGTTGCGTAAAAAGTCCTAGCAAGGCTGCACATCCCCAGACTATGCTCTTTGAGCATTCTTTAGCATCTCAGTAGGAGCTGCTGGCCTTTGTATGTTTTGGTCTAAAGTACGGTTTGTCATCTATTTACTTGCTTACTGGTTAACTTGGGAAGCTAAAAATCAGGCACCTTTTTGTTCATTTAAAAAATAAAACAAAAAAAAATAAAGAAGCTTGGCCCAAGATGTAACAGACCTGACCCTATAGATGTTCCCTTAATGTTTTGTTGCTTTTACATTTCCTGCTGTTTCATAAGGAGAAATTAAGCATAGAAATATTAAAAAATAATCCTCCATGGTGTTTTTTTAGTTGCATAATACCAGATGTTGTGAAGTTAACCTTTTTTTTTTTCTTTTCTTTTTGAGTCATTTGGTATGTTTTTTTTTCTATTGGGACAATTATAAAAAAAGGTGGGGAGCTGAGCAGTGAGCCCAGACTGGAGCCAGAAACTGAGGAGAACTAAGAGCAGGGACTTGCCAAGTTTCCTGCTTCCCCACTGGGAAGAACAGCACTTCCCAAGTCTCAGGCACCCAGAGGGGAATTTTCTGGCTCTTTAGAGCAAGTATAATGATGAATGATACAGTGCCTTTTTTCCCCATTTCTCCTTCACCTAAACTGCAAATGAAATTAGACTATGCCTTTCTCTGAAACTGTAAGATTGGATTAAAAAGGCAGACAAGAAGTTCACAGAATTTAGAGGAAACCTACGCAAAAGAAATGTCAGTGATTGTAAAGCAGCAACCCAAACGAGAAAACAAAACTTCTCTAACTGTGTCCTACAGCTCTGAACATATTTTACAGAAGAAGAAAGGCTTTAAGAACCCTAAAACTGTACGATGTTGTGTCATACATTGCCTGGTTTACTTCTATCTCCAGATATGCACCTGAATCATTGTGAAATTAATTCTTTTCAAAACTTCATGGTTTTTTGCAGGCATTTGGTATCTCCCATCAGATAAATAGATTCCTTAAGATGATAACGTGGTGGAAGTTATCCTGCTCTTTTGCATTTCACTGAACTCATTAATAACAAATGTCAAGCACGGCTCATATCGGTTCCATTCAAGAGAAGAATTCAAGAAAAGCTAGTAAAAAACTGTGCATCTGATCAAATGTTTGAGAATCCCTGAAGATCGTATTACGAACAGTTGTAGTGAAACGTGTCAGCTGAGTGAGGGATAATGGAAAATCATCCATCCCTTTGAGCGTGTCATGGGAAGGACCTTGGGGAGCACTATAAGGCAAAACATAACTGATTGTCTAATCCATGGATTTTCTAATGGATTCTTATGGATTTTTTTTTTTTTTATGGATATTGACTTTGGTGTGTGTATTGTATACATGCACTGAATAACAAAAGTCATGTTCATAGCAATGAATCTGAATTATATATTTGGATTTATATAATAGGACATGAGTCTGAGTTCCTGCTCTGATCTTTGCATGTTGATCTGAGCAGATGAGAGCAGTGTTGTTGAAAACTCTGGTAGGAGACAGACCTGTTAGTTTTACCTATCATCTCATGTGGAACTTCAGCTCTGTGAAGTCTCAGCAGGGGCACTACAAGCATCAGTTATTTCCTCTCTAGCTGTAGCTAACTGGAGCAATAATGTTGCAAGAAGGAGCTTCAGCAGTCTACAGAGTGCTAACTAAAATACAGCAAAATTATGAGCTTTTGATATCAAGAGTTCCTTTTCTCTACATGTTGCCGTAAGAGTGAGAGGAGAGGAAAGATAAGGTGTGGCAGTCTGGAAAGTAAGAAAGGAGCTGACTCTCCAGAATAGGTCCAGACAGAAAACAGTGATACCCAAGAGAGCATGTCTTGAGGATGAAGCGTGGAAGAAATTAGCTTATGTATATACACAAGAAGGTGGACAAAATATTTGCATTCTCTGGCACAGTTTATGGAAGAAACAGAGAAAGTTGCACTGCAGTCTGCAGCAGAGTCAGATTACAAAGGACGCGTGACAGCTTGTGGTATGTGAGCTGTTTTCACGTGGGCTTTATTCTCACAGATGCTCACTGGCAGAAGGATGAAAGAGGTAGGATCCCTGAAGCCATCTTTGTTAATGTCTCATCTCACAAATCATTGCAAAGCAAAGCTGAATGAATGGGAAAAGCCAGTAGATTATTTCAACGCGAACTGCCATTAAAATCTTTCTTAAGAAGGAATCATATAAAGCAAACTGTTAGTGGTCACTGGAACTTGGAAACTGGAAGTAAATTAGGAGGGAAACTTAAATAAACCCAAAAGTTGTAAAGAATTGTTTGGAAAATTACACTGGCTGTTGGTGAGTTTTATTAATTGCATTCATTAATGATGTTGAAAATGAAAGTGAGGGAAGCACTAACAGTGATGTCAGCAAATATTTAGACCCACCCACAGAGCACAAAAGAATAAAAACAGATTAAAACCAATGCTGGCATAATGGCTGGATGATGAAACAGATGTTCTCACAAGTAAAAGCAGCTGCCTTTTTTCAGTGTTTGGAAGACTGAAACACAGGGAAAAGATCTGCAATGTGTCCTAATGTTGTTATTAGACAGGGATAGAAAAAATAGCATCCTCAAATATGCTTGTAAGGTGGATCAACCATATTTGTATTCAGTTAGATGATTGACTAGAGGCACAGCTAATGAATTCTCCTTACTTCTAATATTGCTTTTTCAAACAGTTTGAAAAATCTTTTTTTACAAAAGTTTGCCAAGTTTATACTGTCTTTTGAAGATCTTTGTTCCTGTCAATAGTTTCAGTAAAGGCTATGCAATGTGGAGCAAGGGAAGGAATTTGTGGAACTTGAAAATTTGGGAATTGGGAAATATTATTGTTACTACTGTTGTTATTTTAAAAAGATAATTATCTTATTGCTCAACAGTACTGAAAGCCTATTTTGGAGTGGAATTATTGTAGTAAACTACAAAAGATACAGTGGTCTGTAGAGATCACTGGCTTTCTTTAGGATTAAAATGTATTTACAATAGATTTGGGGGACAGAGATTCAATTTAGATATGTGATTGATAAGTTTGTATACCTTAACCTATTTGGAATTCAAATTTTAGATGTCATATTAGGATCTCTAGCATTTTCACAGAAATCTAATAATACTTTATGTTGTGAATGGTCAGCTCGCTGCTAAAAGCAAACCATGATTATTACAGATATCTGTTATCAGTGAGTAGAAACTCCTGAGAAAAAAAAATTATTTCTCTCCAGAAGGAGGCCTTGATAAATCTAAATTAAAAGTAAAACGAAATGAAACTGTTTTCCTGCAGATGTTAGGCAGGCAAAGTTTCCCTTGAACAGATGAGAAATAATAGGTTTGAGTCCAAAATGACCCCATTCATACCTTCAGCCAAATTTAGGCATAAAAAGAGATCGTTCACACAATCAGAACTCAGAATCTGTAAGGACAAAAAAAAGCCATTACCACCTCAGATCGAGTTAGGTTTGGACCTGGCTTCTGTCTGAATACTGGCCATAAGCTTCATTCAGGTGGCCCTCTCTCCCAGACCAGATATTGTAGAACAGGTTTCATGCCATTTAAAGATAGGTTTTACTGTTGTTCCTTAGTTCTAACCATCATCAGAGATTCCAAAAATACCTCTCTTTAGGTGATATTCTGTCCCCAGATATCATCTTTAAAGCCTGGCATAAATAAACAGATATTTTTAAAAGCTAACAGCTAGTTTAGCCCCAAGCCACAGAAACAGAAATCTTCTGTAGTAAATTCTTCATAAACATAAAATAAAAAAAAGTCACTGCTTTGTTCACAGTGAACTTAGTCTAAAGACTAGCTAGAGATAGCTGTAGTATATAGATAGTAAAAGGAACAAAAGAATCAGTATTTGCTTGTTGTGATAGGCAGTGGCTCAGGCTACTGATTGCTAGATTTAAGTCATCAATATTTGTGTAAAGATGAAAAGGAGGGGCATTTTTAAACACCGAAAAGAGAAATTTTCAGAAGTACATAAAGGTTCCTCCTTCAACTAAGGGGAAGCCTGGGAGTAGCACGAAGCTGCTACTGTAGAAACTTGGTAAGCAGAAAAGGTGGGTCTGTGGAGGAGTGGGAAACAGAGGTTGATATTTCATGGTGAGTGGGACACGATAGGCACGAGGTTTGGTGGAATGGAAGAGAGGTATGTGGAGAAATGCAAAGGGAGAATGATGTAATCCAACCACACAGTTTGTATACATCTAAAATGATCTCTTGCAGGGCATGCATTTAGACTTTGGATCGCCTGGATCCTATAGAATTGGTATAGTTAGTGAGATTCTTCCAATTAAAAATATCCCTTTTGGTCAGAGTGCTCAACCAGAATGGCAGAAGGCCAGTTTCAGGGCCTATAAGAGCAGGAAACTGATGTTTCAGGCATCATTTTGAACAAGTATGAGCAGAGTAAGGTTGAAGAGAAGCAGATGTTTCAGCTGTAAGATAAGAGCTTAAATATGGAAAGAGACAAAAAGACCGAGTATCTTGGAGATGTTTGGTAGAAATACATCCTTCTGGATGTGAGAACCTAGGAAAAAAATCTGACTTGAAGGTGATGTCCATGCTATAGGCCTGAAGAAATGAGTAGGAAGGCGAAGTTTTTGGGACCAACCAGAAAAAGAAAAAGGGGTGGGGGCAGCGGGGGGAAGCAGGGCAAAAGAAAAAAATGAGGGTAGAGTTGGTGAGGGGAAAAAAAAAGTATGTAAAGAAAATCTCATGAGAACATGCCAACTCATTGTCTGACGAGAAGAGTTCGTCTTCGTAGAACTTGCTCTAGAACCCAGCCAGGGCTCCAGTACTTCCCAGTAAGTTCCAGGCAAGAAATCTTTATGATTCCTGTCAGTTTGCACTCCTAATTTCAGTGTGGTTGGCCAGTGAACAAAGTCAGCCTGTGAGGTTGAAGCCACTGTGTATGATGGGTGTTATTTGGATTTGTAAATATTTTATCTGTCTGCTCCATTGTATTTTTTTCCCCAGATAAGTTTTAAGTATATTTTGTAAAACAAGAAGAAATTAATTATGAACAAAGGAACATACTATTGCAACTGTGTTGGAGGAGGTAAGAATAGGGAGGGAATTAGATAAATATGAATGTTTGTAAAACATTCTTCAGCAACATTAGCTGGCAGGATTTCTTTGGAATCTATGACAAACCTGGGAACAGGATAGCAAGACCAAAGATAAAGTTCAGCTTTAAATATTTCCTCTGTTATTCTTTTTTTTTCCCCTCTTAATACCTCTTACTGCTTTTAATTGAGACCTCAAGAAAAGGAAGTATATTATAACTTATGGTAATGAGTTTCAGTCCCTGGCCTCGTTTTCTCTCTTCTGGTGTCATAGTAGCAAGACTTATTTTGCCAGGTTATGAAGAAGGGGAAAAGATCTAGTAAAACTGCTGTGCGAGGAAGAAACAACAACCAAAAAAAAAAGGAATACAAAATTTTGCAGGTAAAATGCATGATGAGATAGTCAGTGGTTTTCCTATGCTTAAGGCCTTTGCAACATTTCAAACGGTGTCTGTTAGAGGAACCAGGACTTTTCAAAGAATCTGAAAGTGAAGGTTATGAGTGGACCACAAGGTGGGAATTCCCTGCAACATGTCCCCTAGTCCTGCTCTGCCAAAGACCTGGTACGTGGCTGTCCACATGTGACCAGATCCCATTCCAGTGCATGTTTAGGACACAGATGTGCACCTAGATGTGGGAATTTGTGTCCCACGGGAAGGTTCTTCTAGCTGGAAAACCTCAGGGATCACAGTCCTGGCCTTGAATAATGGAGGCACAGGTTCAAGGCAAGTGCAGAGGTCAGGCTTTACCCCTTGACATAACACAAGTTGGGGGAGGTCCTAGTATATCTTTTTTTTTTTTTTTGACCAGAAATGTTACTGAGGAATTAGGAAGTCTTTCCTGACACAGGTATTGCTGAACTGTATTTAGTTCCTGAGGCAAAGGGGCAGCTGGACTTGATAGAATGTCATTTGTGAGTAGGAATGAACATTGTATTAATTGAAAAAAAGCCTTTATTTCCCTTGATACTTGTGGATTTGAAGATGTATTTATGTGGATTTTTTCTTCTTAATCTGGCTACAGTGATGACATGAAATTATTTTAATTCCTAGTGCTCTATATTCAGCAGTGGTTTTCAGTCTGCAGGTCACATAGCCTTGAGTGTCCACAGGCTAGTTCTGAGTGTGCTGTGAAAGGTAAATTAAGAACAACAAAACAATTCTCAGAATTATAGCAATTTTATATTCACTATGTAAATTCTGCCCCCTCCTAGAATCTTTTTAAGTGTCCACTAACAAAAAAATGTTGAAAATTTCTTCTCTGGAGAAAAGCAAGAGTAAATGTCAGTTCAGGTTTGTTGGCTTTTAATTTTTCTTGCTTTACATGATGCTTTAGCATCATACAGGAAGAGAACAATAACTTATTGCTGTATCATAATACTTCAAGGCTAAAACTTTCTGGTGTATAAAACAATAATATGCATGCTATTACAAGCATTACAACCTCGTGTTGCAGTCAGAACAAAAGCTATAACAAGAATGAGAAAAAGGATTATGCTGATCTTTCATTTATGTAAAAATAATTAATTTCTTGTGGGTGTATTTTCCATAAAATATTCTTTTATTTTTCCTCTGACCCTTTCTTGAAAATCATTTTGAGCTTTCTACACATCAAACAAATATGTCAATAACAGACTACTGTGACTTTCCTGGTCAAATTAAAGTTTGTGTTAACACTCAGTATCCTAGTTAGGATTCAGTTCTGAAGATAAACTCATGGCATGTGCAACCAGTTACAGAGGTAAAGCCTTTATCTGCTAGTAGGGACTGACTTCTTTTGTGTTCTGTATAGGCCTGAGTTCATGATCAGTGCTATATAATACAATTTTAAAAGCCTTTGTTTGTGACTTTAAATATGTTTAAGTTCAGTTCTTTAACACAGCCAAGTCAGGAGTTTATTCACTTTAATGATTAAGGGGAAATGTGTTTCTACCTTTTAAATTCTGATTTTTTAAAAATTCGTAACAGTTTCCTTTGCCCAGGACCGCTTACAAAGATGTGGTCTTGATCTGATTTGTACAGTGCTTTTTGTTCTCATATTCCAGAGTCATAAAATTAATTTTAATATTTAATTAAAAAACTGCTAAGTCAACTGATTATTAAGTAAATGTGCTTGTACTAGTAACAGTATTGAATATATTATGCCATTGATCTGCTATAATTATGTCTTCTCCTTTTATCAGACCTAAGCAGCAAAGTTGAGTTACTTACCTCAGATCTGGCTATGGCTGATGAAAATTACATAGCTAAAAGAAGATTAGTTTTTGTGAAGAAGACACAATAAGAACAAATGGTGGATACCTGCTTTGCTACCTTGTGTTCGCTGCTGTTGTCTACAAAGGAGAGACGAATTTGAATCATTGGTTGGTTTTAAATAAATACATATGAACGTTTATAATATCACACAAAGATATTTGTATCAATATTTAATACAAATCTCTCTCTTGTAACTTCCTTTGCTTCCAGCTATTGACTCCACGACCATTGTGACTTGCACTTTTGTCGTTTTCAGGCAGTGGTACTTAAGCTCATTGTAGGGAACAAAACATGAGAGCCAGGATCCACAGAGCCATTTCCTGGCCCCTCGTGGTGTGACCCAGCTGTGCTGGGTGCACTGGTGGCCGTATTACTTCCCGAGGAAGTCTAAGGCTTGATGTTTGCTCTGTGAAGCCCTATATGTCCTTAGCAGTTGCAATCAGTCCTCTGGGAAGACCTGAGTGCCTGGGGAGAAAAGAATTTACATTTTTTTTGGCAGAACTTGGGTCTGGCAGGTTTTGACAGAGCTATTTGGTTGACATCATGGTCCATGGCTAATGTAGGTCTCACAAAATCTGCATGAAGTTTTGGGTGGGTGCTTCTTGAAAATGTGCTTGAAACAGTGAAAATCCAATTTCTGTAAATATTTCTAAGGTATTATCAAAGCTGTAATGGCTGAAATACCTTGAGTTCCTATAGTTAGTTTAAGACTAGAAGGTAAAATCTTTCTGGATCGGATGCTCAGGAGCAGAGGGATTTGCTAATTAGATTTAATTGTGTCAGCCTGCAGTGCCCGATAAAATTCAAATCAAATATTTTGTTGGCATGATAAGCTATGTAAAGCAGTGCCAAACTGTCAAAAAAAAAAAAAAAAAGAAACAGATCCTCAGATACTCTGCTTCTGGCTGGAGGTACTGCCTGCCCAGCGTTAGTCTACCTTGTGACTGGGGATTTTATTCTCTGTCTCCATTTATCTCTATTGTTACATCCTCATTTGACTCCAAGTTTCTTCACAGCAGACTGCTGTTGCTGCTTTGTGTGCCTATCTCAAAGAGGGTGACTGTTCCTACAAGGAACAATGTCCCTGGCTGTATGTGGTTGAAACTGGATAAATGAAAGATCCTGGGGCTGGAGAGAGACTGTGACAGGAGAAGTGTGCCTGAAGCAGGCAGGCATTTGAGCTGAAAAGAGGCAGATACTAAGGACTGTTAGGAACAGAAGTGATATTTTTTTTTTTTGGCAGTTGAAGAAAAGTAGGTTGATAGTTTAGATTGCCTCAGGCAAAGAAAATAGTTTTCAATGGAGAGGAAGCACAGAGGCTGGTGACAAGAAGGCGGCAGTCTGGAGTGATGAAGTGAACTGTTGGTGAAATGGAAGGTATTCTCCATAATCGGTGCCTCTTACAAAACACCAGCATTGCAGTGTGACATTGCTGGAGATCAGCCTGCTGGAGAGAGGTGAGGTAATGCGAGGAGTCTGAGGAATGCCAAATTACCTGTCTGACAAAGTATATGAGCATGGTGTTCAGGAATATTTAGTGTATTACCAAAGCAGGTGCTAAGCTGTGTTTGCTTGAGAAGGAGGATGAATCCTCGCTTTCCCTGACGTGATTTCATACCTACGAAATGATGCTGGCCTCTGTGCTGAGATACAGACCTTTTAATTATCAGTGTCTCCTTCATATGAGCTCTGTCTGTACCAAGTCCCGAGCCAGGATACTGGAGAGCTGGGATGTACCTCTGACTGTGCTGTGAACGTACAGCTTGGCTTTGGGCACTTCACAGGTCTGTGCTTCTTTCTTCCTTCCTCAGTCTCTTCTGAAAATACCCAAGAGTTTGGGTGATACTCTCCTGTTTCTAGGAACTCCAGCACAATGTGCGTGAACTAGGGCTTTCAAGCTCTACTATACTCAATGTATGTTACTTGATTATTTTCTGCCAGGTTTTGGTTGAGAAGTCATGGGATTTTGGATTAAGGCATAAGTTTGACATGTCTTTCCCATCCCTCTAAGGATAGAAAGAAGCAGTTGAGCACCCCCCTGTAAGAGTATACATAGGGGATAAGAAAGATGCAGAGGAGACCTGGAGGTGCATGGCTCTGACAATCTGAATTACTGTGACTTCACCAGATCTGTTGTGTCATAGTGACTGACTGTGCACATGTCCTTGCCAACCAGGGACAGACAGCAAGACAAAATATTTTAGCTTCAAGCCTCTTCCAACATGGTAATGCTGTTGCGTGTCTAAGCCACTTGCTGTTTTTCAATTATAGCTTTGTTTTTTTCCCCTCCTTCAGAAGAAAACAAAATAAAATATCACAGTTTCCTGCTGGCCTGCATATTCTATAAATGAACCACCCTTTCCACTGCCCTGCTCATTACTGGAATTACTCTTGGCAAAAATGTTCAGTATTTATGTGTTGGCAAGCTGTGTATTAGGGAGAGATGAGAAAGGGATCATCGTTAAGATGAGAAAAGAAAGCAAATCTGAGGAGATAAGGGGAGTATCCTGTGAGGGAGAGAGCGAGAAGTGAGACTGCTAATATCTGAAAGAAATCCATGTTAGGAAAGAGGACAAGGTGGTAGAAATCTGAGAGCAAGGAAACTGCAAGGAAGAGAGGCTGAAAGAATCTGAAGGACTTTGTAGAGAAAGGAGACCAAGGCTGTAGAATGAAAAACAAAATTTTCCATGTGCTGTGGTAAGGTTAAAACTAATTTTCACATTGGTTTTCCAATAACATAAAGTAGGAATGTGGAGAGCACAGTGCAGGTTATTATCAGTAGAAGAAGGGACCTCAGTTCCAAGGTGTGATGCTCGTAGCACGCTGCCTATCATTTTTAGCAGCAGTTAAGGGACAGCCCGAGTCTCATGTACTAATAACAATTTAATCATGGCCCAAAACTTTTCTAGGCTTCTTTGTGAAACCTGCACTCTGATATTGCTGTAGCTAGATAGCTATCAATGCTTGAGCTGGCTGACGGAAAGCTGCTTCACTATTGTGAGAGCAAGTTAGACATACTACTAGCTTTCATGAAATTTATTATATGCCCACCTCTTTTTTTAGAAAATGTATGTAAACTTCTAAGTCATTTAAGTGCTTTGAAAAATCTACTCTTAATCTCAGTGCTGTGAAACTATGAGTGGGAAGATACTTATGAGGTTACATTGGGTAAAGCCTTTGGCACTGTTCACTACAGCAGTAAAAATTCAATGAGGAAGTGTTGAAATTGTGTCAGAGGAAATTGTTCCAGCAGGGAAGTCGAGACTATAAAAATAAATATATATTGCTGCCTTGTGAAATGTTAATAGACAATTTGAAAAAAAGACCTTGGGCCTTGTAGTCCAGATGTTGAAAAAAAAAATTGCAAAATGTCATTTAAACTGTTTTCCTTGTGATACACTTAAGGGTGGGGCAGAAATCTCAGCATCCATTCAGTCTCACTAACCTTGAAATGACTGGAATAAAGCTCTGTGTAGCAGGACAGAGTTCACTCATGAAGCCCCCTTTTTGATTTAGTAGAAATATAAAGACAATCCAATATGGAAGGGAGACCTTAAGAAAGTCTTACACTTAGTACCACTCAGGAAAGCAGTGCTAAAGGGGGCTCATGTCATTATTCTACATTACAACTAAAAATATTAGGGAAAAAAAAAGTTATATGTGATAAAGCAGAGGACACTGTGGTGTCCGGTAGAAAGTTCACTCAAATTAAACCCATTTGCCAGGCCTTACAAAAGTAAGTGTTCTTTACACAACAGAGCATTGCTCTAGGAACCAGTTACCAGTGTTTCTCAATCAGTGTCTCACAAGTGTACTGAAAAACACAGAAAAAGTGAAGCATAGCCTAATATAAATGTTTCCTTTTGCTTGGCTCATTTTGATGTTTATTGTGCAGACCTGCGGCTCTCTTTGGGTGAAATTTTTCTCTACAGAGCAGAAACACTTAGGTTACAATTAAAACCCTATTTTCAGTGCTCAAGTGGGACTTCCATGGTGAATAGACCCTGTGTTGAAGTAATTTCCTTGTTATTACTTTTTCAATACTTTATGTCTGCAGTAGGTTGTACCATGTTCTCAGCAAGTATTTATGCGAGGAACATGGCTTAAGGCAGCATATAATTTTCAAAATAGACCGAGGGTAAAAGAAAGGATACAGATTTTCATGTGGCTATTGTTGCTGTTCACCCTTGTGATCTAGTTCTCTGTGACATGGCAGTTGCACAAAACATTCCACTAATGAAAAACACAGTTTTTAATTTTTTTTTTTTTTTTTAACGTCTGACCTTCTTCCAAGTCAGAACAAGGGCAGTATAGTGAGTTTTAATGCATTAGAAGGGTTAATCTGGAATTGCCTCTTCTGGATAATCTTTTGTGTTTCCTGCTGTTTTCTTTAAATACTTCCAGCTGCATAACTACTGTAATAGCTATCCTAATTTTCAGCCAATGGCCAAGACAACATGAAACTTCACTCCGGGCCAGTTTGATTCTTAGTTTTGCATTTGACTTCCGTGGAAGCTAAAGCACACTTGTAAAATTCTAGTAGAATACAAAGGTTTCTGATAACTACAGTGGTGTTAATTTATAATTCCTACTAAAATTTTCTGTCCTTTTCTGGTAAGTCCCACAAATTAACATAATGTTTCTTAAAAATTATTTTGCGTTTTACATGTACAACAAGAAAGAACAGAAAAGACAGCCTTTTGAAATGATACTGTAATTTGGTGTGCAAGATCATGTCACACTTGCTGACAAGCTGAACACCACACATTTGGTTCTGGAAGTGCACAGATGTTGAAATGAAGTTTATATTCTTAGTCATTATGGGAGAGGATGAAAAGGAAACCACCTCACTGTTTTTTAGTGAGGGTGATATAATGGATACATCAGAATCAATTGCACTGAGAGTAATGGAGTGAGGCTGCCCACATCATTACTCTGCAGACATTCCTTTTGCCCGCTCCTCCCACTGCTTACAGGATCTGATTTTGGTGGTTCATTCCTTGTGTCACTTCTTTGGAAGACGATTTTGCAAAAATACATTTTCCCTTCAGGCATGCTGTTGTGAGGTTTCTTTTCAAGGAGTTGGAGGGTACCAGTGAAAATTAACAGCTCAGGAAAAAAAAACCCTAAAGCATTATTAATTTTTTTAATACTGGGCTAAAGTGAGAGTGACAGCAGTGTTTAATGGCTTAGGAGCTGGGCACACCAAAATCTGTTTCCAGCTCTAAGGCGGCTATGATCATGCTTCTTTTTCCTACATTCTGGCCATTGTGTTTACTTGGACTCTAAATCTCCTGTGCACTAAGTGTTTGTGCAATGCATGGTGCGCACAGTGCAAAGAGGTCATCAGTCTACCTGGTACTTTGAAGTCCTAAGGTTGGAGGTGGCTATAGTGATGACTTAATTTCACCTGCATGGGCAAAAGCCTGAATCTCGTAACTATGGATTTTAGGGAAAAAAAAAATACATCTAGTCTTTCACTGCTGACAGTCTGAGGTATAATGACTGCAGGGGACAAAAAAAGAAGGAGAAGGGAATGAATAACATTGGAGATGACTAGGTTGTGGGCCTAGCTTCCCTCTGGGGGTTCAGCTAAGCTCCTACATACAGTAACCTGACTCTCCACAGCATGTGATCTACCTTAACATTGGCCTATTTAGGCTGCAATGCATTCCCCTGAGACACTCTTCCAGGCAGAGTTAGGACTGTGGAAAGTGTCTGTCAGTATCAGCTGCTTTGGCACATGTTATAAGTTTTATGGTACAGGAAAGGCTTTGTAACAGCGCCTGCACCCTGATAGTTCGTAGTCTGATTGTCAACTATATTTGTACTGCTAAATGCCTTGGGAGCTGCACTCCAATTTTTGTCCTTTATCATAAGTGGGAAGGGAGAATGTGTCTATTAGAAAACCCCAGAACAGGCACAAAGAAGTATTTGGAACAAATGAATGTCAAAGGACATCTCTGACTAGTGCAATACAGCCAGAGTGGGTATTCCGAAGAGTCCAATTCATCCAAAATAGCTATGCTGGTTGCATGGGAATTATGGAATTCAATTATTTTCAGCGTTTTTCCTTTGACTAAAATATTGATCTTAAACTAATTACCTATTACTAAAGGTGACTGTAAATCCAAAGTTATGCATTTGGGAAAGGGACTTAAACATGGCCAGGGGTCGTGCCTTATAATTGAGGCTTAATTAGAAACAGAATAAGGATGCCACAGGTCTAAAACTTTAAATGCACTGTTGCTGTCAGAAGCCTTTAATAATGTAAATAAAGAAAATGGAATTGTTTTAAATTCAAATAACCACTCAAGTAAAAATATACGTTTTACCAAAGAAATTAAATTCCAAAGGAGCAGACAGTCAAATTTGGTTTCTGTTACTTTCAGCGGCATGTGGATTCCAGATTATGTATTTGAAATTGATAATTAATGCAGATTGGTGAGAAAGGAAGAGTAGCCTCTGCTTGCATGTACAGCTCTGTCATAGGCCCTATGTGGTTTTTTGCTTTTATTTTGTTGTCTCACAAAATGCATGATGCAGTCCATGACGCCAGGAGCAAGACACCCAGGAAAAGAATAGCAGGACACTATTAAAGACCTGAAAGGTCTTCAGCTAAAGGTCCTTAGTAAAGCGCGCTGCCAGAGCTCAGTGCAGAACTGTACCCAGTTCTCCTCAGAACAAAGAAAACTCAACTAAAATAAATCATTAGTTGTATCAGTCTTTGTTTTATAAAACTATGTCTGCCCTAGTTAGTTAGTGGCATTCTACAGTAAGTAATAATGAAGTGACAGACTTTCTAGTTTAGTAGTTCTCCTCTAGTTAAAAGAAATGGTGAGTGATGAATTTATTGCATAAAGGGCATCAAGAAGGCATGCTGATGAACTCTCTATCTGTGCTGGCTGCATGGGGGAGTATGAAGAGGATAATAGTCCTAGAAATGTTAGTATGTAATGTTCCAGTTTTCTCAGTGCTCAATCCAAGGAGGCTGGGTGCCACCCAATCTAAATTTTGCCTTCCTCTTCTTTTACTATAGCAAGACTGCTCTTACCCATGAGAGCCATACATTTGGGATAAGTGAGATATTGGGTTCTGACTGCAATGTTCTGATCCACCAGAGCTTCTTACACAGCAGCACAGAAGAGATTTTTGGAAGAGCTGGACAGATGAGGCCCCTCTAAGAGGACCTCCCAGGGGAGCCTTTTTCTCCTCATGTTCAGGCTGGAGGTGTGCAGTGGCAGCAGCTGAGAGACCCAATCCACAACAAATTGAAATTACCATAAAACTGTTGAAGCCATGATGTTTGACACTAGATAGCCAAGGCTTTTCAGTTATATTAATTTATATCAATTCCCTGCAATAACTGACAAACTAATTTAAAGCTGAATAGGTATAATGATTAATAGGATTATTGCAGGTACTTTGCACTAAAAAACCTATAAAATGGTAATAATGATGTATAAGGGCTGTCAGGTGCTACATGAAGCTCAGAAAAGATGTGGGTAAATTATATGGAAGGTCAATGTGGACAGTTCCAGCTGGAGAGAACCTCAAGTCATGTTGCTGGGGTCCGGGGCAGAGGATTGTTCTTGGAGGCAGGCGTCTTTAGCACCATTGTCATAGCTGTAAGATCCACAACCTTGGCTGTGTAAGATCCAAATTTATAAAGACTGACAGTGCGCTTGAACTGTGTATGGGAGGGAGCAGTCTCAGAGAGTTCCCAGGACTGTCTTCTTTCTAACACCTTGCCCTGAGAGGCTGGATTTCTGTTCACAGGCTTTGGGTGGGCTCAAAACAAGGGCATTAATGAAGCCAGTAAAGCCTTTCTGTATTATTGTTAGCAGCAAGTTGTTTTGGAACTTTCTGGCTCCTGTGCCATCAGTCATCAAAGCAACTCAAACTGTTTAGTCTGCTTCTGGACCTTTCCTTGAACTATCCATTAGGGGGGCTTTGGGAGTAGAAGGGCAGTGATTCTTAACAGAAGAACAGAAAATGGAGCAATAAGGAAAGCTAAGCCAACTTCTTTGTTTGATTTCTTTTGTGAAATGAGACAAAAGAAAGAGAGAGAAAAAGATATTGAGCAATCTAGACTAGGAGAGTGAATAGTGTGACACACTGTGCATTTTCAATTCATTTCAGTGGAAAAGAGGCTCTTTGCTGCTACAGTTTTTCCTGTTTTATAAAATATCCCTATGCTGTTTGACGTCAGTTTGGAATGCTTTTGTATTTACCCCTTTTGACCATGATGCATAGTATGAAATGAGTTCTTCAGAGCCCCGTCCAACCTGAATGTTTCCAGGGATGGGGCATCCACCACTTCTCTGGGCAACCTGTGCCAGTGTTTCACCACCCTCAGAGTAAAAAATTTCTTCCTCATATCTCATCTAAATCTACCCCCCTTTAGTTTAAAGCCATTCCCCCTTGTCCTGCTGCAACAGGCCCTGCTAAAAAGTTTGCCACCATCTTTTTTATAAGCCCCCTTTAAGTACTGATAGGCTGCAAGAAGGTCTCCCCGAAGCCTTCTCTTCTCTAGGCTGAACAACCCCGACTCTCTCAGCCTTTCTTCATAGGAGAGGTGTTCCACCCCGCTGATCATTTTCGTGGCCCTCCTCTGGACCCGCTCCAACAGGTCCATGTCTTTCTTATGCTGAGGGCTCCAGAGCTGGACGCAGTACTCCAGGTGGGGTCTCACCAGAGCAGAGTAGAGGGGCAGAATCACCTCCCTCGACCTGCTGGCCACGCTTCTTTTGATGCAGCCCAGGATACGATTGGCCTTCTGGGCTGCGAGCGCACATTGCTGGCTCCTGTCCAGCTTTTCATCCACCAGTACCCTCAAGTCCTTCTCCACAGGGCTGCTCTCAATCCCTTCATCCCCCAGCCTGTATCGATACTGGGGGTTGCCCTGACCCAGGTGCAGGACCTTGCACTTGGCCTTGTTGAACCTCATGAGGTTCACACAGGCCCACTTCTCAAGCTTTCGGCAGGGGGGTTGGACTAGATGACCTTTAGCGGTCCCTTCCAACCCAAACTATTCTATGATTCTGTAAGAAACTGCACTCTATGAACTGAGTTACTTCTGCCTCCTCTCTTGTTCCTGGCAGGTCTGTTGCTTAAGTTTCTTGTTTCCCTTCATCTTCAGACTTCCAGAATCTCCTAAGTTTCTTCTCTCTCTGCCAGCTCTTACAGCAGATGGAGAAATATATAGCATAGAATTATATTCATTAGATAAATAAACTTCACAGTTACAGAAGTGAGAAAAAGGAGAGTCCAGCAAAGAGGTAAGTTTATGGAGACTTGTGTTCCAGTCTTTGCTTTGTTAGAGACTTCATGGATCACCTGCATTTAGCTTACCTCCATCTGAGTTTTATGAAAATAGAGATGAAGAGTACGTCTCTACTTTTCAGATATCTTATGAGGCTAAACAAGAGCATGTAGTGTTCAGTACTTTGAGAACAGGAGTTATATAAGTACTTTGGATAGGTGTATTAATCATGTATTTCTGATTGCGTCTTCTGAACAATCTATCTCACCAGGACTACCCTGATATCAAGCAGCTTTTAACATCCATCACAGTAAATACAAAACCCGAGCACTAGAGAAAAGTTTTCTTTGAGATATTTTTGAGAAACAGAGGTTGTATGACCCAAGTTTACGGTCAAAATGTAGTATTTTATTTTCCACAAAAATTGGATGGGCCCAACACAGGTTTTGATAGTGCAATAATAAATATTAGCATTCTACAGCTCACAGATCCAAATGTGAGAAGATGACAATGCCTTATGTTCTAATCAGGCAGGTGGATAGAAAATTTATTATTGAGCTCCATGGACTACTATGGGCATTGTCCCTCTTTATTGTGGCATGCAGTCCATGGCAAAGGGTGTCTACACCATTAGATCCAAGCAAGGCAGATTTGAAAACAATTTCCTATGTTTAATGCAGAAAGGTCCGTGAACATGTATTCTGCCTTCAAAAAGCACCGTCTTACTTTAATCTAGCACGTTGCCTGTTTAGCTCCCATCACTGTTATTTTCCAAGACTTTGTGTTACCAGGTAGGCTTAGTGTTATATTCAATTTAGTGAGTGCTGCACTATCAGTTTTGTTTGCCTTTCAAAAATAGTCTTGTAATTTCTTTTCATTTGCATCTTATTGTACACAAGGACAGATGCAGTGTACACAATGCACTGTAATTAACAAAGTCTGAGGAAGGCTGAACACATTCTTATTACCTAAATCCATCCTGACTGCCTCTGAAGGGAGACGTGGGTAGTGCTACGCCCTTTGGGAAAAACTTTTCTTTGATTAGCCTTATTGGTCACTGAAGGTCACTTTTTATTCTAATGAAATACAGCTGCAGGTGCCTTTTATCTGTATATAAATAAGAAGCTTGTGAATGCTGAAAACTCCTGAGGGACTAGTTTGTGTGTTCATTGTTTCTCTTTGATACCTAAAGCAATGGTAAATAATTATTTGTGTCCTATGTGCAGGAACAGGACAGAATATCTGCACGCATTGAATATATCCAACGTAAATTTCCATGCTGAAAATGTCTCTTTTGCATCTAGTTCCTTAATATGGACTAGTTAAATTCATGAGCCAAACTTTGCCTTTTCAAAAGCCTTGTGTAATATAAGTCCCTGGGGTATTTTTTTCAGAGGTTTCTCATGTAAGTCAGGGAGGGGCACTCCATTTTGAACTGCTGACTAAATATAACAGTGTGCTTTTGGAGGAATATACTTAAGTCTTCAATAACCACTTCACCTGTAACTATTTTTATGCCCGTTATCTCCAACAAAACTAAGTTGATTCATTTGAAATTTTTGATGTTGTTTTTTAATATAGCACTAGAAATTTTCCAAAGAGTTTCAGAAAAAGAGTGTAAGATATTCATGGATACAGTGAATTTAACTCCCTTCTCTTTTGAAAGATTTACCTAGTGCTTTTCTGGCTCATATTTCCACAGTGAACTCCTACTTAACAGAACTGGCCATTACAGGTTTTGAGCAGATGGATAAAGAGAATAGTGGTTGTTATGCAGCAATACAAGAACACCTATATTGTATCAAAACATCATGATCGCATAATCATAAATGCATTTTGCAGTATATGGACTGGTTAAATATTTTCCAATCTGTCCGATATTGCTTATAACTGGAAAGAACTTTGCTACACTCATTATTCAGTAGTTAAATCAATCATACTGTCTTCTGAAACTCTTTTAAGGAGACATTTACAAAAGTGAAAATGCAGTGATTTCATATGCCATTTCAAAACTGTAACAACTGGATAATTGGCACTACTGTGTATGTAGCTTCAGATTATTCAAATAAATGGGAAAACATTATTTCATTCTATATGGGTTAAGACTTATTATTTCTGTAAAAAAATACTGTTAATTTTTATTCCCTGCACTTTATAGATTCATAAACTGGGATTATCTACTGTAGTCAGCAAAGATATTATTTCATAAATTTTATTGCAGAAGTTAAGGAAAAAAAAAATTATGATTAACTGGAGGAAATGTTATCATAAGTATAGTTGCAAATTTTTCCACTGAAAAACCCTTTTTTTCAGGATGTGTAAAAGTCTCAAAACCATAACTTTTCATAGGAAAACCTCAGTTTCAACAAAAATGAGAAGACATGAAGAAAGACTCTGTATTGTAGTAGACAGAAGACACCAACCTGAATGTGGAAGACATTCTTAAAGTTCCCGAGATGAATCACGAGGGAATTAAACTACATTGTTCAAGATGTTCACTTAAGCACCATGTCTGACAGGCTTTTACTATTCTGTTTATTATTCTTTGTGATTTAAGTGAAGAACTCTGAAAGAGATGGTTTTCTTCCTCTTGAAGGGGAGTAGACACATGGTAAATCTGGAAGTGTTACAAAACAAAAATATGAGCAACTACTTTTATTTTACTTCGATGGCTTGAAGGAAATTGGCAAAATATTTTCAAATACTGTTTCATTACTAAATGCAATTGATTCTATACCTTTCTTTGGGATAAAAAGGAAATTCTGGGGGATAAGATTTGGTATGGGTACATAAAATCAGGTAATACTGAATTCTTTGCCTAAAAACACACTATAGCTTTTCTAATCAGGTGTGAATAGAGTCCTTGGATGAGCAAGGGAAAGAGGATAGGGATCACTGTTTCACAGTCTTCCAAATTAATCAGATCATCTGAATCACTGTACTTTGTACTCCTTACCAAACAGCCCTTCTTGCCCACTCGACTGGCCCTATATGAAGCAGCAGCTATTACATGTCTAACTGTGCCTTGAGTTCTGTCTATTTCAATGACAATCAAGCATGGTTCTGACATTTCACTTGTCCACAAATAGTTTCCTGAACTAAGGCCTAAGGTTATGTCATAAGAAATAGAGTGTGTGTGGGCAAACCCACAAAAAGCAAAATTGTTCTCTTTGCCCTGAGTTTTCTGATTTAGTCTCTTTGAAGCTAACTAAAACCAATAAAGGTGTCACTTCAACACCAACTATATCTTTATGCCTAAGAAGGTAACTGAAAATGTATTGGATAAGTTGAACTTCATCAGCTGAAAACACTGCCTCCTTAAACACGGGTCTACTTTGAGAAATGGCTGTTTAAATGGCACTTACAACTGAACAACTCTTTTCCTGTGTACTTTCAAGTGATAACGGACAGCGATAAATCAACTGCTGTTTATTTCAGTTAATGTTGCAGAGACAATGGAGCCAAGAAAAGTGAGAGCTGATCCATTTTTCTTCCCATGCATTGTGAAAAGAACTTTTCATGTTGTTGCAGATGGATGTGAGAACATGAACCCTTCCCCTTCCAGGTGCCAGAAACAGCCTAATGGCTTAATTCAGGCTACAGAGTATTTCTTGGGTGCAAGGGAAAGAAGAGGAATTACCTTACAGCTATGAAAGCGTTGTAAATGTTATGCTAGGGGTAATCCTCCGTACAAAAAAATGTTGAAGGGCAACAATATATAGTAATCCTATAGAGGAACAGCACCTTTACAGTATCAGTTAAAAATCCTGAGTTTTGGTAAAATATGAACATATGATATACAGGGGTCTTGTAACAAAAACTTGAATGCATTATTGTAGCAACAATAACTTTTGAGAATCAACATATAAAGCAGCTTTCTGCAGTTGAATGAGATGGGATTATTTTGCCATTCACTGGAATGTCAGACACACAAATATGAAAGCAGGTATAAAAATTTGCAGCTCTACCCCTTACAAAGCAGAACATGAAACAATTGATTCTACTTTTCATGCCTGTTTGTGTGATGGCCAAGGAATTTTTGCTAGGTTTCCATACAATTTGTGAGTGCTTATATTGCGGTGATGGCTGAATTTGACAGGCTTAGTTCTATACAAAAGCTAGTTAGCTCCAATTCTCTAATTAAATAAAACTGAAAAGAAGATGAATTTTGTAATTAATAGTTGGAATATTAAAGGCAAGAAGGAAGATACAACTGGCATTCAGGCTAGAAAGACTTCAGCCTTTGAAATGCAAACTCTGGCAAGGAGCAGCCACAACAGCAGGATTAGCAACAGGATTAATGTTTTAGCCATCTTTTGTTCATTTGATCTTATTGTATTCTGATTACAAGAGATGATGGGATGTGCTGCTTCTTTGTGTGTAGGTCCCTACCTAATTTAAAAGGACATAAAGGAATTTTCTTCTATTTTATTGTGAGAATTTCCAGTAATTTCCTCAAGAAGAAATCAAATTAAGTCTGCCCATACAATGAGTTCACAAAATGATGATTGCAAAAGTATCTGGAAAAACTTGAGAGTGGACAGACTGCTCCACACTGGTTATTTCAGCATGCTCAGCATCCAAATAGTCTCAGGGTATAGAAGGCTACCCTGTGAAGGACTCAGACTGAAATGAAACCTAGAAGAATAGAGACCCTCTGTGTGCTGCCATTTTCAAGGGTTCCAGCAGTTACCACCCATCCTAGTTGAATGCTTTGTGTCTTTAATCCTGCTAAATACAGTGTTATGCTAAGCCACAATGGGGCTGAGTAAGAACTCCCATTTATCCTTTTTGCCCAGTCAAAAAATCCTGGAAGATGCAGGACTGTACAGTGATCTACTATGTATTAAAGTTAAGGTATGTAAAGAGTCTAAATTATATTTAGACTGCAGATACCTTCAGGCAGGGCTGATGTTCCCCCTCTTTAACTGTGTGGTCTGAAATCTATGGGGTCTTGATATTTGTTGCTAATTTTATTTTATGTTGTTGAAGCTCTGGCTCTTCTTAACTGAATTACAATAAAGATTCATTCAGGCATCATTTTTTTCCATGCTTCTGTCATCTTACAATCCATTACAAGGCATTCTGATTTGGGATTTCAATTTTTGTTTAAAAGCCTTTATGATACTGTGTTAAGCAAGGCCCAAATTCAAGAAAATTTTTGTTTGAATTTAAATAAATGCCTAAACTTTACTGACCTCAAGAGTTGAAATGGAGGTTCATGGTTCATGGGGAACAGAAACGTAGACGACACGCTGTGTAATTGAAGTCCAAACTTAAAAAGAATATGTGAAAAAGAGGATGAAACTATAAAACTAAAGAAAATTAATGAATAATTGTGGAACTGAGTTGCCAAGGTTCATATATGTGATTTAATCATGTTTTGTGTAGCAGCAGTGCGGAAAAGTGCTGCTTAGGAAGCCTTATGTTCTTTCTAGAAAGGGCAGAGTGCAACACTGAATGTTTCAATATTCAAAACCTTTTACATGTAGAAGGTGATTCTAACACTAATCTAAGAAAAACCTTTTGAGAAATAACCTTTTCTTTTTTATACAGTTCCTGGATTTTGATTGGATGTTAATAGTTTCATAGAAGAAGAAACAACATCTATTTCATCCTTCTACTCTAAGGCAGCATCAGCTATACCTACTCTTTTCTTGATAGATGTTTACCAAGCCCATTCTTACTGACCCACAATAATGAAGTTACCACACTTCTCCCAGGCACTGTGTTTCAGGGTTTCACTATCCCTTACCATTTAGAAAGTTTTTGATAATGACTAACCTGGACTTTCCTTGGTGCAATTTAAGTCCATTACTTCTTTTTTATCCATGAAGAACAGATTATTACCAGCTCCTTGCAGGAGCTTTTAAAGCATTTGAAGTCTGCTCACCAAGTCTTCTCTTTTCTAAACTAAACACTCTCAATTAAGGAGGCTGAAATGGATTAGTACTAAAATCAACCATCAAAAATAATAATCCACTGAAAACCTAAAAAGCTATTTATAAAGCTACCTCATATCATAAAAAGAACTGATTACAGGCTATTTAAAATAAATTCTTTTGATGTTTTGCCTGACATGAGAGCCCATCAGGAATGTTCAGATTAAATGTCTTTGTCATAGAGAAATTTTTATTCTTCGAACTTAAAACTTTTCTTCCAAAACATATCTAGTTTGGACTTTTTTGAAAAGGAGGTACAGCCTCAGTGAGAAACTATATGCCATCCAGCCCTGAAGAGTGAATGGTATAATATTATTAGCTCAGATAGTGTTAAGCTGAGGTCAAGACCCTTGCAGTGAATGATTTGGGACGTGAACTTTAGCACCTTGTACAGCAGGTGAGCATCCTAACGTTTTGCTGGTGTTTTTCCTGGGCTGGGGAAAGGTACCGTTTCTTTTGATTTTTCACTTTCACAGAACTTTGTTTTGTCCTGGCCACCATGTCTGAAATGTTAAATGATTTCTGGATGAGAACATTCCCTTTCTATTTCAGACTGACAGCTCAACTATACACGGCACAAAGGAAGAGCCTTTTACGGAGCCATCAAGTGAAATCAGAGAAGAAGAAAACAACATAAAACTGTTGTGTGTTTCTGACATTTTGGATCTAATTAAGGAGGGACAGATGCACAGAGGTATTCAAGTGCTGTAACAGGGGAGTGAGAACTTGTCTAGCTTTTTTAGTCTTGCTGGATATGGCAGTACCGCTGAGAATTGCCCCCTTAAGCAGAAACCCAGGATGCAGAAGGGGTGGGCAGCTCTCTGTGGGCCAGGAGCCATGGGAGACTCCTGGGCTGGCAGGGCAGGGGCTTTGCCAGTCACAGACAGGTCCAAGGCCAAGCCAGGAAGCCTGGTCCGTGGTCGGGTCCACATCAGTGGAGTACATGGCCTGGCACATAGCAACATAGCTCACGTCAAGAACGGAGGAGAGGGCCTGAGCTTAAATGCAGGTCCCAAGTGAAGAAGGACCCTGACAAGATGCAATCAGACCACCATACAGAAAAGCTACAAAAATCTGACATTTTGCTTTATTACAGGTGTGAGGTAGCTGCACATAACAAGCTTTTCTCACTTCCTTTGCCAAAAAACTGATTTGTTATTAGAGAGATTTGATTTGCTGTAAGTGAGATTTCTGGGAAAACATACACCCAAATAGTAAGACCAAGTAAATAGCCATAATACTGACTTGTTTGTTCAAGGACTAGACTCACAGCTCCATTCTCTGACATGACATTTTATTGAATACTCAGAATTTGCTGAAATGCTAAATTAAAATGCCTCTGCCAGAATATCAATCACTCATAACAATGGAATGAAGAGGCACTGAAGGAGATGCAGGTGGTAAGCTTTTTGTGCTGGCTAAACTTTTTCTCCCACTGTTGATACAATGCTGCCCTGAAGCGATCGTCTTTCCTTCTTTTCCTTATTTTCTTCTTAGTAGTCTTTTGCAGTCCCACTCTATTTTCAGACAGGTAACACTATATGTAACACTGCTTCTAAAGAACAGCAAGTGTTACATACACATCCTCCACAAGAGAAACTTGGCAGGTTTTTTTGACAGAGGAGATCAAAAACAAACACTTGTGTGTGAATGGCTCATGGATTTACAGTCCTCCTAACTTTTAATTTTGTTTTTAATTTCTGCTGTGTCCAAGAGGAGGTTCTGGTGTTCTTAGATCTTGTGTCCTGCAACCTTGATCCACAGGTAGGCAAAGGAGAATTGATGGCTTGTGCATCTCCTCGCACAGACATAGGCTTTGCAGGAAATGTATTGAATCCCTGACCGATTTGGCCCATGGGAAATCTCTGAAACCACTGTGTCTTTTGCTGTCCTCATTGTTGTCAACAAGATAAGAGGGAAGAATTCTGAAAGGCAGAAATACTAACTTTGTCTTCAGGCTGAACGAGCTTCCAAACGCAACTCAGAGAGGAGGGGTATAATGAGACAGGCAGTTTCTGTTTTGTCAAGCTGTGGCAAGGTGGGGGTCGCCCTGTATCCCACATAGCATTTAAAAAGTTTCTAAAATGAACAGTGGAGCACATTGTTCCGAGTCACTTAATACCTTAATTTTCATTTTGTAGCAAGAACAAGGACAGAATTGCACATTTGTCTGCTGAAAATATTTCAGACTTTGCCGAGAAGCCTGGGAGTCCATTAGCAGGAGGAAATACAGAAGGTCTAAGTGCTTGATTAGTTTGCCTGAGGATTGAATTGGATACTATGGCAGGTGCTTCTAATAATTTTTTCAAAAATTACCGGGATTGCAATAACTGCCCTTTGAAAGAAGTAGCCAAAGAAGTGCTTCATACAGCCACAGCTTGTTGTTTTCATCCTGTGCATTTTACTTGTAGGGTGGTAACTTGTGGCTGTATGCTAAGTCCATGAGTAATAGTACTCATATTTTGGATGCCACTCAAGGGCAGCTGAGACATCATAATTCAAGAATTATCTATATCAAACACACTATCACTTTTTGGTTAAAAAGTAATATAATGAGTCTTGAAAAATAACACAGCAGTGATTCAGATTAGCTCACTGTCCGCAGTATGAGTGAGGTGTTTGTGTGCAAGGATTCCTGCTTCAGTGCTTGAAGGTGAATTGACACTTCACAGTCAGCCATACTGACAGGCAATTTGTAAGAAGAAAAATTCTAAGCCTCTGTTGAAACCATCCCGCTTGAGAGGACAAGATTTTTAAGTCATCTTTTAGTGGTGACAATTATTTAGTTGCTTTGCCTATGACTGCTTTCTTTCCTTTCTTACATTATATAACGAAGCTCTGGTGTAAATCGAGCAATTCTTTTCAAGTAAAAGCAAGCCACTACAAGAAGGGGGGGCATTTATCAATACTTCTGTCACTCTACTCTGAGCCCTAATTAGAATTAATCTCTGTTTCAGGATGACTTTATGATTTAGATTCCTCATTTTTCACTTCAAGGTAGAAAAATCTGGTTTGCATTTTAAAAGATATAACATATCCCTCATTTTTCTAATTAATTTGTGGTGTCACTTATGGTGTGTATATAGAGATAACATATAAAAAATCTTGGCACTAAATCAATTGCCATCTTCATTGTAAACTAAAGCCTATGTAAAAATAGTAGCATAACAAAACAATAATCTTATATCACAGTCACAGGGAATATGAACAAAAGAAAAGATATAAAGGAGAAGATTCACCTGCCATTTGCCCTGACAGAAAAAAAGACAGAAAAAGAGGGCTATGATTTTTTACGAGGTGCTATACAAGGTATACTGCTCAAAAATCTGCCTCGTTAGCAAGAGCAAAAAGTTTGTCATTCCAAATCACTACAATAAACCAGCTGGTGTGGTATTATACCATGCCTCCAGCAATGACCTGTGTTGGACTGGAAAAAGAAACAAGCAACCTTGACAATTCTGCAGCGTGCTACACCTGAGTCCACAAGGATTTTTCCTTGCAAGAATCAGCTGATGCATTATTGCTGGTTGCTGCTGTTACTCTACTGCAGCTTGAGGTCTGCATCAAGACTGAGCACCATTTTACCAGTTGCCTTGTGCAAATCCTTAGGAGAACCTAACCAACCTATTTTATGGGTTGTTTTCGTGTATAATTTTTTTTTTTTTTTTAAGACAGATTTGTTAGCATGTTGAAATACTTGGTTTGGGTGGGGTTTTTTGACTCATGAAGATGCAGGCATCTGATTTGTAATCACTCAGGTTTTGAATAATTCTGTCTTCATCTAAATTATAAGAAAATTAAATATTGAATGCATGGGTACTTCACGCTTAAAACTGTCTTTTTAACCTTTGTTATGTTGTTTTATGGGAAGGGGAGACAAAGAGAAGAAAGACTGCAGTTGAAAATTGACTTAAGAGTCTGATGCAAAAGCAATCAAAGTGAAACAAAATGGTTCACATTTACTGTGGTGGAATTTGGCTCTACCATACTTTTAGTTTACTTTCTATATATGTTTTCCACACATTTTTAAGAGCTGTGTGTTTGTCCCTGAATGTTTGTCCTTGAATGCTGCATTAACTGTACTACTCAAAGTCATTGCAATGAATTTGATGCAAAAAAAGAATACAGCAGCTAAAATACCATTTAGGACTCGTTTTTTACTGCATATGCTTGCTGTTACTTTTAAGTGGAAGACTTCAAAAGTGTCACAAACAGGGGTTTTCTATTCTTCCTGTAAGGGCCCTTCTTCTCTCTAACTGGTGGAAAAAGTAAGTTGAGTTCTCCATTGAAAACATAGTCTGAGTGAAAAAAAGGAGCCTTGCAATAGCAGAGCAAAGTTTTCTTTCTTCCTTTCTTTCCATTGGTTTAAAAAGCTAGTGTAAAGCTCAAGCCTCAGTACATTTCTCTGCACTTGAAGTGAGAGTTGTTGAGTGCAGTTCTGCACTTGACATTGGAACAGTACTAATAATAGCCAGTGGAAGAGCGGACTGTAGCTATTGGCTGCTTTTTTTTTTTTTCCTCAGAACTTTTATCACGAACTACATGATTTGCCTTTAAAAAGGTTTTCTTTTTTCCAATGAAACCCCATTTCTCTGAAGTGTACAAGACACTTTTTGTAAGTGCATTAATCAACGTTCCAACAATACAACAGAGGTATCACTTGGAAATGAAGACCAGAGAGCAAGAGGAATAGAGTTTACACATTTCTCTTCAGACTCAATTTATTGAAAGGTCCTCACTGAAAATGCTGTGCTATGTTATACTTTTTTTTTCCCCACAATATAAAATGCTAATATAACGAGTGAAAGCTTTGCAAATTTATTTTTTGTTGTACAACTTCTTTGTCTTATGGAAAAGAAGAGGCCTTATGCCAATAGACTTATGTGCATTTGGATTAATTTTTTTGTTGGGTCTTACCCTCTATATTCTGACCCTTGCTGAATATAAGCAACAAGTAACAGGACAAGAAAAATAAATGGTCATATTTAAACAAAATCCTTCAATGATTTATGGGTCTTGGCTCTGACTTGGAGCTGTCATCACTACAAGTACTTGTGTTAAAAAGAGGCTATATAAACTGCTGGGTCTGATCAAAGACTTTAAAGCTAATAAACAGGTTTCTGGGTAGGTTGCCAAACCTCTGGAAATGAACTTTCATGAGATCTTCCAGGGGGAAAAAATGGAAAGGAGGCAAGAAAATGATAGTGACTGATGTGTTTGCAGAGATATGGTAGAGATGAAGCACAAAGAGAAGGGGACTTACTGTGTTTTCATGTTTTGCTTTTCTAAAGATCTGAGTACAATTCACAGAGAACACAGCTGTTCTCTACAGTTGTGAATTAAGGCTTCACCCCATAGGATGTGTGTGTATCACTGTGTTATACAGACCTCCTATTAGAAATAGAACATTCTCTGAGAAAAAATGCACAGAAACCTGGAATAAGCTCTCGAAGAGGTCCGGGCTTACTTTAGGTGGGATATTTACATCATACACTGACAGAAATTTATAATTTTTGAGGGGCTTCTGTGTAATTTCTTTTCCCTCTGCACATACATGTCCTACATCTAAGATCTTGTTCTTTGTATTTAAGAAACAAAGGAAATTGATTGACGCTCAAAATCATGCATGTTGGAAAGCTTTGGGAAATGAACAGAATACCAAAGCTAGGTCTCATAAAATCAGAATTAAGAGTGAAATAGGATTAGAATGTAACTGCGTTTCTCAATTCTGCTCTGAGTTTCCCCCTCCCTCGCCACATGATCTCTAGTTTGTGCATTGTCCACTGTCCCAGAAAATGGTCATGTTTCAAAGTCATAAACAGATATCTCCATTTGCTCCTTCTCAAGCACGCCTAAACCTTTTTGACATCTTCCCTTCCTTCACTTTCTTGTGGATGATGTATAAAATTTGTTAAAAACTGTATTGCAACACTACTACGTGTTTTGTGTAAAATGAGCTGAATAAAGAGCACTCTTTTATAGCAATTAGTGGAGGATTGACTCTTGCAGACCTCTCACTTGTTTTCAGAAGTCTTGGTTTTAACTTCTGCTTAATGGAAGAAAATGCACTCTTCCTAGGTACAATGGTTGTGCAGGACCCTGTCAAAAGTTGCTGAAAATGTCTGTCAGTGTTTGCAGAGAGTCTGAAATGGTAAGTCTGGGTGCATACTACCGCAATGGTTCCATGATACTAGTGATGCTGCTTTAAATATTTACACTATTGTGACAAATTTGAAGCTGCATGTAAATATTTTATGAATCCTGTGGCTTAACAGCATTGTTGTGTTGTTTACTGCATGAATCTACAAAGCATGTTCGTCAGGAAATTGGCTCTGTAAACAGTGCATATTATAATCCTGATATTCATTTCTTAGAAACATTTCAGAATATTGCAGCTCCATCAGTCTATAAGTGAACTTGTGACATTCTTGCAGGCTGACTCACTTGATTTAAGCAGGATCAGGAAACAGAGCAGAGAACAGAAAACTTGGATTAAAATAAAAGGAGAAGCCTTCAACGAAAAAGGATAAAGGGCAAATTTGGGGATGTAGACTGGAATCCAGACTCCGGAGATAAGCTAGAGCTGTAACTTGGGATTTATTTAATATAATGTAGACATTTACGGTGTCAGTATCTGTAGCTGAGATAGTCACCCTTGGCTGCATTTCTTTGCATATAATAGGCAGTTTTGAGTACAATACATATGACCGATCCTAGACTTCTGCTTTGATTTGAAACTGTGTCCTAGACTTCCTATAATTATAAAAAGATCCTGGATAGATTATCTCAGATGTAAACAATGTGGACATTCACATCTCGTTAACTGAATCTCACCCATACATAGTTATAGTTTTGTAAAACTATCTTTTGCTCTGCCTTCTTCCTACTGTTTAGATTAAACAATATTTTGTTTCAAAGATACTTTTTGGATCCCTGAATCTACCATTACTCACAACTCCCAAAGGGAAGATCCTCAGATACTAATTTTGGTCAGGCCTGCTGAGTGATTAAGGGTTGTAATCAGGCACTTGGAATAAGATTAAGCAAATTGCAACTTTCTTGCTGAGAGAGGTGGATACGTCAGAAGTAACACATTGTGATCCAGAGGAACCGATAAGAAAGACACCAAAGCAACAACTTGCTCTGCAGCTATGACAAGTATTTAACTATTTCATTTCTCACTGACCCCCTGCAGGTGCCTGTATTAATTCATAGAATAAAAAAATAATTTAGGTGGGAAGGGACTGCTGGGCATCATCTGCTCCAGCCCCCGCTCAAAGCGGTGCCAGCTTGGAGCAGATTACTCACAGCCTTGTCCAGTTTCATTCTGAATATTTCCAGGGAAGGAGATGCTGCATCCTCTCTGGGCAACTGTTGTGATGTTTTATCATCCTCATGGTGAAAAAAAATGTCCTTATATCTAATCAGAATTTTCCTTTTTGCAGCTGCGTTGTTGCCTTTCATCCCATCACTGTGTGGGTCCAGATAGTTTGACTGCTTTCTCTAATTCTTCCATTAGAAGATTCCTCCTTAACCTTCTGCTTGTGAGGCTGAACACACTAGGTTCTCTCAGCTTCTCCTCATATGACATATGCTCCAGTCTCCAAATCATACTGGTAGCTGGCAGTGGTCTTGCTCCAGTATGTCAATGTCTTTATTGTGAAGAGTTGAAAACTAGACACAGCACCCCAGATGTGATCTGACAAGTGACATACAGACAGGAATAGTCACTTCCCAGGACCTGCTGGCAACAGTCCTGCTAATGCAGCCCAGGATGTGATTGGCCTTTGTTGCTGTGAGGGCACATTGCTGGCTCATGTTCAGCTTGGTGTCCATCAGGACCCCCAAGGTCCTTTTCTGCAGAGCTGCTTTGCAGCTGGTCAGCCCCCAGCCCATACTGCTTCAGGGAAGTTTTCTATCCCAGGTGCAGGACTTGGCATTTGTTTTAGTTGAACTTCTGTTGAACTTCATGAGGTTCCTGTCAGCCCATATCTCCAGCTTGTCAAGTCCCTCAGTGGCCCTACACTCCAGGATACCAACCTCTCCGCCTGGTTTGGTATTGATCACAAACTTGCTGGGAGCGCACTCTGTCCTGTTCTGCAGGTCACTAATAAAGACATTGAATATTATTGGCCCCAGTATTGATCCTTGAGGGATGCCATGAGTAACCAGCCACAAGCTGGGCTTTGGTACGGCTCATCATAGCCTTTGTAGCCCAGCAGTCCAGCCACATTTCCGCCTAACTTACAGTCCACTTATCCAAACCATGTCTTTCCAGTTTGGTTTGACAATGTTGAAAGACTTTCTAAAATCAAAGTACCTGTATCAGAAGCCTACTAAGATGTCACCTGTGTTGGTCTGTCCTCTGATCCTTGCCCATAAGCTCACATCTGGTGTCTCATGAGTTCCCAGACAAATCTCCCTCCATTCAACCAACTTCTTTGCCCAAAATGCATCTTTTCCTCCTTGCATGTCCTTTCTAAAGAGCTCGTATTTACTCATTGCAGCACTCCTGCTGCACAAGCTACCCCACCACATCTGTGTAGTCCAAATGAGCTCATAGATCTGCCACTGTGCATGGCCTTCTCATTCTTCCTATTCTCTTTCTGTGCTGTATGCATTTGGCTACAGGTACTTGAGGGAGTCCCCAGTGAATCTGCTTTCATGGGGGAAGTGTGAGAGACTCTTCCATCATGCTGTTCATCAGGCCTTTCCTCACTTCAGCCCATGCATGGCTTCTCATCAGGCTTTGGTTAACATCCTGCACTGAACGTTGTTTGAGGACCTCATTGCTAGATTAGCAAGCTTGTTAGCAGAGATGCTCTTGTGCCACTTGGTCAGATAGATCCTCTCTCTCCAGCTGGACTTACCCTAGTTAAAAAGACATAAATTATGAAGTTCCACACTAGATTTTCTGAAGTAACAGGTGAAAAACTTTATGCACAATGGGAAGGACTAGCAATGAGGGGAACTAGAAACATATGAATAAGTGAACATTTGTTAACACATGACTGGATCTTATTTTCCTGAAATGGTTGTTTGAGTTATGTAAAATTTAAGAGATGTTTGCCTAAGGTAAGATCAGTCAGTACAAGGATTTAGTGGTCTCAGAAATCTTGAAAAGATGCATTTTGTGTTATTCTGTTTTCCATCTTCTGCCACTTTTCATGGTTCACTTTTCTCTATCTCTTCTTCAAACAGATGTGATGATAGAAAAACTATATCTAAACCTAATGGGATTTGAAAACTCTCTGGCATGTCTACTTCTGATTCAAAATGAGATCACTACAAGAACCTAGAGTGTTTTGTGGCTAAATGCTATGTGGAAATAGATCAACATACAAGCTTTCTCCCTGTTTTATCAAGTGTCCAACTACCTGATAACAAAGATTACTTCTGTGGAAAGAAGATTTTTATCCTTCATATTGTCAGTCTAGAGCATAGCTGACCAGAACGACATTTATTTTTTCATTCTGCTTGATGCTTCTTGTGTATCATATGGAACTACTAAATGTCATCACCAAATTAGGCAGAATAGGGAGATCTGTGCCTAGATCTCCTTCCTTCTATGTGTGGATCCATTCCATTGAAACTGATATGTGTCTGTGACCGGTTTCAGTTTGGGAGAAAATAACATTCTACCAAAAATGTGCTCATCCCCCCTATTAGACAGGGAGGGTAGACATCTCCTCCACAGGAACTGCTGTTTCTCCTCTCTTTGTTGACTTTGGGGATGAATCATCAGCAAATGCTGGGATTGGAATTTGGGCAGAATGACTGCAACATTTTATAATATCTGACAGATATTTGGTATTACAGAGACTGGATGATTACTACACGACTTCAGGCAACCAAGGGTTTGTATATGTATATCTCATGAGACAGTTGTTTTCCTGTTCACTTCTTAGAAACAGCATGATAAAAGTGCCAGATGAGTAATGAAAAGACTACCATGTGAAGAAGTAGACCAATCCCACTCAGCTTTGCTTTTTATTCCAAGGCAAGGTAATAGCTTTCTGTTTTGCTGCCATTGAGCAGCTGCCAAGTAATTCTAGCTGTGAGCACACCATACAGGAAATAAGTAGAAATGAAGATGAAGAAGCAATTAAATGACCTTCTCTGCTATAATCCACTGCTATATATCTAGTACACCCAGCATCTAAGGCAGAAGAGATCAGAACTGTACTGAGTCTCGCAGTGAGAGGCAGGTACACTGACATGTCACTGGGACACATGCTACTGACTTGCTCTTAAAATGGCAAGAAATAAAAAGTGCATATGGAAAGAAAGGCTCAATGACCAAGTCCTAGTCAGAATTCACAAGCTGTAAAAAAAAAAAAAGTGTCCTCTCACTTTATATCCAATGCTTTTCACAAAAATCACAACCCAAATTATGTGGCTTAGCAGTGAAACACATTTAACTGGAAGATTGTTCCTAGAAGTTTGCTCATAATCCCTCAAAATAAATGAGATAATATGAAATTATATACTCATATTTCTTTCTCTCATGGAAAATCAGACCAACTCTTGTCAGTCCAGCCTGATACTATCTGAAGAAAGTGTTTAAGCAGTCCTAAACTCTAAAAATGTTTTGAGATTTGTTTTTCTGTATTAACCAGGAACTTTTTGTCCAACTATTTTTTCCTCTTCTTTTATTTTGTCCAACTATATTTTTCTTCTGCTCTTTTATTTTGTCCAGAATAGAGAGATCTAGATACACAAAAGCCAGAGGAAATCAATGAGAGTTGAAGAGAAATTTGATTGCTGACACCAGCATGAATACAGCTTAAGGCTGATCTCCAAAAATCTTTCAGAATGGGTTGGCTAATGGAAATATTATCTGTTAGTGTTTCTGTCCCTCTCATCATCTATTATGAATCTGCTGCAGATTGTGAAGAACTTAAGGTGGGGATCATGCAACTTAGACTTTCTGTCCAGCATAACAGACCTGGAATTTGACTGTGTTCTTTGGATGCTACTACAGGACAAGAAATATTGTTGTCCACCTTCTTCATGGTTCTTTGAGTTTAGAAGATTATGACATGAGAGGAAGTGAAAAAAACTTTTTCAAATTTTCTCCAAGAAAATACACTTAATTGCAGAGGGGGGTTGATGTAGTCTGTTTTCTGATATGACTTATTCTAGGCTTTTTACTTGTATAAATTAACAATGCAATGGCTAGAAGAATGCATTGGGTTTTTCGGGTGTTTGGTTTTTTGCTTTTTTTTTCCCTGCTGTTTTTCAAATGTCTGCCTAATTGAGGACAGCTGTGCAGTGGTGCAAAACTAACCAGGAAATGAGCATTCTGATAATTTCACATTTCTAAAGCACCTCTTAAACATCTTGTGTGAAAATAGCAGCCTCAATACCTTTAGAGATCAACAACATTGAATCAGATTTATCATACTGAGCTGTCTCCTGCAGGCATTTAAAAAAATCCACTTTCAAGACAAATCAGTAAAGGTTCTCTCAACTGTAACTGTCTTGTAACATAAACAAAATGTGTGCGGAATAGAAACAAACTTTTCCAGGCTGCTCCAAGAATGAATTCTTGTCTTTTCACTAGTCTACTGCCAATGAAGACTTCATTTTTTTTTTATTTCGTAACAACCATCTCTACATCAGTTTTCCATTTGGGACTGTGGCCAGTGGAAAAGTATATAGACTTATGAAATACTCTGAAGTAATTCATAATGTGTTGCTTTTTGTGAACATCCTGTTTGTGATTTCAGGCTTCATCTTTACATGTTAAAGGGCTGATTCCTCACTAAGCCATATCCTCAGAGGATATAAAATAGTCTGACTAAGTGCACTGATATAAGACTGTTGAGTCACTCCTTTCTAAAAAAAGATTAATTTAGAAGTTGCTTTTTCTTTCTGATTCAAATTCAAAGCTAGAAGGGAGGACATCAATTCCTGAACGTGAATTTTAAGCAGGGTCAAAAATCTCACATGAATATCTTGTGTGGGCCCAAACTTTGTATTCCTGATTCTTGGCTGAACTCCAGCCCTGAGCTGAACCCCAACTGTCTGGTACAGAAACCCCATTCTTGCCTTTGAATTTGATCTTGATGTGAAGAGTCTCCAAACATCTAGATTCCCTCTATCCTAATTTTGTAGTTCAGTAGTGTTTCTCACACACCACTAATCTTCCAGAGCACTGTCACAGAAAGTAGGCATCGGAATACAATGACAGCTCTTCATGTTTTCATCAGGGGTCAGGTGCCTCCTTTGGAGTTCTGGCTTTCCCTCTCTCCTCAAGTATAGTCAGATACCACTTGTAAGGAACGTTGGATGCATTCAGGCTTCCATAACCTGACTTCTGCAGAGATTTAAATCACAGCATGCCTTTCACTAATCTGCTACACTTGCATGTATCTTATATACTTTGTGTGAAGTTGTACCAATAAAAATTGGCTTTCTGGACTGATTTTGAGAGTTATAGAGATAAATCGGGCCAAGAGTTCCTTTAGCTACCCACTGACATAAGCGTTGCTTTGGGTAGGCCACTAAATGCACTGCTACCTTTTTAATCTGTGTATTCCAAAACAAATACAGCTCTGGAATTTGAATGTGCTTTTTAGTGCACAACATCTAAGAAACAAGAATAATGTCACTGGTGTGGAAAAAAAAGTGCTTTCAGTAGAGCATGTTTTAGCTTACATCACTGCATGTCAATCTACAACTGTTTTTTAAATAGTCTTTGTGCTTTATTTGTTTTATTTCTGGTTCAGTGGTCCGAATGAGAATTTTTTTTCTTTTATTTTGATTAAGAAAAGTATGATGCCATTATAGGAAGGCTTGATTTTTGGAGCTTTTCAGTTATTCAAACTTGGTTGGCATGGCTCAGTCTGTAACACTATTTTTAAAGTAGTATTGTGGGTCTGGAGATGACTATGAATATCAGCTTCCTGGGATGGCCATGGAGGACACTCATTTATGCTTTTAAACAAAAGTAGAAAGGCTGGGTTAAAAGTAACCTGTGAATGCAAAGTGAACTGTTACAATTATTTTCCCCATGTAAGACACAGAGTTTTATCTCATGACATCATATCCCAGCAACTGTTAGGAGGCTTGTCACCGTGATTTACAAATATGTTTTATTTTTCTATTAGCCTTTTACCTCCTTTCTTTTTTTTTTTTAATTTTTCCTCAGTCTCATTTCTGAGACCCAAGCCCAAACAGTTCATAAATAAATGAATAGGACCCTGTGAGAATTTTAAAAATAAAAAAATCTTTGCTAATGTTGATGCTTCTCAAGGAAAACAAGTTTTCTTGTTTTTAATGAAACTTATTTTTCTATAAGAAAATTTCAGTTACATACAGTTGCAGCTAAGAATCAAAATATTATAATCTTTCATTAGTTTTACAGCCTCAAAATGAAGATTTCATTTTTCTAGTAAAAAAAAAGCATAAAAATCTTAATCAATGTATCTGTATTTTACCCAATGAACCTCAAAGCTCACTGAGACCATTAGGCTTTTCATGATGACCATCCTTAGACTCATTTTAGATTGAACTGGGTAATAACTTTCACTGTTGCATGACCTTGTTAGCAGCATTTATTGCCTGAGCAGCAACTGACAGAATCTTTCTCTGTATATTTCAACACTCGTAAGATGTTCCAACTTTAATTAACAAATTTAATTAATATATGGCGGTTTGAATTTCTTCCTTTCTTTCCTCTAATCTTCTGCGTGGGATATCTTAAAAACTTGTTGCTTGGACCTCAGAGAGGTCCCCTGCAGAGGGGCTTTGGGGCCAGGCAAACAATTATGGTTATGGAAGGTTCTCAGTATTTCTCAAGGCCAAATCCAAATTAATTATTATCTTTTAATACAGTTTGCTTTTCTGCTGTGAATACTTTATAATGCAGACAGTCAGTCATGTCCCATGATGCCTATACAGTCTAGAGATTAGGAAACATACTTGCTCAAGGTTTTGGTTTGGATTTTTTTGTTGTTGGTTTTTATCACATACATGTTTTTATTAGTCTAGATATTATTAGCCATTTTCTTTATACCTAAACCAGCACATGCCATCTTCATTTTCTGTCAATTTTAAAGCACACTTTTCCCCTCAAAAATGCCCCTCCTTCATCTACTGCACATTAATCTGAGTGCTACAACAAAGATTTCTCACACTTTAAACTTTGAGATTGTTGTGCATTGTATTCGCCACCAGACTGAAAAAAAGGAGTGGGATAATAAAATGAAATTTTAAAGAAATATTTTTTATTTTGGAGAATGCAGTAAAGAGTTGTGGGATTATAAGATATTTCTTAGATCAGGAAAGTCAGATTAAGAAACGATTTTTAATTATTAGAGAGTTTGTACTTATGGCTGTGAAATAATTAAACAAGTCAAAGGAGGGGTAGCAGTTGAATTAATACTGCTTCACATTAGTATAGCACTTCAAAGCTCTTAAAAAATGAATTAATTGAGTTCAGTGTGTAACTCCCAAGAAATTATTTCCTCAGCATGTACAGCCTTTTCTTTCTGCTCTCAGACTGTCCACAGACAACTTCTATTTGTCTTCATACATGTATTGCTCATGTTCTTGTGATAATTTTTGTACCAATAGTATTAAAATATATCTACATATCAAATACCCTGTAACAGAAGTCAGTGGTGGTGATCATGGGGTGGTGCCTCTATTCTATAACTGATAGCCACAGGCAGACTTTGAAGAAATCATTGCAGCTTTGAATCCATGAGGAAGAAATATCCAATAAGCAGGGCTAATTTTTTTTTTTTAAATGAGGTTTTACTTCTGGTTTATGTGTTTTCCCTCTAATCCTCTTCTTTCCCTTATCATGAGTTTTCACAAACATTGATTCTGATTTGTGTGCTTCTGGGTGACCAGGATGTTTGGTTTTTTTGGTCAATTCATACTTAGTTATTTGATGTCGTTTTGAATAGATAGTGCCAAATTAATGCATGGCAATGTCAATTTACTGTCTGTTTTGGCAGTAGGCATGCTGCCTGGACTCCCAGGCAGCCCTGTGTCCAGCCCTATGCTCTTTTTTCCTGGTTCACTCTGAGATACCAACCACATGACTTTGCAGACACAACTAGAGCGCTTCTCTGATTTTCTTTTTTGAAGTCAGCTACAATCTCAGCTAACAGCCTTACAAAACCTGCTTCTTTGTGCCTCTCCTAGGCCAGCCTGCCATCAGGACTGGTCCAATCAGGACATGCAATCACTGTCTCTCCAGGGCAGCCATGGTGATACAGCAGGATGCACAAGCAGTGAAGCGCCTTCATTAGGACTCCTTGAGCTTGGAGGGAATTTGCAGGTTCAGCACAAACTCCATAAAGTCAGAAATGGAAGGGCGGGAAAGGGAGGTGAAAAAAAGCTAGCTGCATAGCTTGCAAATCTAAGTGATAAATGAGCCCTCACAATAATTCTTACAGATCTAAGTGAGTGTTCTCTCTGGTGTTGCAAATGTGACAGGATCGCCGACGAACAGAGAAATTAATCACAGGGAAGACAATGTTTATGGGGACCTGTACTAAGAAGCGAAGTCAATAATTATTTAGGTGATTCTTTTGGGGTCACCTGCCTTTAACTCATGCTAGCTTCAGTTTGCCTTCCTAATGTAAGGAAGAGTAGAAATGCCAGAATCAGAGTATTCCTGATTAAATGATTGGCCCAAGGTCATACAAAGACTCAAAAGCAAATACATTACTGGAAACATCAGAGGTTCATCCTGGTTCTGCCACACAGGTTAAACAATCTAGTTTGTCAGTAAAGGGTATGGCTGCTAAACTAATCCCAGCACTGTTGTCCTTTAAACAGTCCTAGCGCTTGGAGGGGAATGGAGTTAGCAGTTCATGATATAAAGGTTTTCAAAACACTAGTTATGGAAGTGACTGTGACAACCCCAAGATGCAGCAAAACAGGCCTTAGAGTTGGTCACAGAGTTACATGAAGGAGCACCAGGAGGTATCGTGGTGTAAATTCCAAAATAATGGTATGTGGGGATAATAGGGAAATGTGCAGAAAATATCAGAGTTGTGTTTTTGTTAAGGATAGACGAATCAGTTAGTCATTTAAGGCATTGCTGTGTAAAGCTCAGCCCTTCAATATGGTTTACGAATAAGGCTAAGGCCAAAAATTCGCTGAATATCTTCCAATAAAACATACCTCTCTTTTAATTTGAAGACTGTGGGTAGTAAAAGTTAATCTCTTAAGAACACACTTGATTTCTTCCTTGATTTCTGACTAATTGCAAACTCTACTTAATCCAGTCACAACAGTAGTAACATTTACAGTCCAAATAACCTGATTTTTATAGAATAGGAATTGTTAATAACACAGTTAAAATTGTTAGGTACACATATGCATGCTCCATGTGAGCATGTAATCCCTATCCCTTTTTCTGGTGTTATATTCACCCCACCACTGTTCCCCTGGGCCCCAAGGTTAATGGAGCCAGTGCGGTCTTCCTTGAGAAGGAGGAAGTGGGGAGGATTTCTGGGGAGTTGTCAATGATGTCCTGAGTTCTCTGGGAAGAGTATGATATAGACAGTGAGGATTGCTTCCTCCCCACTCCAGGTCTGCTATTTTTTGTGCACTAACACACACTACACTGTGCTCTTCTTTCCATTGGTGCTCAAATGGTGAATTTACTATCTATGGCGTGTTTTATTTGAGTTAGACACTTTTTCTTTATTCTCTTTGTTATGCTTAAAACCAGTTTAACACATTTTCCAAGGTTTCAATCTTTTGATGATTAATAATTGAGAACTGATTAATTATTGACAGTGCCGGGGCCTCTGAATTTGCACTGTTCCCACACCTGCAGGGACTCTGCTATCATCCTATGCCTACACTCCTCTACAATACATCATTATTCTAGGGTCACAGATACTCCTTTGTGCACTGAATAACTGCTGGTTATTACCACCAATTAGTTACAAAAACATATAAGAACTATTATAACAATAGACATTGCAGCACACAATCATAAAAAGCTAAACTAAAGCTAAAAAAAAAGGTGGTAGTTGCCTAGTAGCTAGAAAATTGCTGTTAGCTAAACAAGCTAAAACAAAGATCCAGGCAGGCCAAGACAAATCAAGCCTGACAAGTCCTACTTCCAAGGCTTTGCAGCATTAATACAAAGCCTGTGGCCTGTCACTAGTGATGGTAATAATGTTATTTGGATCATGAGGCTACAACACGCAAACACATACATAAATATGCAGACATAAACACACTGGCATACATTTGCACCTCAAATGCAGGGAATACATGAAGTCATGAAGCATTCTTATAGTCCCTGTTGCCAGTGGACTGCAATCAGTAAATAAAGCACAAGGATTTTTACCCAGTCAGAATTTTCAGCTGGAGAAAATTATAGAAATTTGGTTTTGTTACACATGTTCAGATTGCAATGAAAAAAAAAAGCCTTTGGATTTGTGGGTCATGGTCTCCTGTGTCTAGCAGGTATTGTGTTGGACTGCAAACTTTCTTAAATCAGCTGCAAGTCTTAAGTTAAACTCAAACTATTTGAGATCTTTTATCAAAAGATCTTTTATCATTTTTACCACACACGAATAAAGTGGTAATTTTCTGGTACATCTAAAACCAAATCGTGAGTCTGATAATAATGAGGTTGAATAGATATGCAATTATATTTTTTTAAGAGGAAGAATTAAACCTCATCTTAAATTTTTAATGTCTGTGGATTACATTGTATATAGCAAAAAAAGTTCATAAAGTGGGCTCATCATAAAACATTTTTACGGTATATGAAAAGGGAATATTTCTCTCTGAAAAAGAACACTTCCAATTAGTTAAGCCAGAGATGAATGGACCCATTAGATGGAAGAGGATGGAGAGGATTTGTAGTCTTCAACCAACGACAAGAACAAAAATAATCATCTGCCAAAACCATCTTCAAAAAAACAAGAGCTAATGTACTTTCTGGCCTGAAAGGACAGTTTATTGTGCATTATTGGGCTTTTTTCCACCCATCTTAATTTTTATCTGAAGAAATATAAATATAAATCTGATTTTCCTCAGTTTGCTGGCAGGGTTTAAGGAATGACTGCTAAATCCTTGAACAGCTTAACTAAAGTTATAAGTTTGGCTGATAAAAGTAATAGCACTGATAGTTGGAGTAATCCATGGGCAGAGAATGTTTTCATTTAAGAATTAGAAAGACATATAATCAGCACAGTAGATGGACTGAAAGCTTGCTGTCAGTTTTTAAAATATAGTTAGTTGTAGGTGAGGAATCCCAATGACATGAGTGTGTTTCTTTTGGGGCATTTAGATACCAGTCCTGGGCCTTGTTGTTTTAATTTCAAAATCAGCAGTCTTGAAGAAAATGTAGCATAAGTATAAATTAATTGTATAAATTGCACAGATATTGTGGAAGTGGTAAATAACGATAAATAATGGTCTGCTTGGTTATCTGAACCCAAGTGTTACGTGACAGTGAAATGCAAAGTCACACATAGAAATGAGAAACATAGGCTATAACTACAGGAGAGAATTATTCAGTTCAAAGCAGGAATGATGCAAAAGATTTGGAGGACGGATGATAGTAGTTCACCAGCTAATCAGAAAAGCCCAATGATGAATTGTAGTCAGTGAGCTGATGCACTAGGGAATATCACATAAAGAAGAAATTATATCAACATCCCATGGTTTACAGTTCCCCAGTCTGATGTCTTGAGTGAAAAAAGGGATGGTAAGTTAGAGAAAGATGAAGAAAAGCTGAAGGATTAAAGAGGAGGAAAAACATATCTTAGAGACAGACTCTTCACGTGCTTCATCGACTTACTTAACGTATCAAAGGAAAGGCTAAGGGGTGACTTCCTCCAAACCTTTAAGTGCCTTGAAGTCTAGGAAGTAGAAATCCGATAACAGAGACTTCTACCTGGCTGGCAGAGATGTGACAAGATTTAATAGCTGCTAGCTGAAACCAGAGCGGTGCAGCAAAAATAAAATGCACATTTCTAATAGTAAAGATAATGAATCCTCAAACCTGCACACTGGGAAGGTGTTATTTTACCCAGGGGCTCAAACTAGATGATGACCATGCTCCATTTTGGCCATTTATTGTATAAGTCTTCAGAAGTAAAAGAAATGTTAATTCACTTAACAAAAGTTTCCCTTTCAAAGTGTTTATAAATCACCAAAGGTAAATTGCTGCAAAGAAAAGATAAAAAACCCAAATAATTCCTTGAAACAATCTGAGCACCTTATGTAAACAGCTGGCTATCATGTCTTTGTGGTGTGTCAGTTTCACTAGTCTCGATTCATCATGTTCTTTCAGCCACCACTAGATCAGAGTCATAACAACTTCTGGAAACATCCCTGAACTACCATTTCTGCTTTTCTGTTACCAAGAGCACCGGTGACTTCAGAGACCCTCTGTGATGTTGGCCCCTGACTGAAATGATGTTATTAATTTAAAGATATGTCAATACGTGTAGTGGTCACATGCAATGGCAAAAATGTAATTTCTAATTAAAAAAAAAAAAAATATTAAAAATCCTGACAAAGCCTGTTTTTCTTTTCTGATGAATGTCCTATTTAAAGGAACCAGCTTAGCTGGTAGCTGTTTTTCAGCTGCCGAAAACTATCGCTGATCCAACAAAAACTATATGTGGATCTATGTTTACTTTGGGAAACAATTTCTGTTGGAAAAATAGAAACATTTCATTTTCTTCTTGAAAGACAACTTCATTTCTAAAGTGAAGTAGACAGACTACAAGCCTTCTTTTTTAAAGGGTTTGAAAAGATCCTTTTAAAAAAGGGATTCAAACACCTTTTGTGTTCATAGAAACTTAGGCACAAGCCTAAGTGAATTTGTTCCTGTATTTCATTTTGATAAAGAAGCTAAATGTATTTGTTTATTATTTCTTAAGTTTGGCCATGAACATGAACAAAAGATTTTGTTTCCATTACTTTATTGTCAATATCTTGTGACAATCTGCCTTGTGGTTAACAGAAGCTGCCCTGTATTTTGTGATTTGCCATTAGTCCCACCCAGTGGGACAAATAGGTGATGATTTAGCTCCGCTTAAGAATGCAGTTCCACCAAAGAACTGTATTTGGTGACAGGAAGAATAAACCACCTAAAAGCACAAGGCTGAGGGGGGATAAATGAATGTCAGAACAGATTTTCCCCATCTGCGTTGAGGTCACTGAGTTCAGTAGGAAAGTTTCTGTTTTACAGTGGGCATAGGACTTGTCTAGTAAAGGTATTCAATACCAGAATGTTGCAATGAGAGGTTGAACATTATGAATAAAATAAACCCCTAACCTCTGCTGAGGAAGAGTATGGGAAACTTACTAAAGATACAAATACTAAATGTACTCTTTGACTAAATACGTAAGCATGAACTGAGGAGGTATTGTTTTTGCCCTTTCGTAATTCTTCAAAATCCTATCCAAGGATTTTACATTTTTAAATAGAAGGAGATTAGAATAAGTTTTGACCCCATTGTCTCTCCTAAAATAAATAACCTACTTCTCAAGTGTGAAGCATGTTAACAGCTCTGATCTGTGACTCTTTTCTTGAACAAACGGGAAAATCTCATTTCACATTACGTCCCTAAATTCTTTTTTTCCAGCTGACAATGATTTCACTTAGAGGGTGTGTCTGCATTTCAAAAGCTAGCTTTGAGAAGGAGAAGATAATTTCTTCTTGTAGAATAAATTATGTTTTATTCTTCATCCATTTCCAAGTTCCAGTGACAGAGACACATTTCAAAAGGTTCATAGTTTTGGCCAGAGAAGCATCCGAAATCCCATCACAGAGAGGTCACAAGCCTATCCCTCACACCTGGACCCTAACTCTACCTTTTTATTTTTTTGATGATATACCATCTCACTTTCAAATAAGGACATGGCATGCCTACCAACATCTCCTACTAGACCTAGTGATTCACTGCTAATTTTATGGTTGAAACATCTTTCCTATTGCTTGTATTAAAGAATGAAGAATAAGCTTATGACTAAAAGCTACAAAGTTTATGAATCCTCTTGCCTGATGGCATCCTGTTTAAGTATCGTTTCTATTTTGGAGGGTGTGTATGCATGCACATATGTATAGGTACATATATATGGTTGTGGAGGATTCTTCTATTGTTTAAGAAATTATTCTTTCGCATATTATTGCATATATTCTATAGTTTAAGCAATAAGAATTGTTCAGTATCTGGTACAAATATCCTGTACCATGTCTTGGCTACAATCTTGTAACAGCATGTTTAATATGTTCCTACACTTTTCAAAGCACTGAAATATACTCTTTTCATGTTTAAGAAATAGTAGAACTTCAAAAGATGGAATCACGTGAAAAAACTCAGAATTTCATAATGAGTTGGAGAACTAGACATGAAGTCCTATACCTAGAATAAGGTCGATATATAGGGCAAAGAATGCTGGTTACATATGAAACATGGACTGTATTTTAAAAAACAATAAGTAGCTCAGAAAATTGTTTGAAATGGTGAATAATCAATTTAACTTAACTCCATGATACATTGCAGAGGCTTAAAGAGAAATGATATGTTTGGGCCAGTAAGAAAAGTAACATAAGGACTCTTCTGTGAATCCACAGAAATTTTGGATCTATGACCACTTAAATACGATCAACATCAAGTAAAGTAGCAAGGTTGTTTTCCTTTATTTATATATTGCAGTGACCTTTGCTGGAGTCATATTGATCTAGTGGAAACAAATATAATAAGAAATTGGAGATGATTCAGAAAGCCACTAGACTGATATGAGTATTATGAAAACCATGAAGTGTAGATTAAGCAATAAAAGGGTTGAACCCAGCCAGTATGATTAAAATAAATTAGTTTAAAGTAAAGTTATAAGCAAAGATTCTTATTCTCAGTCCTTTTTCTGAAGTTAGAGAGAATTGAGAAATAGTTAAATAGGAGAAGCCCTTGTGCTACTTCCAGTAATGAGTTGTAAAATTTTTCCAGCGCCAGACTTTTTCCTCTTCTTGCTTCCTCTACACCATCAACTCAAGACATTTGATAGGTAATCAACAAAAATAGGTAATTTTGAATGTGATCTAAACTGAACCTCAAAGCCACAAGATCTTCTAACCGAAATGCTTGTCCTTACCAGCTCATGAATTTAATGTACTTGCTATACTCTTACTGACACATTTCCCACCAAAGCAGTATACTGACATGTTACAAAAGAAGACTTGATTCAAACAATAGATGTTTGGATATTTCTGCATGTTTTTAGTATACTGCCCTGGCATATTTTCTCCTAAAATGTCTAAAAATAAAAAGGGTAGCTTCCTTCAAAATGCATATACTAGCATTTGTATTCTATTGCTTAGGTTCCATTGGCTTTGATGTAATTCCTTCAATATCTGTAACTTACATTAATTTCAGGCTGAATTTCTGGAGTTTTCAATAGGCATATGCCAGTCAAGACAAATTGGGGTGATGGTACTCCCTTAGTGAGCAGCTTTCTGAGTAAATTTATTCATAGTAAGAGATAATGTCTGGACCAAGGTCAGGAAATCTAAATCTCCACAGGAATAGCTGTGTGAAGACAGCTGAGGAAATAATTATATCTGAATTTAAAAAAAAAAAGAAATGGACTGAGGTCAATAATTATTTCAATTCTTTAACCCTAGAGAATTATTGCAGGCCCGGATAATGCTGGAAACTCATTAAAGGCCTAAAGGATTTCACTCTCATCTGAATTTCTGTTTGAAAATAACAACAGTGATGTTGTAGCAAATATGCCCTGGAGTTCACCATTCTATACATACTAGATCCAAGAATGTTATAACTGTGTGGGCAGAAAGGTAAAAAGTGCCAATAACACAAACTGAAATGTGGGTGCCAACCAGCAGGGAAGCCAAAGGAGATCGTGGATTTGAAACATACGGGTTCAATGGGCATGGAGCATATAATGAGTTCATTTTACAAATGCACACACACATACACACACAGAGCATTTACTACCTAAGGATTTCTGAACGCTTTGCAAAGGCAGAGCTTTCCTCGTCAGCGTGTGCAGAGCCCAGGAGCTGTGGTTGCCAGGCTTCCTAAGGAGAGCAGAAGGGCTTTGCAGGATTACCTGCACTTCTGAGAAAGAGCCTCCTTCCGCTGCCTCCACTGTTGCAAACCAATGAACAAAAACCCAAAACAAAGCCTAGGAGGATTTGGTTTTGAAATTTTTTCAGAGCCTTAGCTATAAAGAAACTGATATGCAGCCAGTAAAAGTATAGCTCTAATTTGTAAAGGAAGTAATCAGTACAAATGAAGAGCAGATAAAAAGAAATTACCATCATAAGGAAGCAGGCAGAGATGAAGAAATGAAAATTCCTGGAATGTCTCCAACAGATTTTGGTTCTCATGTTATTTTACTTATTAGAGACAATTAGGAGAGATTTGTCTGTTGCTATGAGTCCCTTAGATTAGATTAGAAGACTAAAAAGTTTTAATGTGTTGGCCTTTTCCTGCCCTTGGGGGAAAAAAACCCTGTGGGAATGTTAATGATGGGTAGAGTCTCCGAAAGGTTTCAAATTAGCTGTTTGCTCTCTGTCCGCTCCTCTCTGCTTTCCCCTTTTCTCCCGTATGTTTGCATCTGTATCCGTAGGATTTCATCTGGGAAACTGGCAGGAAGTCTATGAGAAATCATGAATTCTTATGAGATGCCATTAACTCCTTGATTTCTGGTAATATTCGTACCTCTGCAACGGGAGGTGGAAGTGGGTAGTTTGTAAAGGAAGTAGAAATGAGGCCCTTTTAACAGCAACTAAATCATAGTGACTGTCCTATCTGTTACTCTCACACATCACTAAGTGCTCTCAAAGGCTGTAATCTGCAATGACAAAGATGGAAAATAGACCATTCGCTTGAAGAATTGAAGCAGCCTTGACTTCTTTTGGCAATGTTTTCTTGACAGTGTGTTAAATTAGCAACAGCAAATCAGTATCAAAGATATAGGCAGCTGTCCTGCTTTTGTTTCACAGAGTAAAATTTCCTGCAGGGACCTTCACTGAAGAGACTAAGGGTTTGTGAACACCCAGGTATCAGCATTTGCAGAAAATGTTGCCTAAAGGGCAAGTTACCAGTTGTCAGTTATCATTTATCTCGGAAGTGGAAGCCAGGACTCTGCAACTGGGGGAAAGGAGAGATTTATGGAAAAGGATGGTCCAAGAATTGTCAGAATTAGATGAAAGGTCTTCCTAATGTAGCAAGAACACCTTGAAACTAATATGAGCTCAGATTAACAACCAGCAGTGTAACGGAGCCAGGTCTGGAGTTATGAGCTGTAGCTATTCAATGCCAGCAGAGACCAGGCAAGGGAATTCTGCATCAGCTCTTAATTGCACATGCAGAGGTATTAGTGAGAAATGAATCTCTGCAGTAGCTTAGCCAGGACAAAAGGAAGGGATAGCAAGGACCTCTGCATCAGCAGAATTATGACGTTCTCTTACAATGTTACTAAATTTAAGCATGGAAAAGAAGGAAAGAAAAGATAGCTCCAATGATGTATTAAAACAACCCAGAATCTTAACAATAATGAAGTCTTGTCTTCCCCCACTCCAAGGCATTTTACATTTCTTTTGCGATTTCTTAGAGGGTGTTTTCTTTTAATGTGAGGCTAATCTGGAGAAGCTGTTTATTGTTTAACAGCGATATATTATCTTAATACAGTGAAAATCTGACAGTCGCCAAGGCTCCTGGCCTCACTGCAGCGATAGCTTCACCAGTAGAGTTTAGTGTTTCAGATGTGACCTGAGCAGCAGGGAGTTGTCCTTCTGACCCCATCCCATTCCTCAGTGCTGCCCAGCAGAGCTCGTCCTGCCCCGATCGAGGCTGGCTGTACTTCGGTTCTTGGCAGGTCTTCTCCACAGGCTCCAGAGATCAGTGAGGCATCGGGCTTGACTGAATTGTACAACATCCAGGGGGAGATCTTTCTGTGTGCAATTGGGATATTTTCAACAAAACCTGGGTTATATAGGCAAAATATGACCATTTTGTACTTAGCTATGGGTAATCCAGGTTCAGACTTGGCTAGTCATCTGTCAGCCTCTGCAGGTATAAATTCCATCCAACTAACTTACAAAAGCTTTGTGAAATAGCATAGACTGGCATCACCGTGTCTGTCCTTAAGGAGCTCTGTGAGAGCAGGATTTCAGCAAAACAATCAGAAATAGCTTTACATTCTTTCTATTCATCCCAGAAGCTACAGGAACTATTTTTGCTCTTTTGAAAACATGTAGTAGCTTTGTTCAGCTACCTATAACAAAATGCTGGTTTTTTCCTCTTCTATCTGTTTTTTGTTGGTTTGTTGTTTGGGTTTTTTTTAATAGACGTGGCAAAGCAAGCATCATTGAAAGACTTGTTTAAAGCACATACTCAAGAGGCAGCTGTACAGTGTTTGGGATTTAACACATCTTCTGGTTTACTCAGAGTCTGCCTTGGTCTGTTCTTCCAGTGAGATTTTTTGAGAGCTGCCTGTGCAATTGATGAGACTCATGCATCTCTTGTGGCTTCCAATCTGAAATACTAGCAAAATGCTGATAAACTGGCTTTGTTGCCATTTGATATCAACACGTTCTTAGGAGGGAGAGATAAAGCATAAGGTAGAAAAAAACCAAAACTGGTGTTTTCAGATGAAGGACCCAGTCCTGGTTCCTATCTTGTCTGTTATGTCCTTGTCAGTTGGCACAAAGCAACAGAAGAAATATCAGAAGGTCTAGTTGCCAGGGATATCCCCAATTACAAACTTGAGATGCAATAAGCAGCAGTATGTTATACACATTTTTCTCAGCCCTGCTCTAGTCCCAGGCTTTGGATCTGGGGTACAATAGCTTCAGCTGCTTCTTCTCTCAGGATAACTCTTGACAGCTATCATCACCTTTACGTGTCATTTCAAATCGAACAAAATTTTCTCTATGTGACAATTTACACCTTAGTTGCCAACACGTAAGGAAAGTTAAAAGATGGTGACTCTCTCACAGAATTAGGCCTCCAATTGCATATGGAATTTTAATTCCCGCTGCTGTTACTGCACATTTCTGATTCTTTGTGAAGTTGCAAAGGAGATAATGCCAATGGACTTTTCTTCTCTCTTCCAGAATCAGTTTTTAGCAACTGGAATACAGTAGAGGAAAAACATATACTAAGAAACACCATATATAAATAAAAATAGATTAAAATACTGTTTTAGGTTCTATGGACTTGACAGTGTGTATTGGACAGCTGTGCATACTTCTGTACATAATGGCCAAATGAATCTAATCTAATACAGCAAGTAAGTCTAGTTGCAGAACAAATCCTGCTGTCCTAATAACATACAGAGACACTAATAGAGTTTCCACTTGTGAAATTGCTTTTTCAGAAAGTATATGGTTCAATTTGGCTCTACAGCTTTTATTCCTTTAAGTGTCAGCAATTTGCTGAAAATATTATTATTAGTTATAATTTATTTATTACCTCCCTCAAAAATTCCTAACAATATTTTTTGAACTCTGCCATTACATTTAGAAACACTACTGAGCCTAGCAATTGACAAAACTGTGTCATAATAAGTTGGATGTATGCTGCCTGTGGTTTTAACATAGCAGCAATGTCATTATTTTGTCTTATAACTTAAAGAGAGAATTGGCCTTTTTGCTAAATCACAAAGCACATATAGTTATGCAGACAATGTGGTTTACGCAATAAAACGTATAGAAATTACATTAAAAGAGTCTTCAATTTGCAGTGTCAAATCAGAAAATGTTAGAGGCTGCCAGAATTAAGCTGTCCAAATGAAGCAATGTTTTGGCAGGGAAGGTTCCTGTGTCCTGATCTAATCTGATGCTCACACACTGGAAAGAAAACGATCATTTCTTTTCTTGAAGCTTTCTGCTCTGGTTGCTCTGTACCCTGGAAACTTTTCATGATAACGTAGTTAAAGACTGAATAATAATTTGAAATTCAGGGAAAGAATTTTGTTCATAACAGAAGTTTTTATTCTAGCACTTCCAAACTTGTGTGTGCTACTTGCCAAGACTAATTCCTTTTCTTTTTTTTTTAGGAAAAAGAGCTTCCTATGTTAAAATTCTTAGACCCACAACAGATGCAGTAACCACCTAAAGTAAAGACTATTTAATAGTAGTAGGGACTGACTATTTTCTACGAGCAGGTCTCTGTGGATGGGTACAGTGTCCTGAGTACTTCTGTTGAGCCTGCTGGCTAACCGCAAGCCAGCTCGCTTTCCTCCAGAAACCCAACATCTGTGTGGGAATACTGCTAAACTCTCTTTTGCTCGGCTGTCCAGCCCAGTTCAGAAGCCCCCAGCACACACTGGTGTAATACGTGCCTCGTGGACTCCTTCTGACCTCTGGGAACCCAGGAGAGGGAGACGATCTAGATGTCTGGGCAGTGGGGTACAAAACAAGGACAGAGCCAACTGGTGAATTTGTGGAATCAGGCATTTTGTGTTGAATTTTTAGCTTTGAGGGAAGCAATTTGAGAATTTCACAGGCAGCAAATCATGTGCGTATGTCTGCCATGAAGTCTAACTGTGGTATAGGGCCATTAATGCAAATGGTAGAATTGCTAATAATGAAGCAGCAAAGTCACGAGTCTCTCGTATCTGTGTTTTATATATCATCTGCATTTAGAACAAGGCAGGCTGATGTGTTTGCACTATAGTAAAAACTTGAAGCTAGGATTCCTGGTCCCTCCCGGCACCCGGATCTCCCAGCACTTTAAGGAGACTGCAGCAAAAGGCGAAACTAACCTTGTCAGCCAAGGAGAAGATTGAGGAGGCGGAAGAGAGCTAGTCCTTGCTGGAACAGCACCAAAACCCCCTTCCTCAATGGCTCACAAACTTAAAGCTCTTGTTATAAAAGGTAAAGAGTTTTACATCTTTTGCAAATCAATCATAATTATAGTGTGTGAAAAAAACAGAGCCCCTATATGCTGAATCTGATCTCAGTGTGACTCCGAGATGGGAAAGAGCCTGCTGCAGCTGTTCCACTGCATTAGAGCCATCAGCTTCACCTCATTAGGAGAAGCATTCACCTTCCTATGAGATCCCTGCTGCATAACCTCCTGCCCTGCCACTGAGACAGACATGGTACGAGCAGTGTCACTTAACCCCTTGTGCTCCCAGCTGCGCTCAAATGTACAGAAAAGAAAGACATGGAAACAGCTGTAAGAACAGCTTCTTGGCAGTACTGGTGTCTGGGTGCAAGAAAAATATAACTTTATGTATGAAAATATTCATGATGCCACTGTGTGACTCTCTGTCTGACAGACCAGCATCTGGTAAAGCACTATGTGGTACACCAGCAAACACTGAGCAGTCAGTCTGGCAGAGACAATGTATTAAGAAAAGAAAGAACAAATTTAACTATTTAATCACCTTAGAGCAATCTAACGTAGCCTAATGTTCCTCTCAGATTAAAATCCATTCTGTATTTTGTGAGGGATGAGGAGAGCATGCAGTGCCTCCTTATATTTAATTAGACACCTATTTGATTTTCTTTATTGTACTGAGTTTTTGTTAGCAATTTTCCTTTCCAAAACAAATGTACAAACATAGTATGTGTATAGTATCGACAAAAGGTGTATGAATTGCTCTGAACTTTAAAAAGTTCTATCTAAAAACCTTCAAGAATTGTGATCAGAAACACGTGCACATGCTTAGTCATAGAGATGAGTTCTGATGTACACCTCAGGACAATTAAAAAACACAAATTGTATTCATAAATGTCTGGAGATTGTATGAAGTAAGGCTGGATTCCAACAAAGGTGAGATCTTATTTTATGGAGTTCATTGGTTGGGGAGGGTTTGTGTTTTTCTGTGTTATTTTTTTAAAGCAATATTTGGCCTCTTATAAGCTTTAATAGGCTAGTGTTTATAGACTGGTGGAACTGCCTTTACTCTCAATTACTTTATTATTTTTAGGACTTTTTGTGAAAAAGAGTAATATGATCAGGGCCCAACTCTCATGTTATACAAGCTTTGCTAAGGAACAACCCCCCAGACTCCAAAGTCACTCTGTTAAGGAAATGAGACTCTTCAAAAGGCTCTGAGCTTCCCTGGCGTTCAGTTCATTTGCCACCTTTGAACATGAACATGTTCCAACACAACCAACACATGTTTTGGTGTCCCCTATTCACAAAAGGGCAGAGAAGGAAGGTTATGGAGTAAATTGGGCGATGGACTTCTCCAGGCTCTTTTATCTCTGAACATGCCACCCACATTAGGTCTGAGAGCAATAAAGGTAGAGCCATGTCCTCTTTCTCCACAGGGCAGTACAGGAGCTTTGATCCCTTGCCCATAACTGGCTGGAGTTGGGATCTGCACCTCACTAAAACTCTTTGCCACTGTAAACACAGCAGGAAATCTCTTTCCTATTGCCAAGCCTTCCCTTTTTAGGGAATGAGGGTGCCATTGGAAAAGGGACTGCTGCAGGCTGCAAGGGTGGGTATGTTGCAATGTTACTGGGAGGCAACAGCCCCAATGGAGACAGAGCACAGTACTGGGTTTGTCCAGGTGCATAATTCCTACAAGGCATTTTATAAACTGCATAGAAGGGTCAGGTAGTGGTGTGTCTGTGTATATCTTGTGGGGCGGTGAAAAACAAGGTGTCCATGATTTAGAAGTAAAAGCTAAAGGAAAAGCTGGGACTGTGACAAAGAGAATCAGTTTCAAGCAATCTTATTAGAGGGAAAATCGTATTATATAAGTTTTGATTTAAGCTCTTGTTATTTTGGGTCTTTTCCTAGTGGTCATAAACTCTGTGTACATCCTCTGGTCTGTGCTATGAGAAAGGAACATACTTCCTTCTCATCTATCCCATGAGAATGGACAGGGGAGGGCAGATGGCGTGGCTGCTTGCTTGGATCCCACAGAAGAAATTCTGGATGACTTTGCCACAGCCTCCTCTGAGCTCTGAGACTGGTCCCATTGCCAGTAGTCAGTCTGCGAAGATCAAGAGCACAGCCCAACCCAAAAGTGGGTTTGTAGGATAAATCGAGCTCTCCAAATGCTTTCTGTTCCTCTCATTTAATGATGTTATGAAAATCAGAAAGTATCCAAAAGGCAGTTTCCATAGTAAAGCAGTGTCTGATAAGATGGAGCAAATCAGAACACCCAAGAGAGCTAGTTGAGCATGAACTTGGGTAATGAAGACTACATCTCCATGCACGTTTTGATCTGGTGCAGCAGCATACAGATCCTCCATGCAAACCTGTTTTGGTACGTACTAGGTAGATTCTTTCTAAATCAACCCAAACTGGATGTTCTGCTCTGTACTAAATGTTTTCCAATCCTTAACAGGCTACTTAGTATCCAAGCTAAAGGACATTCGGACAGCTTTGATGACGCAGGTGGAGGGATTTTTTTTTTTTCTAGACCAAAATAAAACCCCAGAACTGCACTGACCAAAAATACAGTGGCCTCAGCACCGATTCATTCTTTTTAGGCCAAATTGCTTGCTAATGTGGACACACTGTGAGTGAGCCACCAGCAGCTTTCTCTCATGCAGCTCTCAGCAGAAGGATTTGATGCTATTAATGTTTATATTCCCCTTCTTACACACATTTTTCCATGGTGATGGCTAATGAAGTAGACCATTCTTGACAGCAAGAATGCATGTGAACATGTTGGAAAATAGTGTATGCACTTTATGCTACACAAGAGGATACGGAACAAGGTGACATTTTTGGAACCTGAGTTTCAAAGGATGTGGGAATAACACAGACCATCTGTGTAGTCACTTTTTTTTTTCTGTTGAAGACATTAAATTTACAAACAGGAAAAAGTTATCTGGCCCAGCATGTCTGCTTTTTTTGGTTTACCTTAATCCCACTTTTCTGTCTTTTCTCTCTATGACTTGACCCCTTTCGTGCTCAAGAAGGAAATCTCAGGCTCTCTTGAACTCATTTACACTTCTCAGCCTCAGCTTTCCCTTCGATTATTTATTCCATATGTTCAGAGCCCTTTCAATGAAACAGCTCTTCCTGAGTTTCCTTGGTTTAGTTTATGTTGCCACCAGCTTTTGACTTCTCTATGTGAGAAATTTGGCAGACTAAAAATGCTGGGTTTTGCAAATGTAAAGCATTTCTCATCAACCAACACCATGAGGATTTTTTTGTTATTAAAGTACGGAAAATAGTAACAGTGATAATGTGGAATCTTAACAACATTTTTAATTAATTTTTTTCAAAGGAGGGCAGTGAAGAACTAGAAACACAAAGCTCTGACATTTTTACAAATTCCTATCATTTCCTGAATTACCATGTATCAGAGTCATCATGAAGAAATTTAGATTTCTAAAAATCAGATGTCTAAGTCTGGGCTCACCACAGAGAGTTCCCTTGCCTAATGGACAGAACAGTTTACAGGACCCATTGTGGACATATTTTACTAGGAAATGAATTGCCCTATAGGTGCTTGTGTGTCTCCATTGCTTGCAAAAGAAACCTATGGAGTCTTATTCAGAGTTAGATACCCAATTCTAGATGACTTAATTACAGCTAATGAATTCCACACCATGTGTCCACTGCTCCACAATAAATATAAGGTAATATGAAATAATAGGATTGAGACATGTAGGTTTTCATTGTGACTCCCCATTCATTACCTTATCCACTGGACCACTAAGCCAGAAAATGTAACTGCTGTAAAAGCAACAACAAATGAAGAAGCCTCAGTTTCAGTTTCATTAAATATTGCTGAAGAAGTCAGGCGTGTGACTTCTCCCTGCTGGGTAACTTGGTGAATCTAAATCTGAAGATGTGCAGCCACTGACTGAGAAATGTGGCTGACAAGAAGAGCAAGCAGCTGTTAAGCTCATAAACATTTTGAGGCCACTGCAAAAAGAAGGTATGAGTCCTCAGAAAATTCTGTGACTGCTTGAGGGGCTCAGATGCTGAGCTCTGTGTGGGATGAAGGGTTTTGCTAGGAATGTCAGACTCAGGGCAAGACATGACTTTCAGCAAAGGATGTGGAAGGCAGAAAAAGCAAAAAGACAGACTGCCCTTCTCTACATGCTGATGTAGCTAGTGACTTGGGGACCCAAAATTACATTACAAAGTAAGAATTGTTGAAATATCACTCACATAAAGACTATTGTCATTGCCCTTTCTCCTGGGTAGGGAGCCCTTAGATGCAGAAGGAGAGTAGGAGGAGAAGCAGCATTTTGCAGTCATAGTAAGTATCGAGCACCTCTCAGGTTCATATCCAATACTTTGTTCCAAATATTTCTGTATTTGTCATTTGCTGTCCTTAACATTATTTTCTCAGTCCTACTAATAAGTTTGCTCATTTATGTCTGTATTTTGGGAAAAACTTGATAAATAAAAAAACCTTGCATGACCATTTCCACTGAATCCAATAACTTTGGTTGTATGAGTTGCTTTTGCAAAGGATTTAGGAATGCACTTATTGTGACTCCACACACATATGGATGCATGGAGTATCATGTACCTCTGCTATCCCAGGAGAATGACTGATTCATTTGTAATGAGTGGTGGGAGGCTGGAGGTAGACCAATTGGTCAGATTGTTGCTGGGCTGCCTCTCAGTCAAGCTGGCAAAACACCTCACTAGGGCAGGATGGAGCTTTGGTTTGGTCTAATTCTTCTTTTTCATTGTGTTTTCCACAGATGCCTTCTGAGAAGAGCTTTGTCCTCTCCTTATGCTCAGCACTGTAAGCTAGAAAGGTCCTAGCAAACCATATCATTCTCACGAGTGTGATCCAACTCTCCTTTATGCTCTGCAGTGTCACTTAGGTCCAGAACAGACAGAAATTAAACAGTGCTGGAGAAATACCTGAGGACTGGCTTAAAATTTATGTAAGTAATGTACTATAAAATACGAATTTTAATATTTGGTCTATTTACCACTTAGGCCAAGAAATATATATAAAAAAATTGGTTCACTTAAACACTCGCAGTTTGCCAAAATACAAGCCTATTTCATGTCCAAAAGCATGGACACCCTTGGGGAGCTAGATAAATGTGCATAAATCAAAATGAGAGGCCATTTTTGCAGAGAAAACAGTGGCGAGAAACACTGTGCATACAACTGGGACAGTTCTTGGCAGGTATTATATTTAATAACAATGCTTTCAGTTGAGAAATGTATGTTTTAGGCTATTTGCCCTGCACACTGCATCTAACATAAGTGAAATATTATTAAACTGAATTTCTGTTTTATTGGACTGTAAAGTTTGTTCAGAAGACAGTTCAAACTGACATGCTGCCTTTCCTTGTTTGTGACTAGCTTTAGGTTCATATGCGAGCAGAGTCACAGAGGCCAATATTTAATGTGTCATTTTGATACTTTTATAGAGAGGGGAAACTATATGTAATTTACATGAATTCTTAGTTTCTACTACAAGTGGTAAAAAAAAAAAAAGATTATCATCTTGGTTTGTTTTTTTGTTTTTTTTGTTTGGTTTTTTTTTTTTTTGTGGGTATGTTTGCCAGATTGTAGCAAGGCATATGTGCTATGGAGGGAAAAACTTCACAGCCTGAAAAAAGGCAGCATCTGAGTGGGTTTTATTCCCCCTCAAAAGTAAACAGTTTTCACAATTAACTCTACTGCTCTGTTTATACATCAAGTAAAATGTGGAGAGTACACACAGTTGTTCTCATTAATTTTTGATAAGCAATAGCAACTTAAAAAAAATACTCCATGGTTTACCAGTTCTTGACTTCAATGGGAAACATATGCAGAAACAGACTTTCAGTCTTGCTCTATGACAAAAGGTGTGGGAAGCCATGGAATAAATACGTTCAGATTTATCTGTTATATTAGAGTTACTGTCTCTCTTTCTTGTTGTTCCTTGACAATACAGACCCACAAAACAGATCATGCTTCTAAGCTGCCTCTTCCACTTGATACTAATCAGCACATATGCTACAAGGTGGAGAAACTCAGTAGGAAAAAACGTACATAAAATATTCCACTGCTACTTCATGGCTATAGAAACAAACAAGCCCTCACGGCATATCTTGGCATTCAATATGTTGTTATAGCTAAGAATTTGCAAACATTAAGGACTTTTCTAGGAAATGCCTTGCCTGCAACCCCTTGTCAAATATATATTGGCTTTAGGTTGAATGTAATGCAATGAATGTAGGCATTCAACTGATTCTTTAACTGGGTATTCTGTATTTTTTGTTTTCATTTCAGGAGAGAGAAACATATCATTTGGCTACTCTGAATAGGTGATTTTAAGGTATTGAAATTCACAGCTATTGTCTTTTGAAGAAGTAACACCGATGTCATAAGAAACTATGGGTAATAGGGTAACGTATAGGTAATAAGCTGGAGCCTGGATATGTAGTGCTGTGCACCTAAAGATAGATGCTCTTTACATCTTTATTTTATTCCTAATAAGTGAGATGATTTTCAAAAATAGGACCCTGATGTACTCAGTGGTCATGAAAATCAGACCAATTATTTGTCACTTAGTTGCTCTGAAGCTTATATTGGGTTACATGTTTCTAAAAATGAGACTAGTGGAAAAATTATAAAAGTCACCTGGGAAGTCTGAAGTAGGAAGACTAAGAATTTTATCTGGACATGTGGTGTTCCTGCATCCCCACCACAAGATTGAATCTAGTCATTTCCAGAACTTCATCACTTAATTTTCATTAGCCTCACAGAAGTGAGGCTTATTTAGCAGTAAATAATGATTTACTAGTCCATTCCGCTCCACCAGTCTTCAAGATATATACACAGTGTTGCCTTGTGCAAAATCGGCATTTGCCAAAAGCTGCCACATGCAGTATCTGAGAAACTATCCAGTTTTTCCTTTCAGATTAGCTGAGTCTGAATAGAAATAATCAAGGAGTGGCAAGTATTGCTAAACCATGTTTTTTCCAAGTGTATGCTAGTCTAACAAGCGCTGTCCCTTGGCTGTGCTCTTCTCCTCATGCCTGCTAATATAACCTGCCCCAAGTGCAGATCGAGTGTGTGTCCAATCCTCCCAGGGCATTGCCTTCCAAGGTTTGCACCCTTGGCTCTACTCAGCATCTGCTGATATGAGTGGCAAAAAGGGGTTTGACTGTAATGAGACAATACCAGAACTGAAGTTTAACCATTAAATGCTGAGAACAGGGAGACGCATATGGACGAAGAATAGAGGGGTGACAAGTAGAGAGGTGATACCTTCCCTGCCTTCTCTTATCTCAAGCAATGCAGCCAAAGTTTCCAGCCAGGAGGAGGCTGCTTCGTACATGAGGGTCTAGCGTGAGCCAGATTGTTCACCTTGCACAGAACTCACACCGTGCAAAGCTGGAGTGAAGCAGAATTGCAATAGCTGGCTTGGCTCTGAGTGATGGCTGTACTAAATGAAGATCAAGTAAATAATATTTTTAGTTCAGCTCTAACAGTTAAGAGCCCCACTGTGACTTAAATTCTCCAGAAACACAAACAGAGGTAAAGACAGCATTAGTTGTAATGATGAAGAAAGTTTTCCAGCAAAAAGAAAATTAATCAGAAATGTATTTCTCATAATAGCAGTTTCTGAAGTAATAGAGGTTTTTCATTGTTTTCAGTTAAGCTCAGGCAAAAGACACAATGCAGACCCTGGAAGAGTACCAAAGACCACACGAAAGTAAAAGATGAGTGGTATGTTTTAAAAACAGACTGCAGGAAAATGTGAATATATAGAAGAGTTACTGGAACAAAGAAAAAGCATTTTACAGTTTAAGGAACTGAGTCTTTGCTAAGAGATCTAAGCAGGATCTGAAACCAAAACTTGTATAAAGATTCTTAGAAGAGTAAAAACTAGACTTTGATAAAGCAATTAACATTTGTTAATATGCGTGTCAGCACAGACTGTCTTTAAAGTAGGTGAGTGGTGCTCTGATACACTGCACACAATGACAAATTCAAAATACCACAATAGGACAGAGGCAGAAAGATCTGAGAAGTTCAAAGATGGCCTCCAGAAAATCCTGTCCAAAGAGCTGCATGCGCAAACCAAGACAACTTCTGACATTTGGGAAACAATGCAAAATTAGATCACTTTGCTGGAACAAGTGAGCGACCAAGTCAAGACAAAGACATTGGCACCAGCATTGCTACCTCCGAGGAATTACCCATAGAAGAAGCAGGCAGTGATGAATGATCTCTCAACCTGAAACAACTCACATATCCGTAACTTTCAGTTGTAGACCATACACAAGCTAGCACGGTTCACAAAATGGGGCCCTAACAATGTAAGGAAAACAATGGGGAACAGAAAAGAAACTCATTCACCCTAAAAAACCATTTGTTCAAACATGTAATGTATTTGAATATTTTTTTCCTGCCCCCACCCCACCCCCACCCCTCCCCCCCGCCCTGATAAAAATGCAACATTTGAAAATAGAGTTTTGGAAGAGATATAGAGATTTCAGATAGGCACTCCAGTGCCTGGACAGGGAAGCAAAGTTGAAAGATAGAATGTCAATATCAGTCCAGTAAAAATCTTGTTTGATCTCAGATGAAATCTGTATAATCATTTCTAGAGATAAAGTTGAATGTCAGACATGATAGAAAACACCTAAAGCGACTAGCAGGAGATGTCAGGGACAGTGCATTCTGAAACCTTATTATCACTGTAAGGGGTTGTTCTCAGAACTAGGTGAGATTTTGTGTAGGAACATCTCAGGTTTTAATGGAAAATACATGGAGACTTAGATGGAGGTAAAAGAAATGTAAGAGAAGGGCCAGAGATATTTTAGAGTGTTCTCTGAGGAACATTAGGGAAACTTTTATTTCATACGCCAAACTGCAGGTCAAGTAAAAAGAAAAAGCACAATTTGGTAGTAAATTTGGAATAGATTAATTTATTTTGCCTGTGAAAAATTGTCCTGGACAATGATTCTCATTTATATTACATGACCTTACTAAAAATAACATATCTTAATGCATGCTTATGTGTAACATTAACTTTTCCTAAGGTGACAGACTTTACATAATATTGAAAATTATTCAGTGGATCTAAGCAGTTTGCAATGAAGTACAAATTTAAAATATTGCAACTTCATAAAATGACTACTGATAAAGGCTTTCGAATCAGAGTCTAATACGCCACAGTTAAAATACAAAATGGCTCTACTAGTGCCCAGATGGAAAGCAAAAACAAGAACTCCTGCACTCCTTGACACTGATGTCAGAATCATCAGGAATTTCTGACAAACAAAAAAAGCAAAATAAGAAGAAAATCAATGCAATTTGATGTCTCAAGTGCTACCATTGCGTCCAGAAAATGATGCAATGCCTATCAATGTAACAAATACAATTTACAAACAGCAAGGATGTTGCAAGATGTGGCTTATGATCCTTTTAGGTTGACTCTCCTGGCAGACAGAGGTATGGAGCCATTTTCAAGTCTTAGACAATAGGAATATAAAGGACATTATGTATGTCATTTGCCCAGGAAGGTCTGAGATGGGCAAGAGCTTCAACAGGCAGAGACAGATCGTCACCCATCACAACTAGGATAACACGTTCACCATTTTCTGATGGCAAAGGTGCCTGTATTTCAGGGTAGATGTACCTGACAACAACGCTTCCCTCAGAGTCTAACTGAACACCTTTAGGCAGTGTTAACACATTAATCATAAATATTTGGAATACTGCGTGGGACTAACAGTATTAATCCTTGTAAGTGGCACAGGGTGTTCACAGAATGATATGCAACAGGGAAAAGGATTCTCCATAAAAACTTTCTACCAGCAGCTTCTGCATTCACAGAGGTACATTGATGGCCCTAACTTCAGTCATTTGAATTTCACTCTTTGTGATTTTTAATTTAAATAAAACCCAGTCATCTGCTGCCATCTTGTTTATAGCAAGACCTTGCTAAGTGTCTAGATAACAGCTCAGTAAGAGATCCTTCGGTTAGATGTACTTTATATACACATGGGTAGGTCTCCTTCAAGCTCCACAATTTAATTTACTCCACACTACGGTAATTCAATCTGATCCCCATTCAGTTACAGTGCTTGTCAGTGTACCATTGTCAGTATTTCCATGTTTGTCAGAACTCCTGCTAATCTAGTCACATAATGCCTCACAGATTTACTGAGGCTGCCTTTCCAATATGACTTGAGTGACTGTACCTATGGGAATGCTTGAAAAAATTATGAACTCTACACATTTTTCTTTTTAATTCAGACTGGATTTGTGAAGAGTATTCTTCCTTGATTATTTATCTTAATTCCTAAGGTATTTGGAAAGCAAGGATTTGTTTTAGGATCACACATCTTTGTTATGGTAATGTTATTAACTCTTATTTTATGAAAGCTGTGAAGAATGAAGCTGTGAAGAATCACTCAGGCAACCGCTAGAATTGTTCAGGTGTTTATCTTTGATCTATTACTCTATTGGTGAATATTGAGTTGTTTATTAGTACTTATAAGTCATAGGACTCCCCATCATTTCTGTTAAAAAATAGAATAGGACCTAGTGGCACCATTAATCTAAACTTTACACTTGGTTTTCAAGGATTAGATGTGTCTCAGCTTGTCACTAAGGCAGCATGCATGGATCTTGGAAGTGGATTTTCCTCACCTGTCCTGCCATCTTCATCAGTCCTATAAGCATATTTCCAGCCCACAAAACACTCTGTTGCGATATTTATACAGCTCTCCAGATTCACGCAATTTATTTTCTGCAATTGTGCATGTAATTATGAAGTTCAAAGAGTGCACCAGTCTTACTAAAGAAATACATTCTTTTAAGCTGTGACAGCAATGTCCTTTTGGTAATTTTTTGTTGTGTCAATACATTACATGTAACATAGAAAACATATGGCTAAACTGTGCTTCCTCCTGCGCATGATCACAGAGAGAAAGAAAAAATGCCACTGTTAAGCAACACATGTTGTATGTATACTTTTGGAGGAGTTGCATTAATCTTATATTTGAATCGTTGATATGATGTTTGTGTATGAGTGGGAGGGGAACCAAATCAAGGTAAAACTCAACAGCTGTGCCTCTGTCAACTCAGAACAACTGACTCAGGAAAAAATGGCAATATTATGATCTGGGAATGTCGGCACATATGGTAACCACATGGTAAAAGAACATGAGCTAACATGTTTTATCTGGGTTTGCTAAGCGGTTTTTAGGGAGAGTTTGTTCTCTCTTTCTGAACACCTCATGGTCCCTGCACCCTCATTTTGTTTGGGAAAGACAATTACTTCAGTGACCGAATGGAGACACTGGTAGTCAAATTATGGGAAGCAGCTTGTCCATCCTGTGAGAATTTCTGAGATCTAAATGTTTTTCACAAAGTCAAAACCTGAAATTTCAAGTTTGTTACAAATAAACATTATAAAATGTATTATTTTGTTGTAAATCTTCATTTTTACATTTTAAAATAATATGTATTTTGGAATAGCTACACAAAATTCATTGATATCAAACTATAAGACTTTTAAAATCTAGAAATATCAAAACTGGAGCCAATTTAATGTTTTTTTAACTTTAACCTTTTTTTCAAATTGAGTTTGGTTTTAGATATCTCATCAGTACACGCTCAGATGATAAGCAAAAAACTATGAATAAACAAATTACAAAGAAATAGATCATCCAAAGTATTGTAAAATTAACATAGCCCCCTACCTTGAAGAAATTAGCAAAGCAATTGAAATCATGAAGAATGCTAAAGCTCCTGGATCCAGCAGAGACATTTAAATTTGGAGACATGAATCATATTTAAATATGGAGTTAATTATACAAATTCTGTAGCGACATATGGAAAACTGAATGGTAATTATAGTTCATTACTATCTACATCAGTAAAGGCAACAATTCAGATTTGGCAGTTACCTCTCACATCAGCATGCATGGTGTTTGGCAGCCTAAGCAAACATAAGATTTCATCACTGACTGCACAACTCCATCAGCTGTAAACTATCTAAGTAGTTGTGTGATCTGAGGCACAAATAAAGTACAGTTGATGGACTATTTGTAGTTAGCAGCTGCAGAGTAAACAGCACTGGACTTCTAATATTGTCCTCAGTACATGAGTGAAACCATTAAATGTTGTCAGTAGAACAGGAGTCTGGCTGCTACCATCTAATCTGTAATTCCAATCCAATCCCTAATCTAATCCAATCATAAATGACATTCAAGTGACCAAATGTAGATCTCTACGGTGTAGAATCAGTCAATATAGTCATTGGAGGGTAGAGTGATGTCTACCTAACCTGCTATAGACATCAGCTTAAAGATATGATGAATAATCTTTTGGCTTCATTGACTACATTTACTAGACAAAATTTTACTGTTAAAAGAACATAAAATGTACCTTTACGATGTCTGTCTTTGGTCATCATACACAAATTTTTGTATGCTTTTCCTGTCACCTGTGATATGAAACAGAATTGTGTGACAGCTCAGCAGCTATGCCCTATTAATGGGATCCCAACATGGGATCTCAGTTCTGGCATGCAGATACATTTGTAGTTATCTGGAAACCTGATGGATTTAGCAGATGCAACAGAAATCTGTGAGGTATGATCTGTTATGTGCTGAGGAATACATTTTAAAGAGCATACGGGGGAAACATGTCATTGACTAAAGCAGTTAACTTGGGGAATAGATACCCACAAAACCGTGATGACAAAAAAGCAAATCAAGGATGCATATAAGAAACTGCAAGAAGAATCAAGAAGTAAAATTGGCAGCATGCTGTTGCAAGCTATCAACTCATTTTGTATCTTGACAGTAAACTTTTGAAAGATGCTTATTCATCAAGTAGCTGACATGGCATTAGCAGAGCTTGCACACCCTTTGGTCATGCCTCAGGAAGAGTTTAGAAGCAAGTCAGAATCAAACTTCAGACCAGGTTAAACTCTTTAAAAACCTCTTGCTGTCGGGGTGCATACAATAGATTTGCTATCAATAATATATATGGATCCCAGACAAATTTCACCTGTAGCTTTTGTAATCCCTGTTGCGTATTAGATAGCAGAATAACTTGGAGAATACAGATATTCTGGAAAACTGAATCCACACTCGCTGTAGCAAAGCCATGGTGGGACAGTCATACACATAGAGCGGAAGACACCAAAATGCGAAAGCCATTGCTGCATGATCAGCTGAGAAACAGAACACAGAATTGAAGGGAACATATGAAGCCTTCTGCTTTAAAACACAAGCCTAAACAAAAGTAATATAAAATGGAAGTCAGTACGTGGGAAATGACAGCATGTAGACTCCATCAGTGCAAAGAAGTCAAACTTGAAGGAGCTCATGTTGAAAAACCAAATCAAGAAAGAGGGGGTGAAACTTTTGTTTTTCAGCTGGTAAACAACTCAGGAAAAAAAAGAAAATTTGCAGTAGATTTTTTGTGTGTTTTTCCTGTGTTTGCATGCTAAGTCAACAGAAGGTTAAAGAATCAGTACAGTAGAAACAAGAATGTTACAGATTAATCATTATGAAGACAATACAAGGTGAGGGGATTTAGTGGTTATATGTTGGATTACAGACAAAATGGCCATTATCTTGTAAAGGATTTTTTAACTTTCCCCAACTCACCCCTTTTGTGCTTAGCCTGCATCACTGTATGTCCATCTCCGAAAGCTTTGGGCTAACTAGTGAAATTCCCACTGCAGGCTGCTGTGAAGTGTGCACAAAACCACCTGAACTCTTAACAGCATTTAAGTTGTAAGTCAAAATCAATTATCTACCAAAGTGTGTTAGATGCTGTAACAAATTGTTACATGTTGTTATGAGCTTATATGAGATTTGCAGTTGCATATGTCTCATAATCTTAGATGCCTGCATGTTGTCATCAACACAGAATCATGAAAAAGATTTCAGCAAGGTTTACAAAGTTTTAGTGGGATGGACCCTACAATTGCCAAAGTATGAGCTGCCCCTTCCAAGAGAAACTGAAGTAGAGAGCTTTGAAAAGGAGCAAAGGTTTCAGCAGCTTCAGAGGTTCCAGTGTCCTCTGATTACATACGTAGCTGATGAGGAAAAGACTGTTTTTTATTAATTGGCTATTTTTAGTCATATGTTAAAGTCACAGTAGCCACATCACCACTGATTGCAGCAAATAATGTAAACAGCAAGTTTGGGTTTCAATGAATCCTACTTTTCTAGGGAAGGAGCTATGTATTTGAAAAACTTCTGACCTATTCTGTTTGGTCTAAGCTTTTGGGTTCACACCATATCTTGCTTGTTCTTCAAGCAAGATATATTTCTGCATGTGGACATTCTGTGTTATGGATGGTTATTAATAACAGATCACTAATCTCTGGAGCTCAACAATTATTCCATCCCAGAACATCCACTTTGCCCTTCAAAAGCCATGCTTTCTCTCAATAATAAACATCCAAAATAACAGCATAATTGAATGAAATGCAAAGGAATTATTTATGTAATGGAGATATCTTGTTCTCATAAATTATTGAATAAGAAATAGCTGACAACCTGTTGAATTTTCCTAGGGCTGTGCTGACTTTCTCTTTACCAACTTGATATATGATTTATGAAAGCAGAAGCATCAGGGTAAAAATGATAAGAGAACCTGGCTTGCACACTAATGAAGAAACTTCAGTGAAACCAATATTTAGAAGTTATAAATTAGGTGAAACTATTCTGAGTTTTGTTGTTGCTGTTTATTTTTTTCAGTGTTTCAAAGATAAAATTCCAGGTGATTTTTTCCCCAAGCTAGTAGGAAAAAAAAAAAAAGAGAGAGAGAAATACTGAAAGCCCGCCTTTTTCTACACTTGTTTGGTGGTTCAAGGTGCCAAAGGGTTATGCTGGGCTCCATGCTAATGTTCCCCTTTCACTCCTATTTCTCCCCAATTTCATCTACAGAAACGCTGTTTGTAAGCTGTCACAGTACCACCTTTGAGCCCAAAGCAATGATCTGATATCAAGTTCCAGGCCAAGCAAAACCAAATGTAGTTCTCAGAATGCATGAACATCGGGACATCAGCATTTGGAACTGTTCAAATAAAATTTAAAACACTACAGTATTAGAAGAGTGGCAAGACCTTTAAAATTTGTCGTATTTAATATTTATAAACCCTCTTGCACTTCGTTTTTCAGAACACTGTATTTTATTGCATGTGGCAATATTATACCAATATCCTTCCATGTGCTTGCTTATTTGGCTTGGGAGGAAAATTACTGCACTAATGCATGACATAAAATACTTGTGTTCAGTAATTCATACAACAGAAACCAACAATCTTCATGATCTGGAAGCAAGTTCTAAAGGAATAAACAAAACCTCTCAATATTAGAAGAAACTTCAAATTTTATGAGTACAACTTTGTGACCTCAGGCTGGTTATTTTCCGCTGGCAAAAATAAGTCGGAGGTAAGTGGGTGATATTGACTGGCTTTTTCAACAAGTTATTTGTCCTTGCTGGACATCTATCTGGTACTCTGTTTCTATATATTACCATAATAGGAAATGTACTTTTTAAAAACAGAAGCAATATACAAGGGCAAATATCATCTGTGTTTTCAGGGTTGCATAGGTGACAAGGCAATAAGTAGCTCATCCTGTTGTTCCACTTATAATTGAAGCTGGCTGGCAATGATATGGCTGAAGTTTAGTGTGAACACAAACCCAGCAAAGCGATGGTGGGCTGGAGGAAATAAGGGCAGATGAAGATGATGGATTTCTTAGAGGCTTTTACTTGAGAAATTCCCTATGATTAATTGCAAAAGCTCACAGCCTAGCTTTGACTATGAACAATCACTTGCTACTAGATGATAGTAGAAAAGCAGAATATTTTTTCCCTTCCAGGCATGTCCAAGAGGTAGCAGTTGTTTCTTTCAGCTGTGAACTTTGCCACTCACTGTGATACCCTCTACCAGCAGACTTCAAAAAAACCACGAGGCCCAAAGATGTAAGCGTTCAGGAGGAAGCAGTTTATTGTCCTGTGCCTCTTGAACAGAGCACCTTGGAGAACAGAGAAGGTATTGATGCAGAATGGCACCAGACTGCTCAGTTTTGCCTGCCAAGAAAGGCAAGAATCCCTTGGACACCAACCTGTATAAAAGGTGGCTTTTCATACTTGTACTGCAGCATTTAATGGAGGTGTTTGAACTGGACTCCTGTCATGTACAAAACCAAGGTTCTGTGAGAAAGTCACTCTCAGTAGAAATTTTTGGACTCTTCAATTTTCTCTGCCTACAGACCTGATGACCTCCTGAGAGCCACCAATAGTCTGAGGCTCCTTACGGGGAAAACCAGAAGATATGTTTCTAGTTGTTGGTAAAACGTCCCTTTTTGAAAATTTTTGTTACATGTAATGGCTTGCTGAGCTTTTAATGTTTCTGGATGGTCTGTCTGTAAGAAATAAAATGAATTGCCAAGGCATGATTCACTACCATTTTTGTGAACAAACTTTTGAGATAGCTTTTCTGTGTAGAGAAATACAAATAAATAAAATAATTGCACATGCTACTTGCAACCTTATATTGGATTTACCACTGAATAATTTTGCACAGGGGTGACAGAGTAAATACTGGGACATTTCAAACTGAATGCGTAATTACCCATGTTGTGCTCACAGTTGCCTGTACTGTGCATAAAAATATATAGCTTGGATAAAAGGACTCCAAGACCCTCAGGCTTTATTTCGTGATTATACGTTATAACTGTATTACTTTATAATCAGTAAATGTAAAAAATGCTTAAGGCTTTGAATATAGATATTTTTATAGAGCAAGATAAACAATTAGCTGAGTGAATCAAAGCCCTACACACAATCCTGCAGCAGTGGGGAAAACAGAATGAGATTCTTCTGCATCAACAAAGGGGGGCCCTCACTTTCCCATGCACTGGGTGTTCCCCGCGTTGCCGTCTATGTGACAGCCAGTAACATTGCCAGGTATCTAGAGTATTTTGTGAGCTTTAGAGTGTGGATGGAACTTGATATTGACCTCTTTACCAAGTGATAAGGACAGCATCGCTAAGGAAGAAGCTACATTTAATGGCAACTTTTCATGTGGAGAAGGGGAACAAAGGGAGGGGCTGTGAAGCCTTACAGCTGGCAACAGCAGAAGCTGTGAAAAAATGAAACTTACCAGAAATTTAACAGAAAAGGAGGGAAGTCAGTAGCTGCCTTTGGGTCTTAACAAAAAAAGCTAATGTGCAAGCTAAAAAAAAAAAGAGGTGAAACAGAGAAAGGAAGAGGAACAGATGGTTATGGTTGATTTTGATGGTAGCAGTCATAGAATCATAGAATCATTAAGGTTGGAAAAGACCTCTAAGATCATCGAGTCCAACCGTCAACCCAGTCCATTGATCTGGAAGAGTAGGAAGGGAATCTTTTAAGGTACATAAAGTGCTCTGAGCTCCTCAGAGGGGCTGGGCATGGTGAGGGTGGTGTATTTTGTTTCTGTCCTTCTGCCTACTTGTGGGAAACTAAACTGTGAAGAGGCATGAGATAATAGGAACTACTTATAGTGCTAAAATGTGCAAAAGCTGGGCCAGATCTCAAACACCAAATGAAACAAATCAGTTTCTGTGGCTCAGACTGATTGTTGAACAGGAGTGAAACGGTACCCTGAATGGAAAAAAGGAGCAGTTCAATAACTTACTATTTCAGTCTGAAGCTCATAGAAGGTAAACAACATACTGACATTGAGGTTATAGCAGGGGACAAAAGTGCTACAAGAAATCAGCTTGCTATAGCAAGCCGTGTTTGTCTGAGTCCACAAACCAGTGAGGAGCTGCGTGGGCTGTGGTTTGCAACGCAAGTCAAAACAATGTCAACATTTGGAAAACAGGCTGCACTGTCTCACCTTGTAGGTTTGCAGTGCCATCCAGAAAGTCTTGTCAAGAAGGAACCTCTGTTTGGGAAGTCTCAGATCAAAGCAATTGTAAATAAGTTTGGCATGCTCTAAGGAAGCAGGATGGTCCTGCTGGAAGCCGGGGCAGTCAGAGAGGCACTGACCTTCTGGATTTACACACCCTGAATGCTGAGCTGGAAAATAAATAAGCAGCTGGGTAGGCCAGTTGGTTTGGAGTTCAGAGAAGCAGAAAGAAATACCCAGAGTCTTTGATGAGTTTGCTAAAGAAGAGACTCAGCCCTATGCTGATCTGCAGGTTCATGCTGTTCTCCAGAATTAGGATCCTAGTTGACGAAATCAAAGGATTTTTAGTTTCATGGAGCAAAGCAGACATTCTGAAGGATGCAGCTGTGCTACTGTAGTTTTCCTAAAGGGAACTGATGGTCTGTATTTCAGTGAAGACTTCCTCACTTTCTTGTACCTTTACCACCTGAGAATGTGGTAAAATGACAGTAAGAATAGTATCTGGTGAGTAATATAGCATCTAGCCATAAATGGGGCTTTTCCATGCTACAGTGATGAATAGAAATACTTGCACAACATTTACTGCTGCTGTGCTAAGCCCAGCAGCAGTATTGACTGATTGATTAAGAAGATAGATTAATTGACAGATTAAAAAGAATGGTTTATTTGGTGACTTTTGTCATGGGCCTAATGGAAAAATACCCGTCAGTGCATTATTTCTTGATTTTCTATAGCTCTTGCCTTTGATAATTTAATTTTCTCCTATGAATTAAATGAGAACATAAAAAGTGCCTTAATATACATTTGTGTTGTCAACCCTATATTTAAGTTCGCATAAAAAATTCATATGTTACACTAAATGATTGCTAAAAAGAGCCCTTCATGAGATGTAATAAGTATATAAAAGATAAACCATTTGCAGCATAATTTTTACTATATTAGCAAGAAATGGTTAGTTGCAGTTTTCTAATCCTTTGTACTTGCTTTGTTTAATTTACTTGTAAGTCGGAGATGGTATAAAATATAGTAAGATAGAGCACTGAAGCTATAGAAGTTGTTTTTTTAATTTAATTATATTGCAAAACTTAGTTTGTCCTTAAGTGAGCATTAAACATCAATTCAACGAGCTGTCCTTTAGCAAATAATTTGATTGTTGACATACAAAATCTGATTTAATTCCAAATTCATGATTACTTTTAGACTTAATATTCATTCCATATTTTACTGTCACAGTGTATAAAGACTCTTAAATACCTTTTAGATTTTTTTAGAGAAGGAGGCAAATGGTTGAGGAAGAAAGGACATTTGGTTAGCTTTCTTATCTTGGAGGGAAAACTAAGAATTTTGCCGTTCTAGCACCACATTTTGTGACAACCAGGTCTGCAGCTACAGGTAGAGTGAATCTCTCATTATTAAGGAAAGGCTGGGAGTACTAATCTCTTACTCCAATAAAACACAAGCAATCATAGTGTTTCTTGTTCCTGGAAATCTTTTCCTATAGACTTTGTAAGAACCACTGAGCGTAATTGTACTGCGCTTACCAGCAGCTGAAATTTTTTTTTAAGACATGAAATATATCCTCATATGAACACCTGGGATCTTCATATGGGATATGTGACTCTGAAATAGTGAAGGATCATATGTGTGGTCTTCATAAAGTAATCATCTTAAGGAGTTAAATTAAATGAGCAAGCATTGTACTGAGTTACCTCCTCTTCCTCCCTCTGTGAGACTGATTACAAGGGGTACTCTGCTGTCACTGAAACTTAACAGGTTTTATGTAGCTCTAAGATTAGAAATGGTAGACCTCATAAATCAAAATTTTACCTTTCCTTGGAATTCCAACAGTAGAGGAATTCTCACATTAGAGAGAAGTACCTCACAGTAGAGGTACTTCTCACATTTTTGTAATTAGTCATTTCAAGGACATCCTGAACATTGCTACAGATAAAAATATGGTCTAGAACTTTTATTCCATAGTCATGAACTGTATTCAGTCAACAAGAAGGGAAACCTAGAAGAACTTACCTTTATGTGTTAATGAAGCTGTGCTTAGTTTTCCTCAAGAAATGAGAGGATCCTTTTAGTGAGTACTATAACCATCTATTCTTTTGTAATAGATGAACCTGCTCCTCTGACTTACATAGCTTCTTTGATTTCAGTGCAGCTGTGCCAATTTGTATCATGGATCATTCATAACTGATTTTTCAGATCTTTATTTCCTATGATGATTTTGCCCCAAATCACACCTGTAAAATTTACATGTGCAGGTACATGCTTACAAATGTATCCCCAGCAAGTGCCAACTTATAATATGACTGTGTATACGAACAAGAAATAAATGAATGAACAGGAAAACTATTCCATAAATTTATTTTTTGCTTGGTTACTTTTAATTTTTCACTAAAAAAAGTGTTAAGTTTTTCTAGTTTAATGAAGGATGTTACTATTTAAATGGTCCCAAAGTAACTATCTAATAAAAATAATAATTTAAAGCTGAATTAATTTTCCATTAGAAAGGATATATTTTCTGGAATTCCTCATAATGGTTATTTTCTATTTTCAGAATCAATCTCAAGCATTTCTGTATCTTACAGGAAAAACATATAAACACATAAAGAATAACATTATTCTCAAATTTTACTTTAAGGGCTTGCAAAATTAAAGTGCACAGAAAATTATTGGAGTTTTGTGTGCTTTTATATAAGTAACTGTGAGTTGTGAGGAACAAGATAAAAGTAAGCTCATAAACTATAAATCTTCAATATTACTGCATAGTAAAATTGCTATACATAATTCTTGTGCAGTTTATCTGGAAAACTTGATTAAGATATACTGCAAAATGAAATGGCTGATGCCTAAAAATTTATGGGATGATATGGGGACACATTGCCTAAATTCCCCTGTAGCACTGATTTCCACATGGAAAGAAATGGGTGCTGGTTGACTGTATCATTGCTGTAGTTCTTTGAAGACAAGTCACATGGCTGTATGTTGCAGCTAGTATTTGTGCTTGCAGTCATGCTTTATGTACGAGTATGGGTACTAATTTCACAAGGAGAAAGGCTTGACCTTTTGAAAAGGAGGTTTAGCCCTAGAACAACTAAATTTTAATAGAAGCCATAGATGAAGATCTGTATGACAGCCGTAACTGATGACTGGATCCTCCCTATCATCCAAACCCTATGGTGTGGCAATTCAATACAGCAGTGACATGCTGACCATACTGATGATCCTAGGGATATTATTTTAGTAGAGACAGATGGATCTTTTCTCCTACACAGATAAAGACTGTGAACTCTAAGGATTTCTCATTCTGCATTTCAGAACAGGGGAACTGAAAGTACATATCCCCCAGTAAGTAGATCATACTCATGAGTCATACACAACCAGCATGAGTATCCATGTTTTCCTTCCACAGTGGTAAATAAATGTCACATAGAAGATGACTGGGTAAATAAAAAGTGGAGATAGAAGCAGCCCAAAATATAGAAAATCTTAGTCCAAGACAATCTTAATTCAGTCCCAAAAGTGCAGTTTACTTCACATGATCAACTCTGTATTTACAGAGATTTCTGTATTTCAACATGTTTTGCTTCTTAAAAGGGAGGGCTACACGTATCAAGCAGACGAAGGCATGGACTGGAGGTGGCTCAAAGTATGGGAGAACATATGGGTGCTGCAGATACTGAAGGTACACTGTGTACTCGATGAGCCAAAAGGTAGCTTAGATTTCTGTTCAGATCCGCAAAATATAATTTCCTCTGGCTTCACTTCATTTACCAATGTGCTGCCAGTTGATCTTTGACTTTGTACTTGCAGGTGAGCACAATTAACTCAACATGTTACAATCTTAATGTGTGCTCTGAGCTGTATACGTGTGTTTCATTGCAACTCCTGTAAGATACGACGATTAAATAAATTAGTCTTGTAGATGCACAGATACGTTTCAGGTCCAAAAGTGATCTAGGATTTCATTAAGCGTAAACAGTCTGTAAAGGTATCTTTCAACTGTCCTAATATCTGATCGTATTTAGAACTAAATATGTTTATAACCAAAGAATTCTAAATATGTACTTAGTTTTTCTTAGGTAGGCCTAAGAAATTTGGCCCTCATTATATGGAAAGAAAGGACATGTACATCCTAGAGAATAATTGGTGACTATACCCCCTTTGAGCATAAATTTTCCAGTGATGATATAAAGGACATTTCATTGTCTGTTCCATAATTAAGAGGAGCTAACATTTATAAGTGACATGAAAATTAGCTTTCCCATCTGTCTTCAGTCATCCTTTCATGTTTGTCTCATGGGACGTGTCATGTTTTTCATTCTTTGGTTTCTTCTTTTTTTAAAGTCCACAAACTAAAAGAGACATATTTATTGTATTATTTTCTGGAGATTATCATGTGATTAGAGTACTTCAGACTGTGGCAAGCACTTACATTTATGATAAACAGATTTTCAAGATTATTTTTAGAAAGGGAAAGGAAGAAAATAATAATAAGATGTGGCCTCTCCACCAATCAAAATCCCATCTGATTAAAGAAGGGAAAATGCAGTTGCTTTGTGAATAGCCTCCATATGTTCCCCTTTTGATCCAAACTGTGTGCTGTTTTTGGAGTGAGCTCTTAAAATGAAATTCATCAAAAAGGGAAAAAAAAAGGTTCCTTTACCTCAGGTCCACATAACCCTAAAAATAAGAGAAAGTAAATTATTAATTAGGGAGTAAACTGTCCTCTACTTGCTCAAGAAAGTTATTCTTTACAAATGGCCCTACCTAAGGGTAATTTACGAAGTACATATCCTATTTGGTATGAGTGAAGGTGTAAAAACCTCATCTTAAAGATATTGTGGGCTCACATATATTTTCAGTCTAAGCTAGAATCTATCCTTCCTGTGCTGATGGATAGCATTTGTACAAGAAGCCTACTTAATTTCATTAAGGCTGATGGAGAAAGTAACTGGTCACAGTTAGGCTTGTGATAGCATATATGATGATCCATAAGACAGCCTGGCTGTCTCTCTGGAACTCGTCTCCAAGTTTTAATTTTTTCACATTCTCAAAATTTCTACCTTAGCAATTATAACTGTCAAAATTAATGAGTTAATAATGCCATGAAAGCTATGCGTAGGTATTGGTCCTTTTGGGTAAGCAATCATCTTTATAATTATTTATTAAGTAATTGCTGTGCAGAGCTCTTGATCTTAAAAGAGATTCAATTCTAAAAGAAAAAAAAAATTTAAGGAAGGTTGGTACTTAAAAAAGCATACTAATCACATAAGCACAACGTGTCACAGCGCAGGGGAAGACTGAGAAACACTAGGAGTTCAGCTTGTTTCAGCTGTAATTCTTCACTGACCTCCACACAAGATGGGAGCAAACATTAGAAATTAGGTCACATTGTTGAGAGGATTGTAAAGGAATATTTCAAGCTGGTAGAGACAAAATCAGAAAGGCCAAATAAAAAAATAGATGCATTAGCAAGATACGTCAGGAATAACAAGGACCGCTTTAGAAGTGCATTAATAGCGGGAAGTAAGAAGTCTGAAGAAAGTGTTGGCCCACTCCCTCTGTGAAACAAGGAAGCTAATTACAGGTGATACTGAGATGAACAAAATGTCACAGTTTTTTGAGACAATCTCCCCTAAAAAGGTCTATTTACGACTAGAGGATTAGTGCAGCTGATAGGAGAGGAAAGCAAGCAAGATCTTCAAGTAGAACAGGGAAGACAAAATTTAGAGATTATTGGGATAGTTATGGGTTTGTCAGATCTCTGAGCGCAACACCTTCCCCCCAGGGAAAAGGACTTGGGGCTGCCCCTGGCTGCCGCCCAGCCTGCCCTGCTCCCTATTGCAGAACCACTGGGGTATGACAACTGCTGGAGGAAGAATGAAGAACTCAAAAAAAACCCCAAAAACAAAAAAAACAACTCCAACCCAAAAAAGGAAACATAGTTTCCTTTAGAGAGGAAAACAGAGGAGCATGGGAATTACAGATTAGTCACATTTTAATTTATTTCCCAGCAAAAATCTGAAGCAAATAGCTGAACTCTGTAAGCCTGGAAAATAACAGAGATAAATAACAAGTAGGATGGATTTGTTGTGAATAATCATATCAAATAATATAATTTTCTTCTTCATCAGATTAATAGACCTTGCTAATGGGGAAAGAGCAGGAGATTTCTTGGGGTTTGCTGCCATCGGTAAGGCTTTGATATCATCTCAACAAGCTAGAAAAACAGCTTTAAAAAAGCCTTCGAAATTTGTGCAACACAAGTTAGACAACCATATGCAAGGAGTATTTATCTATCAATTCTCTATGAAAATAAAAGGAAGTTATCAGATGGGGCTCTGTAGAATCAAACTGCATCCACTTCTATCCAATACTTTCACTAATGAAGTGCATGATGTAACAGAAAATAGTCTTGTTAAATTTCAAGACAACATCAGACCGGGTCTGTAAGTGTATTGGAAGACAAGATTAGAATGCAAAAGGACAATTCTTGACAAATTCAAGAAATAGGCTGAAAATATAGGCTGAAAATCAATAAGGAAGTATGCAACGAAAATCAATTGCACAATAAAGGACATGGGAACAACCTGGTAGGGAACATTTCTGAAAATTATCTAGATTTAGAGGACAGCACAAGCTGAACCAAGAAGGCATTGCTCTTATAAAAAAGAAATTTATCTACAAGAAACCTGGACAAATCTTACCTTTTAATTTTGCTTTGGGAAGACTTCAGCTAGAGGGGCATGCAATTTGGGGCATTACACTTCTAAAAAGATTTTCACCAGTTAGGACAAGCCCACTGGAGACCAGTAAGAATGTTCTGATGTAACAAAATATGGTCCCTTGAGAAAGTACTTGGGTAATTTATTTGAAAGATGCTAAGAATGAAGAATAGAAATGATGATTTTTTTTCAAGTGTATAAAGGGCTACTACAAAGGAGAAGACAACATCTTTTTTCAACAACCCTTGTGAATAGAACAAGAAATAATGGATTTAAACTGCAACATAAAAGACAAAGTCAGACAGTAGGAAACATCACTGCAACAAGGGTAGTGAGGGACTGGAATAGGTTGCTGAAGGACTTGAGGAGTTTCATTGCTGAAGTTCTTTGAGAACTGGGTACACAAATACCGGTAAGGAATGACTCAGATACTGGCTATCCTGCCAGCAGATGGACTGGTTGGTGTCTTGAGCTTGATTCGCATTTCTCTGTGATTTCACCATAGTCAAATGTTTAAGAATATTCCATATTTCACATTGACCTCTGCTGGTACAAGGTACGAGGAGAATTGGAGCTTCTAAAGCCTTGTGTCTGAACTCAAAGCAGTGCTAGGTATAAACGAGAGACTTGTTCCTAGATGTCCGCCTAAAAATATGCATCTCAAGTACAGTTTGTCTGTGAGGACAATGAAACTACCTAGGACTTTTAACATCAGGTGACCAAGCCGTTTAATCTCCTTACACACTACATACAGTAGGTATTGTCCAAGTCCATATGTGCGTGTGTGTATACATAGATAGATACATGTGCATGTGTATACACAGCCTATATGTACAATAATACACTTGTGTGTGTATATATATATTTCATATATATGGTATATATACCAAGGCAGACATACATATATGGACAGTCAGTATTGTCCAAAATACAATTCAGAGTACTTAAATTGTCTTTTTCTCCAGTGATTATAAAAGGTACATAAAGAGCATCACTTTTAACTGAGGCAACTATATTTTATGGTGTAACTATCCCTCCCCCCCCCAATATTTAGCACTAAAATTATCTGCAAGCAGAGAAAACATGAACATACATTAGGCGATGAAAAGTTTCTAATCCAAAATCTCATTTAAATATTCTTTATTAATAGTAGAATAATCCTATTCAGCATTCATTAATGTTTTTGAGGCAGATGTAGTATGTCTTCCTCTATAGTAAGCAAATTCGATGGGAAATCACAGGTCCCTGTGCCACACGTGAATTAATCACAGGAAAATTCAAAGGTAAATTGGCTCTGAAGTCTATCACAATTGCTAAGGACAATAGTTCTTTTGCTTCTTCAAAAAAGGAATCCTACTTTCCCACTAAAATTATTTTTTATCACTTAGCACATACTTTGGCAGATTAATTATTGTCATAGCAGGTAAAAAGCCTCTCTTTTTTTCCATGCTCTATACACAGCACCGATCATATTTCGGGAGACTGGTGCATCTGTCTTTGTCATCAGTACATGCATATCTGTCAATATCAACTTTCCAATGACTTATAATTTTCTGAATTTCCTTTTCTGGTCATACACATTCATGAAGGTTGACTCACTGACCTACCAGTCATTGAAGAATTCAGACTTAACATGTACACAGTAAACTTAAATCCTCTATTTTGTTATAGAACTATGTTGTCCAAAAAATCACCATTTCTGGCAGTCAAATGTATTCGAAAAGGAGACTGACATTAATTAAGCATGTTAAAATAACAAGGAACCAATGATTAGCCGGGGGAACAAGGAGGAATGTACATTCCTTCGTGTAGCTTAGGAGAATTCCCCATTGTGTCTGTGTGGTTTATGTGTAAATGCATCCAAAAGTCAAATCAGTTGCGATTTACAATTTTTGCCAAAAGAAATAATGACTGCTAAAACATTTATTTTCCACATTATTGAACGTTTTCTCAGACAAAAAAATCAGAAAAAGATATATTTCCACCATTCAGAAATGGTGGAAAGTTTAATTTCAAGTCAGCTAAAGATCATCCTGAGCTGTCATCGTGTTTCCTAGGAAAAGTAATTTAGTGTTACAGGTTCAGCCATACCCTCTAACCACCATAAACAAACTCTTAAACCAGAGAGGAAACCACATTGTTGCATGGAAGATGTAGTCCAGGAAAAGCTGGTTGTAGAAGGGAAAGCGGGATTGATGCAACACAGCAGTTTAAATAGACAAACATCAAATTCAGACTAACTCAAAATTGAATTTAGTTTGACAAATAAAATTTTAAAGTATTAAAATATCATTGAAGTCTACAATCCTTTAGAAAAGCTTCCAGACATAAATTTATTAGCAAGATTCCTGTGGAAAATTTTAATTTATAGTAATTGAATTATATTTTGAAAAAAAAAATTCCAACCCATTGTTCAATGATTTTGAAGGGAAAATAATGACAACAGGATCTGTCTAAGATTAACCTAAAATTGTCTTAACAATAGAAGTAAGGCGATGAAGCAAGATGATGAATGAAATGGACTCTGAAATCTAAAATCCATGGTTAAAGACAATTAGAATTCAACCCTAGGAACTGTCCAAAGTGAAGGTTCTTTAAAATTATCAAGGAACTGGGATCCAGCTTGGACATTTTTCCAACAAGGGAAAAAAGTAAACCAGCTGAACTGAGGAGTAAAGTCACTGATTACAACAGAGTCACTCCAGATTCACTCTGCTAAAAATGAGAGGGGGAGGAAAGGTTTTTTGCCAAACAAATCATGTTGCTGTAGAGGAATTGTGAAGAAAATGACTCCTGTATTTTGTCTAAATGCACCACTGAAGGATTTCCTCAGGTTTAGCTGGAAAGGGCCCTGCTATGCCATCTGAGAACCCAGCTACACCATAGGTGGTCGCCTGCTTTGCAGTATCAACATTTGCATGCCCAGATAGATGCTCAGCACAGGAACTAAAGTCGACCCAGGAATTTTACTAACACAAAGATAATCTGAGGCATGCTGACGTTTTTCACTTTTAATGATTTGTGGTGTGATATGGAAGGCAATCATATCCCTCTGTAACCTAGGCCACTGTTTTGAGCGGGCATTCTTTGGGCAACATTTGTGTCTGCTTCTAGCTAAAAATAAAGCTTCAAATGACAATTTTACAAGCTAAGTATTGCAGGTGAAATGATCAAACCTATAGGTTTTTAGTGAAATTATTTAATAAATCAGAATAGTTAACATAAAAATGACACAGAAAACCACCTTCTTTGAAGGAAATTGGTTTTGAGTGGAAAATGCAGTAAAGATGAATAAATTAAATTTTTTTTAAAAGGTTGAAGAGAATGCTGTTGCCTTCATCTCTTACGCATTTTCATGTTTTGCTTTGTGAACATGAAAAGACTATCTTCACTGAATAAGAAATAAACCTACATCTTGACCATCCCTAAGAAAGTAAATCTTTATTTCCCTTCACAAACTATAGAGGAAAAAAAAGATGGTTTTGTGTTTCTTTTTCACAGTGAGTCACCAGACAAACTCAACTTTGAAAATGTAAACTGAAAAAAAATCAGCAGGGAAGACACAGAGTGGTGTTTCAGGCAGTCTTAAAGGAGAGAGGTAACGTGTGTGTGTGTGTGTGTCCATGTAAATGAAAGGGGGAACTTTAAGGATAGACAAACTGTCTGAAAAGGTACAGCTACCATTTGCACATGGAGACCTGTGTAATCCCTCATGGAAAACCAATTGAAACTCCCAAGTGTGGAGGATATTTTGGCCCCAAAGCGATTCAAACCTGATACATTTACTGCACAGAATGGCTTTTAATTTCCAGCTCTGATGCTGAATCCTCCTGTGTTAAAATCAAACAACTGTGCTAAGATTATATAATTCAGAATTAAGATTGGAAAGTGGAAAATAAATTTACCAGTAGGACTGGAGATTGTTAGAGGCAGAAATTAATTAGCTAAGTTGGAATTTGACTAGGACATCAGGATGTAAATGGTGTAAATTCTTTAACTACACTAAACAGCTAAAATGCACTTCTCATTTAAAGGCTTCCATTTCTAGAAGAGTCAAGGTCCCGAAAGCTTGATAGAGAATTTATTTCTTATTCTACCAGAGAGACAAGTGCCATATACTGAATCAGCACAAGTAAATCCTGAAAGATAGCTCTTGTCACCAGACTGAACCTGCCTCAAGGCAGCTTGCCTTTTGAATCTAGCAGAAAAGTTTCATTTCACAGGGGGACTTATTCCTGTCTCTTATTTTATTTTTGGATCCTTCATTTTGTGGCTGCATATGGGGTCATTCAGGTACCTCCTGTAAGCAAGGAAGGTATGGGTCAGAAATCTGCATTCTTAACTTTAATTATGAAGGTAAATAGCCGCAATCTTTGAGAATGGACCTTTGCATCTTTTGAAAACTTCGGTACAGTGTGAAATAAACAGAGAATATGAAATTGTTCCTCTCTACTGTGATATTCTTGTTTATAAAAGGGTTACGTTGTCCTGTTTTCCAGGTTATTATCCTGCATAGGCAGGAAGAGACTACTAGCAACTGATTCTTGATATAGGTCAAGGCTGACTGTATTATCCCTAAAATCTTTCAAGACCTAGGAAGGCAAAAGTCTTCACATCTTGTGATAACTGTCAGGAAGGTTGAAAGGACTAGGCTAGAATGGTGTAAGATATGGTGGGCGTGAGATCTAGTAAAACAAATGAATAAATACTGACAAGCTTTGATCTATGAGACATTTGTAGGTTTGTCATTTTATGTTTTTAAGCTCTTCTCCAAACAATGAAGACTGAAATTTTCTCACCTTTTACAGAATCACAGAACCACAGAACAGTTGGGGTTGGCAGGGACCTCTGGAGATTGTCTAGTCCAAGATGTCCTCCACCGAGGGTAGGTCTTCCTTGCTCCAGACTTTCCCCTTGGTGATAGGGGCCTGGGATTCCTGAAGGCCGGTCTTACTATTAAAGACTGAGGCAAAGAAGACCTTAAGTACCTCAGCCTTCTCCATGTCCTTTGTGACCAGGGCCCCTACCCCATTCAGCAGCAGGCCCACTTTTTCCTTTGTCTTCCTTCTGCTGTTGATGTAGAAGCCCTTCTAGTTGCTTCCCTCACCAGAATCAGCTCAAGCTGGGCTTTGGGTTTCCTGAACCCATCACTGAGTGCGTGAAAGCAAATTTCCCTGTTCAGCCTACTGATTCCAGGATCTAAGGCCTTATGAAATAAGCTAAATCGATATCATGCAGGTTTCAGATCCAGCTAGGTACAGACAACATTGAACTTTGTTATACAAACACAGGCTTGAACATAGACTGTTAAGGAATAAAGGTGAAAAGAGAGCTCATGGCAAACACCAGAAAACCAAATTTACTGCTCAGGCTGCTGCTACCAGAGGAATAGGAGGGTTGCACGGCAGCTACCCTTGATGTAGTACCTGGCCCCCTCTGGTAATGACGATCTACTCAGTTCCTCCATCAGTGCTAGGGATGGAGCAGCAGCCAGTGAGACTACCCAAGGTTTTTGGCATAGTCAGACAAGGTTATTTTGCTGTTTCTGACAGTCTGCTGCTCTGGGTAACTCTAACTTACAGGCAGTCAATGCTAGCTACAAACAGGGACAGGTAACCAACTATGGAGACAAAATAAGTGTGTGTGCAGGGAGGATTTAAATACTTATAACACAAAACCTGGAAATTTGGATATCGTCAGTGTCTTCTGATACCTACAAACAACCTGAGTATGCTCCTGTCCTCTGCTGCAGTGGGGAATCTCACACTGAGCAAAGGACTGCAAAAGGCAGAAGGCAAAAAATTGGGATTCACATTGCCTTTCAAGGAAGTTAATCTTTCGCCCACCTGGGTGGGGAGGGTTTCTTTCCAGAAGAGGGGAACGCTGCTGCTCTTGCAGATGGCATGTGCTCATTGCCTCACCCTTTCCTGCAAAGTCAAACAGACAGAGAGGTATGCATTTAGTTATGTTCTGATCTGCTTCATGCATGTATTTGGCATGTGTTTTTTTATATAACCTGTGGAACCGGTTGACGTAAGGTTTCGAGCCTGAGCTTATTTTGAAGCCTTAGGGTTTCACACTGCAAACTAAAGCCAAAGACATTAAGTTGGTTTTCGTTTATCTGAAACAGTAAAATGCATGAATTGGAAAAAAAAAAAAAAAATCAGTTCTGGTTTTATTTCTGGTTTTATTTCCCAAGCTGGTAGTTTGCTGCAGATACTCAGTTCTTGATTAATATGCATCATTAATCATTTAAATAAAAGTGGACTCCATAATTTCAAAGAACAAACAACGCCACTTGACTGCTAATTCAACATCATAATTAGAAGTCTTCAGACATGCTAGTTGACAGAATACACTTAATAAAAATGAATAAACCTTGCTCACAGGGTCATCCAATCATGAATATTACTAAGTTCTTCCTCTTTTTATCTTGTGTATACATATGTATACACTTAAATTCAGATAAAGGTAATCTTAGAATAAGAGAAGTAAATAATGGTTCTTGTAATTAGAGTCTGAAGAAGGTGAGACATTATAAAAACAGCAAGACAACATGTCAGTGCATAACTATCAATGAACGTTTTCACTCCAAGTCTTTCGCTCTCGGCTATGTAATTCAAATAGTGTGCCTTTAAGTTCTCTTCAGTCCTTATTCAGATACACCACTGGGCAGTGTCACCAGATCAGCACAATGCAAAATGAAATGGAAAAGTACAGAAAGATGAAGATTCTGAGATATTTGAACAGATTATTACATGTCACATGTACTTATCTGAAGGGACACATTTGCTGTAGGAGCACATTTCTCCATGTTCAAATTGCTCATATTCCATTTCATCCTTAGCTCATAATCACGCTGGATATTGTGCACCACAAGAGCTTAGCTATGATGCAAGTCCCAAATTCAGAGGACTAGATCAATGAATTGATTATGCGTCCCTTAGTGCGTACAGATGACTCCGAGATTAATATAAACACCTGAAAACCTTAAGGACAGGAAAGTTAGCACAGAACTTCTGGACTAAATGGAGGTTATTAGGTTCAGATTGTGTTTTGAATGAGAAGTCTTAAAGTTAAATGGATTACTCATCAAGCTCAATCCATTGAAATTAGAAAGCACCAAAAGTTCCTGACCTTATATAAAATCGAGATAGATTGGTGGAGCAGCTTTTAATAATACATCAAGTGCCAAAATTTGTACTGAGGTCACTTGTAACTATGCCTGTACCATTCCTACGCTTTTGTCAATCACTCCCTGAATTGGTCATAAAATGCTTCTATGTTCTCATTTACAGCTCTGGTAATTGGGACATAAATCTGGAGAGTAGTCAGAGTAGAGTAAAATGTAACAAAATGGTGTGCTCACTTGTTGGACTGTATCTCAGCACAGTATTTTCCTGTTGTCTAGTGACAGATGTGCTCTGTTCTCAGGCAAGATCAAAAATAGCTAGTGCAATAAAGTCTGGTTTTTAAAAGGTTTTGTTTATTGTCATTGTACTAGATTTGTGAGATTCAAGTAATCTTTTTTTTTTTTTTTTTCCCAAAATGTGGTTTGAATACAGTGATATATTTCACTAAGATTATTTTCTTTTTGTCAGTAAGGAAAACTTGCAGTGCTAATTCAGATACTGTAAGAGACAACAGAGTGGGATTCGTATGTCTTCTTCCTGCCTTATTTTTTAAATATAGATGGCGCTTAAACTTAATCTCTTAGTCTGTAATCAGAATTTACCAGAAATCTTATTAATGCTAGGAAAAAAAGTCTTCTAGAGGAAAATTTTAATAAATTAAGCAGGAGATGTGGAAAGTCTTGAGGTTCTTTTCCTCGCTTTGTTTTTTACCCAGTGTAACATGCTTGGCAGCTCATTAACTGTCTTTACCTGTTTCCCTGTGAGGAAAATGGGACCAACAATATTTTGACAAGGGCATACAGATCAACAAAACATACACCAAACAGAAAAGATGGAGTGCTTTATTTTATTGCTACTGGATGGTAATATGAAAAGTAGTAATAAGACCATTGCTCATGAAGATGGGTAAGGCTTCTTGTTGCTAAAAAGCAACAAGATAGTCCACCCCTTCAGCAGAAGTACTGACCGGTGCTTCTAAACAAGACCGTTAGCTTCCAACAACTTGAAATCAATTCACTTGCTTATGAACCAGGAAACTATTACAAATCTACAATCCAAATTAAGATTCATGTACTGTGGGCCAGAGAAGAAACTTACTCTCAGATTACTGAGTACCACATAATTACAGCTATTATTCATCTATTTCACAGGAAGTAAAACTGCTGAAGTGTGGCTCAAGAATTAGTTAACAGTGCTGTGGAGAGATCTAAGTCCAATAGCAGCACAGGAAAAAATAATTGATTCTTTGTAGCTCTGAAGAATGGACTAAAGACAACTGTGCACTTTGCCTGTGGGCACAAGTTGCTGTAAATTCAAGTCCTCTCCTTTTGTTCTGTCAGCAAAAAACACGTAATTTTTTCTTTTCTGCAAAATACTCTATGCCCCAGGCTATCAAACACTGTAATAATGTGTATCTTAAACTGTCCTAAAAATTGAGTTATTTAGAAGACTGGAACATTAAACTAGTGAGCAATGCATGTTTGGATTGAAGAGAGGTGGGCCAGGGAAAGAACAAAAATGATACCCCTAAAACTAAAGATATTCAGTGAAATGAATATAGACAATGGTGGCCATCCCTGAAATCCTTACTCTACCTTTATTTCCTTTGAAAAGAAAATTTCCTGCCAGAATGAAAATGGAAAAGGATTTCAGGATTGGCCTTGAGGCGAGAAAGTGAGGGTACACATGTATGTGGCTGAATGCTTTCTTTCAGAAAAACAGAGGCCAGAAGTGAGCCTCTGAATAAATACAGTCATTTTCAAAAGGACTAAGCAGCCAAGAGTTCCCTTTGAACTTGAAGTGTGTATTTGAGGGATGAGCCAGAACAGCTGTAGTGAAACTCACATTTATGTTGTCTAATAGTTCCCTCATTAAACATTCATGAAACTGACAAAAATGAAATCAAATAAATTCAAACATCTCAGTCACTCACAGGAAATCTTTGAAATTCAGCAGAAGCAAAAACTGAAGGAGGTTCCATTTCTTCGTCCTGTGATACTCCATCCCATTTTTGCCAAGATGTAACGGGTTGAAGACTGCTGTTTCTATCCCTTACTGCTTGCAGGCAACACAAGGAAGTCACGTGTATGTGGCCTTTTATATGGGATTTCTCAACCTTGAAATTTCAATAAAGTTTTGGTTTGTTATGTTTTGGTAAGCTATACAGTTTTTAATCCGCAAAGTGGCTGGAAAAAGGCACAGGAATCAATACAGCTAATGTGTATTTCACTGAATTTGGCCTTTTGAGGAACACAAGCAATGTCATTTTTGCCAGCAAAGTTCTGCTGAAACACAGATGTGCAGCTGTATCAGGAAAGTTAAACTGTAGGAACACACTCCATTTTCTTGGAAAAGGCAATAGAGACCATGTGTAATGTCTGCTGCTTCAGACTCAAAGATGTGCTTGTAAGCCCAAGAGTCTGGTTGTGGGGTTTTTTTTCCCCAACAGATCATCTGCTTTCTTAAAACTTATTGCCTTTCCCTATAAGCTTTGTATTCTTTTTCTTCTTTCATGCACTTTTCAGAGTATATGACCTCCAGTAACCATCACTAGTACTGGGGTTTTCCCCAGCACGTGTCAGTCTTTTGAATACTCCATTACTTGCTAATTGAGTTAAAATGAACTCAGCTTTACTGGACAACTGTTTGCTTCTTAAGACCCTCACAAGATGAAGAAAGACAGGATGTACTAAAGTTCAAAATTTTTTTCAAAAAGACATTTAAAAAGTATTTAAAGAGAGTACTCTTCCAGGTTCTTTTCCTAGATGACGATTTCTTGGATCTCCTTATTGCTGTTTTTTGTTTTTTAATTTTGTTTTTTTTGTGGTGTGTGTTTGTTTGTTTTTTAATGTTGGATACTATCTTCAGGGGTATTTGGTCTGAAGTGATAAGTACCTTTCTCCCAGACCTTATTGAAATGAAATGTTACTGCATGCAGGAGTGGTTCTAACTGACTGTAATGGGACCTTCGGCCAGAATGGTCACATCACCCTGGCTGAGTGGCCTCTCCTGAAAAGTCCATGGTTTATGATCTTTCATTATTTACTTGTAGATAGTAGGAATGGATTTAGTGTTTGTGAAAAACATTGGATCAATTAGCTTTGGTGCCTAAAGATTGCTACCCAACCGATGAACTGTATGAGCACTGAGTAAGCTGCAACAGTGTCATTGTGACTGAGGATGGTAAAGATCAGAGGCATGTACATTTCTTTCCACAGAGCATAGCTGATCTGCTGGAATCACCCCCAGAGATAAGAATTTAATTCATTGTGTAGCCCTTCTCTTGGTCTCTCTGCTGAGAAAGCAAATTTAGGGCTTAATTTTGTGTCCATTCAAGTCAATGGCAAAAAAATGCACAATTTGTAAAAATTAATATGCTTTTCTTAAAAGGACATCTGCAGTAGGGAGAAGGCAGATTTGATTGCACTGGTAACCAGTTCTGCATCACTGTTTCAAGAAAAGGAATCAGAGCTGAATAATCCTTTGCAGCTACCTACCAAATCAGTCTTTACCATCAATTTTATTTTATTTGATCCTTAGGTTTTAAAATCTGATTCAACACATTCTGTAAAAAAAATCCATTTTCCTCTGAAAGCAATTTTTCTCTTGAACTGCTTTTCCTCACACTAGTATTCCTGCTGAAGATTTGCTGTGGGGCTCTCCCTCCCTCTCTAGGCCCTTCATCTCTCAGGAGGCTGCCTTTTAATGAAATAGTTACTTTGGTTTGGTCCATTTTTTATCATTTGTTTAAATGTTATTGTTTCTGCTTTGAACTGATCGTCCCTGTACAATCTGAAGCTGAGCATTTGCTGGGGCACTGAGTGAATTTCTTCTGCTATTGCCTCAGGATGTTGCTGCAAACATAGTGTTGCAGTTGATAAAGATTCTCATGATAAAAGAATTTACAACAAAGGATAAATTAATTTTTCCTAAAGCTCAATGGCATCAAGATCAGATACTGTTTCTCTTTTTCTCACTTCCAATTTCCATTTGCTTAGAAAATAGGTTTCTATTTATTTGAACTAATATGAAAAGCACATTGTCATACAGACAGCCGCAACACTCAACAGAACAAATGTGCCTTTGTCACCAGTATTTCTTTGTAGCTACCCTTCTAGCCATTAACAACAAGCTTAAACCAAGTGGTACTATTTTAGCCCCAGTGTAATTTTCTTGTTCCTGCAAAGAAATACCTTTTACTGTTCAGTTAAAAGCAAATTGACACTTCCAGCCATTCTGTGTTGTAAGTTTCTTTCTTTTCATGGTCTTTTACCACTTTGTTCTCACTGAGTTTTCAAAGCAAGAAATTTCTTGCATCTTTTATATTATATACAGTTTTGCTGATGTTATTGTTTCAGTTCTATAGAACAGTAAAAGAAGATAGAAATATTCTGTTCACAGCAGAAGAGAAGATTAGCAGGAACGTCCAGGCACAGAAATGCATGAGAAGCAGTAGAGAACTTTGCTGCACAAAATAGTCAGTGACGGTAACTTCTTCTGATACCTCTAACGCTTGTGCTCTTTTTTCTGCCTAGTGTTCTTCTGAGCCTTGGTGTGCATTGGAGCCCCTTTTCCTTTTCAAATGAGGCTTTTAGCACATAGCAATGGGCTGTGGTTTATTCAGAACTTCCTTAGCTCCTGAAATGAATTTGGATGAAAATCTGTGCCCCACTCTATTCTGCTGCAAGCCTTCCATTCTGATCTTAAATGTGACAAAACTTCCTTATCCATTTTCTACATAGTCATTGGTGTTCCACTGCCTAATGGATATTACCAACAGAGCTGTAAAGCTACCTGTAACCACAACAATATCACAGAATTATAGAAGTTAAGAGAGAAAAGAAATAACAAGTGAGTCACTTCTTGGCTATACTATATTGCAGTGTTGTACACAACAGTGTATTTCCTGTTGCTTTATCTAGTCTAGTTTTAGGCATCAAGCATTACTATTTCCCTGGGGAGACCATTCCACAGTCTATTACATTTCATTGTTAGCAAGCTTTTGCCTGATGTTCACTCCAAATGTCCTTATACTGGATCATCCTAGATCACTTGCTGCACTGAGTACCTTTTAAAGTCAATGAAATCTGTGTCCATTACAGGATTTTCAATACCATGTGGGGTTTGGTATTATTTTTTTTTTAAGACAAAGAAAGAAAGAAAAAAATGGCATTCATTTCTAAACTTACAAGTTAAAATTGTTTTGTAATAGTCACTGGAGTGATAGGTGAAAAGCCAGTTATGGAAGAAGTGCATGTTACAATCTTTAGTTAATGCTTCACTTTTAGTTAGTGCTTTAGTTAGAATGTCAGGCTTTAGTTTTGCTTTCTAGAATGTTGTTTAAGTGTTTTCTTTCCTGAAACATTGGCCCTAGATTTTGCCTGAAATTACTTTCTCTCACTTAATGCGAACAAGCAATCCAGTTTTGCAAATCTTCTGGATGTGGAGCACTTATTCAGTTGTATATTTTCATTAAGTCTGAATTTCATCAAAGTGATTGTTCAGGTTGTTCTAAGTATTCACTTAGTGCACTGAAATCAGACAGTTTTGCCACCAAGATCTGCCAGAGCAGTACCTATGCCCGGCATCTTCTCAAGCTTCCATGTAACACAGTAATGTAAGGAGTCTTCATAGATCTTCTTCATTTCCTTTGTGCCATTTGGGGCTGCAGTTCAAATTTCTTTTTCCACCTTATCTCACAATTTCTTTGTTACTCCCCTCTAAGCAATTTATACTCCTTTTATTCTAAAACAGAACAATGTTCATATCTTGGCCCTGAAAAGACTATCTGTGTATGGCTGAAACTTACACATGACCTTGACATATCATGTAAAGAACATATCACATGAGACTGCAGCATCTACAGACCATTTTATAAAATAACACCAAGGTCCAAAGAGAGGTGAGCAAAGAGTGATTTCCTCCAACAGTCTACAGACCTCTCTCTTAACCTGGCCACTTGGATGTGGGGAGACAAGATTTTAGATTATCTGGACACCCATAGTTTTGTTTGGCTCTTTTCTAGCCAAAGGAATCTCTAACACTGTGAGGAGAAGCAGTGACAATTGCCTTCAGCCAGGATCTTACCTTTGGGACTTACTGTCATAGACAAACTACCTAGATAGTTCAGTTTTTGTGTTGTAAACTAGTGGTATTTTGGTGTCCTCTGTGGACACTCCAAGAACACATTAAACGTGACTGAATGTAGCTGATGCTACTTGCGTCAAAGGACTTATAAAAGTGGACATAATAGATGTTTATTTTAAAGGAGGTCTACAAATGCACATTTGAGACTAAAAACTATTATCAACAAGAAATGAAATAATCGATATTTGAATCCTACCTGTATATTACCTTTGAATGTTATATCTATATCTATACATGAGGACAAAGTAGAGTAATTCTCTTCCTCTCTTGCTTATTACAGCATTACATAGCAGCAAAGTATAACGCTGCCTTATTCCTCCAGGGAGCATAAAGACTATTGATGAATGACTCCTCTGGCAGCTTTACCCATGCTAAAATAAGTGCAGAAAAGGCAAGCCATGATTCCTACAGCCAGTGGGCCCCCTGGGCAGCTGCTGGGGCTGGGGAGTAAGCTCTGCTGTGTGGTGGGTCAAATTAGCACTGACTGGGTGGACAGGACCATCCAGTGCCATTCCCTGCTCCTATCCAAAATATTTCCAGGGCTAGGTTGTACTTTCCAGGCACAGCCAGTTGCCTGAACCTTAGCTATTAGACTGCAGCGGCTGAAATCACACTGCTAGCTGGCAATTACCTCTTTAAGTGTAAAGTAAAGTGTGTGAAGTCCAGGAGCCTTTTTGCCTTTTGTACCAATAAGTATGTTCTGCAGTACTTTCTTTGGGAAGGCTGAGGAATGCAAACCACTAAATGGTAATACCTTTCAGATGCCCTGAAGTTACAATAAAAAGAAAATTAAACTATTTTAAAAGTCTTTAATGAATTGATACAGTAATTAAATTCTAATTAACCAAAGGGATGGTTATTTCCTACTTTTGTAAGCAGATGTATAACTTCTGCCGTTGCACCTAGTTCAGTTATAAGAGTTTCAGTAATGCCACTTCCACATCATTCCACATTTTAGAAAATCACATTATTGACAAAAATTTGGGGGGTTCTTGTGGGAAAACAACAATTAGTCTCTGAGACACTGACACTTAAACATTCAGAAGCAAGCTGATACTACAGAGCTGATTTTATCACTAAAAAACATCCAGAATTTAATCATTAATTTGAGATCAATGTTTGCCCATTAGGTCTTGCTCAGAGTTTTCACCAACAATATAACTGAGTCTCTGACTGGTGAGAGGGTTAGACAGTCCTGTGTGAAGTCCTGCACCTGGCACTGAGAGTGAGACTTCCAGAGCACAGTTTGGGCTGCAGTAGAGATGCCCCATTTCTAGACTTGATTATTTGCATCATGGGGAAACTCTGGTGAAGTTTACGAGGAAGTATCCTTTCAACTTGCAACAGATGGGAGTGAGAGATTCTTTTTTATATTTAGGCTGGAGTGTCTCACATGAAAGTCCCTACGACTCAACTTCGACAGAGGAAAACAAGATGGAAATAAAAAGATGAACTTAATCTTTTATTTTTTCCAGAGCCCGTCAATTTAATAAGACTTATTCCTTGTGCAGTTATAAAAATAATGTGATTAATGGAGTTAAATCCAGTTGGCGTCCAGTCACAAGTGATGTTCCCCAGGACTCAGTATTTGGGCCAGTTCTGTTTATCTTTATCAATGAACTGCACAAGGAGATTGAGTGTACCCCCAGTAAATTTGCAGACAACACCGTGTTGATCTGCTTGAGGGTAGGAAGGCTCTACAGAGGGGTCTGGACAGGCTGGGTCAACGGGCTGAGGCCAATTATATGAGGTTCAACAAGGACAAGTGCCGGGTCCTGCACTTCAGCCACAACAACCCCATGCTACAGGCTTGAGGAAGAGTGGCTGGAAAGCTGCCTGGCAGAAAAGGACCTGGGGGTGTTGATTGACAGCCAGCTGAATATGAGCCAGCAATGTGCCCAGGCGGCCAAGAAGGCCAATGGCATCCTGGCCTGTATCAGAAATAGTGTGGCCAGCAGGAGTAGGGAAGTGATCGTGCCCCTCTACTCGGCCCTGGTGAGGCCGCACCTCAAATACTGTGTTCAGTTTTGGGCCCCTCACTGCAAGACAGACATTGAGGTGCTGCAGTGCATCCAAAGAAGGGCAACGAAGCTGGTGAAGGGTCTGGAGCACAAGTCTGATGAGGAGCAACTGAGGGAACTGGGGTTGTTTAGCCTGGAGAAAAGGAGGCTGAGGGGAGACCTCATCGCTCTCTACAACTACCTGAAAGAAGATTGTAGGGAGGTGGGTGTAGGTCTCTTCTCCCAAGTAACTAGTGATAGGGCAAGATGAAATGGCCTCAAGTTGCACCAGGGGAGGTTTTGGTTTGATATTAGGAAAAATTTCTTCACCAAAAGGGCTGTCAAGCATTGGACCAAGCTGCCCAGGGAAGTGGTTGAGTCACCATCCCAGGAGGTATTCAAAAGATTGTAGATTTGGTGCTTAGGGACATGGTTTAGTGGTGGACTTGGCAGTGTTAAGTTAATGGTTGGACTCAATGATCTTAAAGGTCTTTTCCAACCTAAACGATACTGTGATGCTATAATATGGTGAACTGACATTCTGACCTCTTCTAAAACTCTAAGTAAGAAATGAGGGTTTCTATGGTTTTTTTTACAGCAAACTGCCTAACTCTTCTGAAAGCTGGGATTGGTCAAGCTACGATCAATATATACCATATCAAAATTTGCATCTCCCAAAGGCTTTATTGGAAAAACAATGGAAAGTAATGATTTCATATCAGTTTATTTTCCAAACCTCTCACATATCACTTCATGCTTAATCTTTTCTTTAATTACACATTACACATTTAAGGTTTAGTGCAAGTTATTGAAAATCAATAAGGTTATAAATGTAGGTTTGGTAATTACTGCATGACTTGTACAGTATCTTATTTACATAATTCATTTACTGGCAACTTGCATTTTAATTAACCTAGAATGAGTGCTTCAATGAAATTGTAATTTAGTGTGCTAAATTGAAAAAGTTGTCAAATCTTGCACTTAGTCATGCAACTGTGAGTTTCATTGTCTATTCAGAAAGATTAAGAATTGTGCAATTAAGAAGATGAATTTAATCCTTGATTCCCAATGTATTATATAAGTCTTTGTTTTTTCCTTGTAAATTGTGTTTAAAATGTGGTAATCATCAGAAACACTGCCAAATGAATAAGTTTTGCTGACCAAATTTTCCCCTACATTCAATCGATAAAGATGTCATAAAATACAACTAGAAGAAAAAAGTTGATGAAGAAGTAGTCACTTTATCATCACCTCCCCAAATGCTCCATGCTGACACTGAAAATATGAATAGAAATAACAGAATCTGGTCCTTCTACTGGTTAAACTGTGAATATCAACTCCTTGTTTCTTTTCATTATATAAACAAAAAGGTTAATTCCAGCCTAAGAAGATAGCTCTGGTAAACTCAATATCATGATTTTCCATAACTCTGGGGACCAAAGATCATATGGAATTATGCAAGAAAAGTGGACTTAGCTCATACAGTAGGAAGAAACTTGAGTTAGATTTTTACTGACCTGCTTAAGCTGTAGCAGTTTATATATAAAATCAAATATTCAAAATTCCCTTTCTCAGCTATCTCCTGCTGACAGTCCTTTGTATATTGAATGAATTTTCCCTAATCTTTGATTTGATATTGATGTCCGTATTCTTGGAAAGAAATTTCTTAATGGCTTTTTCCCCAAATTTGCATTATAATATTGTTCAGAATACATTTTTAGTGTTCATCTGGAAAATGCCAAAAAGACTATGTTATTGTATTCTGGCTATCTGTGCTCTGACATAATCAGTCCTTTCAGAAAACCCATAAAAATGCAGTGTTTTTTAAAAAGACAATCACATTGGAAGTCATATAATCTTATTTATAACCTTTCTGAGCTTGTGAATATATTGACATAAATATTTAGGTAAAATTAATTAATAGAAAGCAGTTGCTTTATAACACATAATACAGGAGATTTTTGTCACATGAGCAAAACAGACAGACAAATACCATCTCTTTCACCTGATTTTCAATGTGGTGGCTGAGATTTAGACAAAGGATATAATTTAGTTATTTCAAGGCACTTCTATGTCAGTATATACTCCACAAGATGTAATATAATTTGTCTAGTACACTATTTATGCAACATGCTGTCTGGCACAACATTCCCTCTAGACAGGAGGTGCTGACATATTAAAGAAGCAAACAACAAGCATTTGATCTTCTGTTTATATTGCTTTTCTCAGAAAAACAGGAGAGCCAATTCAACAGAGATTTGGTTGCCACTGTATGAACATAGCTCCTGACCTGAGGGGTAAGCTGGAATTTCATAGCTTTACCATCTCAATAAATTTAAATACAGTGTAATCTTTAAAAAGAATTTTTTTCCAGAAAATATCTTTTCACATTTTTAGTTCAGGTGCATGTCAATTATGTTGTTTTATTTAATCAGACACGATGCATGGCATTTTAGCCTAGCAGATTTGAGGTAGAATTTTTCAGAAAGGAAAAGAATGTAAGCATTTCCTTAATGGCTTCCCTTCCTATCATCAAGAAAATGCTGCTTGAAGCATCAGAGCTAAAAGAGCTGTTAATATCAAACTGGCTTGCTATGGGAGTGTATATTTGAGTGTTACAGATTGTGCCGAGAGTGAGGGAGAATATTAAGTTTGTATGCAACAAGCATCATGAGGTTCTATTTCCCTGTACCTTACCAGATTTTAACAAAATGCTGTAGTGGATGAAAGTGTCACTAATCTCTTGTCTCCAGACTTAAGTCCTTAGACTGGGAATGAAAGTACTAATGAATTCTATTTTCACAAAGAGATAGAATTGTTATAATGCACTTGATATATTTTACTGACTTCAATATCAGCCTTAATTATATGAGGTGCAAGAATAGGAAAAATTGAGACAAATACAAAGAAAAACATTATTAGGTACTGGTTTTGCTTTGAAAAGAAGGGGAACTCATCTCTGTCCCAAGCTGCAGGCTCCTGCAGTGAAGTGTTCACCAGTACCTGAACAAGTTAATTGAAAGCTATCTTTGATATCTCTGTGATTGCTGCTGTGAGTGGAAGAGTGGCATGCATTTGGCAAATATACATCATTTGAAAATGAAAAAAAGGGGCTATTAAAAATCAAAGCTGGGGGCTCAGACACATAACCACAATTAGTATCATTTAACAATCTAGCCCCTCCATACTGGGGCACAGTAACTGTGCATGAACTGCTCCCAGATCCCTAGATGTTAAAGACCATGTGGCATAAATTACTGCCCAATGAAAAGTTAAGCTGCTGCATTACCTATATGTGTATACAAAGCCAGTGGATTAATGAACAAAAGACTACAGCTAAAATAAGGTATCACAATGTGACTGTGCACTGGAGCCTCCCATGTTGCAGACATTCACAAACTGTTAAAAAGAGCTGAAACATTTAGCCTTTTTTTCAGCAATAGCTGCAAAAGAAAACTGTGCAGTACAAGCTTTCATAATCTGTTTTTCCAATGTGCCTTGTGACATCTCTTGTAATGGAGATAGTAAATTCTCAGCGCCACTTCAGCCCCTTACATCTCTGAGAATCATAAAAGACTGTATTCACATGAGAAAGCCATCCATTTCTCTCAGATCTGCAAAGATCCTTCAGATGACAATGTCTTCTGATTATCTAGGTTGGATACAGATCACTGCAGTGGTGAAGCGGAATTCTATAGTCAATTCTCTAACAATGTGTTTTCTCTTAATACAGGATTTGATATTTGTATTTGAGTTTAAATGAAATTAGATTTCCTATTTCTTTTCATGTTTACTACAGCAAGAACCGTTTCTGTTGTTCTGTGTAACATCTCTTAAGCTCTTTAGATTTATTCTTAATAGCTCAATATTTTTATTCTATTTATGTTCCTCACTTCCCTGTTACTTTGTACTGATCCATGTATAAAATGAAGTTTCAGAGTAAGATGGACTCATCATTCTTCTATTTTAACACAGCATCCTGTTTGTAGAATTTCTTTAATATCTATCTATCTATCTAGAAACAGTCCTTATCTTTGGCTTCACTCAATGATTACAGTGGAATTGTGCTGTTTTGAAGCAATGGAAAATTGTATCCTAACTTTATTGACCCTGTTCTGAATACTGTAGTAAAAGAAACTTAAACATATTAAAATAAAGTATTTTAGAGTTTTAGCAGATATGTATAAGGTTTACATAGAAAATATGAAAAATGAGTGAGAATAAAAAATACTCACAGTTTTCAGATGTCTGCTGTATCAGAAGAAAAAGGTCCAAATAAACATGATGGAAAGAAAAACTGACAGAAGAGTTTTCTCCACTAGGTAGGATCATTGGGACCCCACAGTGTGGACAACTCTGATAGCAGACCATTTCCTGCTAGCAGACCCTTTCTAAACAAGTTGATTTTTTGGCTCAGTAGTGTCAGTATCACTGGCTATTACAGTTGTGATAAATACAGATCTATTTAAATTAATAGCTCAAGAGCCATTTTCAGTTGGAAAGTTTTTGTGCTTTTCAGATAAATGTCTAGATGCGCATGCTGGTGCCCCAGCCAGGGGTTCGGCTACTTAGACCATGGGACTCGCTTTGAGAAACCTGGTCTACTGGGGGCTGACGGGGTCCATCTGTCAGAGAAGGGGAAGAGCAGCTTTGGTCATAGGCTTGTCAAGCTGGTGAAGAGGGCTTTAAACTAGAGATGCCGGGGGAGGGGAACTTCAACCCATCCCACTCCTACCAGTTTGATGCCAGGGCCAGCAATAGATGCCCAGAGCCTGGAGAAGGAACACAGCTCAGCAGGAGAGCGCCTGAAGAGCAGCACAAAGGAACTCCAGCCAGTAAGACAGCTTCATCGGGGGCCCAACTTAAATGCCTCTGTGCAAATGCACGTAGCATGGGGAATAAACAGGAGGAGTTAGAGACGTGTGCACGCCTGCAGGGCTACGACCTTATTGGCATCACGGAGATGTAGTGGGATGGCTCCTACGATTGGAGTGTTGGGATGGAGGGATACAGGCTCTTCAGGAAGGCCAGGTAGGGGAAACGAGGAGGGGGTGTCGCCCTCTATGTCAATGACCAGCTGGAGTGCATGGAGCTCTGCCTGGGGACGGATGAGGAGCTGACCAAGAGCTTATGGGTCAGGATTAAAGGGAGGGCAGGGACCAGTGACATTACAGTGGGGGTCTGCTACAGGCCACCCAACCAGGAAGACTGAGCAGATGAGGCCCTCTATAGACAGATAGGAGCAGCCTCACCCTCACAAGCCCTGGTCCTCATGGGGGACTTCAACCACCCCAACATCTGTTGGAGGGACAACACGGCAGGGCATAAGCAATCCGGGAGGTTCCTGGAATGCATCAATGATAACTTCCTTCTCCAAGTGGCAGAGGAGCCAACAGGGAGAGGTGCTACGCTGGACCTTGTTCTCACCAACAAGGAGGGGCTGGTGGGGAATGTGAAGCTCAAGGGCAGCCTGGGCTGCAGTGACCATGAAATGGTGGAGTTCAGGATCCATAGGGCACCAAGGAGGGCGCACAGCAAGCTCACTACCCTGGACTTCCGGAGAGCAGACTTTGGCCTCTTCAGGGATCTGCTTGGCAGAGTACCATGCAACAAAGCCCTGGAGGGCAGAGGGGCCCAAGAAAGCTGGGTAATATTCAAGGATCTCCAAGCTCAGGAGCGATGCATCCCAACAAAGAGGAAGTCCGGCAAAAACACCAGGAGGCCTGCACGGATGAACAGGGAGCTCCTGGACCAAGTCAGACACAAAAAGGAAGCCTACAGAGGGTGGAAGCAAGGACAGGTAGCCTGGGAGGAATACAGAGAAATTGTCCAAGCAGCCAGGGATCAGGTTAGGAAAGCTAAAGCCCTGGTAGAATTAAATCTGGCCAGGGATGTCAAGGGCAACAAGAAAAGATTCTATAGGTACATTGGGGATAAAAGGAAGACTAAGGAAAATGTGGGCCCTCTCTGGAAGGAAATGGGACACCTGTTTATCTGGGACATGGAGAAGGCTGAGGTACTCCATGACTTTTTTACCTCGGTCTTCAGTGGCAAGTGCTCAAGCCTCACCACCCAAGCCGCAGAAGGCAAAGGCAGGGCCTGGGAGAATGAAGAGCCGCCCACTGCAGGAGAAGATCAGGTTCAAGACCATCTAAGGCACCTGAAGGTGCACAAGTCCATGGGACCTGATGAGATCCATCCGCAGGTCCTGAGGGAACTGGTGGATGAAGTTGCTGAGCCACTATCCATCGTATTTGAGAAGTCGTGGCAGTCCGGTGAAGTTCCCACTGACTGGAAAAGGGGAAACATAACCCCCATTTTTAAAAAGGGAAGAAAGGAAGACCTGGGGAACTACAGGCCAGTCAGTCTCACGTCTGTGCCTGGGAAGATCATGGAACAGATCCTCCTGGAAGCTCTGCTAAGGCACATGGAGGACAGGGAGGTGATTCGAGACAGCCAGCACGGCTTCACCAAGGTCAAGTCCTGCCTGACTAACCTCGTGGCCTTCTATGATGGAGTGACTACATCAGTGGACATGGGAAGGGCTACAGATGTCATCTATCTGGACCTCTGTAAGGCCTTTGACACGATCCCCCACAACATCCTTCTCTCTAAACTGGAGAGGTATGGATTTGATGGGTGGACTGTCCGGTGGGTGAGGAATTGGTTGGATGGTCACATCCAGAGGGTAGTGGTCAATGGAGCAATGTCCAGGTGGAGATCAGTGACAAGTGGCATCCCACAGGGGTCCATATTGGGACTGGTACTGTTTAATGTCCTCATCAATGACATAGACAGTGGGATTGAGTGCACCCTCAGCAAGTTTGAAGACGACACCAAGCTGAGTGGTGCGGTCGACACGCCAGAGGGACGGGATGTCATCCAGAGGGACCTTGACAGGCTTGAGAGGTGGGCCTGTGCAAACCTCATGAGGTTCAACAAGGCCAAGTGCAAGGTTGGGGCAACCCCTGGTATCAATCCAGGCTGGGGGATGAAGGGATTGAGAGCAGCCCTGCTGAGAAGGACTTGGGGGTACTGGTGGATGAAAAGCTGGACAGGAGCCAGCAATGTGCGCTCGCAGCCCAGAAGGCCAATCGTATCCTGGGCTGCATCAAAAGAAGCGTGGCCAGCAGGTCGAGGGAGGTGATTCTGCCCCTCTACTCTGCTCTGGTGAGACCCCACCTGGAGTACAGCATCCAGCTCTGGAGCCCTCAGCATAAGAAAGACACGGACCTGTTGGAGCGGATCCGGAAGAGGGCCACGAAAATTGTCAGGGGAATGGAACACCTCCTCTATGAAGAAAGGCTGAGAGAGTCGGGGTTGTTCAGCCTAGAAAAGAGCAGGCTTCAGGGAGACCTTCTTGCAGCCTATCAGTACTTAAAGAGGGCTTATAAAAAAGATGGTGGCAAACTTTTTAGCAGGGTCTGTTGTGACAGGACAAGGGGGGAATGGCTTTAAACTAAAAGGGGGTAGATTTAGACTAGATATGAGGAAGAAATTTTTTACGCTGAGGGTGGTGAAACACTGGCAGAGGTTGCCCAGAGAAGTGGTGGATGCCCCATCCCTGGAAACATTCAAGGTCAGGTTGGACGGGGCTCTGAGCAACCTGATCTAGTGGAAGATGTCCCTGCCCATGGCAGGGGGGTTGGACTAGATGACCTTTAAAGGTCCCTTCCAACCCGAACTATTCTATGATTCTATGAAATGCTTCTCTTCTGAATGACACTTTTCCTTTCAGTACGTTGAATACTAAAGCTAGTGCTCAGGCACAATTGCAATGTTACTGTAGGAAGTAAAACTGAAAAAGAGGCACATAATTAAATTAATCACAGTCCTTGCTTGGGGGAAAAACTGCTTATCACCAGTGGAATAGGATAGACAACACCTGGGTTTCAGGACTTTTCTGCGCTATTACTCCACAGCTAAAAAGGTTCCCATGGGGCTGAGCAAGTCAGAAATTTGCATATGATAATGTGAGTTGCTTTGGGAATTTGAAAAGAAATCTGTAAAAACCAAAAATGCCTGAAATTATAAGAACAATTAAAGTCCATAATTATGTTAAAAATCTATATAAAATCTCTTAAAAGATAAGGAACTGTTCTGTAGATTAAAGGTCAAGGCATCACTCATAGCCAAGCCCTGTACGTTTGTCAAAAATTAAGGTAAATTTGGAATAGCAACATCTGGGATGAAGTTTAGCACATAATTAGTTGGTTTATTGGATGGATGAATAATTTTGATAAGAAAGAGATCGCCTATTTCAATGGTTGTTATCCAGTTTCCATTGCTTCCTAAAATGAGCTGATTAATATCTTCTTGGAAAATGGAAAAGCTTAGTATATTTTGGTTTGCAAATATAGCATTAAAGAATTTGTACCGTTGTCTATGATTGCTTCTGTCATGATCTTTTATTTATATGAAGAACAGTGAATGACAAGCCTGGTTGCTATTCAGTTGACTTTTCTGTTTAAAGGGCATCCGGTCTTTCAGCAATTTTACTGATAGTCCAAGACCTCAAAACTGGAGGAATCTGGGACAACTTTGATGCTGCACCTGTATGGCTGATCTATGTGTTCTCCCCTTCCCTCTCCACCTCGTCATGGCCACTGTTGATGTATCAGGTGTATTTTTTTCCTGTTCCAGGGAGAGGCCAGAAGATGGTTTAGCCTTGAGCAGACTTTAGAGAAGTTTCAGGGCTTCTAAAAATTATTCCACAGCTGCAGCAGCTCCTTAAAAGTCCACAGTAAAACACAAAACATCTCTGGATGTTCCAAAAATTGATGCCAAAAGAGAAAGGCCTACTGACTCATATTTATGCTGTATTTGATGCTTTTATTTTAATTACAACAATTTAGGGAAGGTTTAATTTGAATAAGGAAGCATTTTGTAAGATACATTCTTTAAAAAATATTGCAAGACTCAAAAGAAGAATAGTATCTTCTAGGCAAGGTAAATATCTTTTTTCTTTTTCTTTTTCTTTTCTTTTTTTTTTTTTTTAAACTAATAGCCTTGCAGATAACTTTCATTAACTTCTGTTACTTTGAATCACGCCCAGGATAAACATCAAGAAATGAAAGCAGGCTAAACATTGTAAGTAATATATTCTTCAGCTGTAATCCTTGATACACATGAATTAATTGCATTCATTAATTTTAAAATACACTATTTTTAGGATGTTTTCTTAGGAATAAAAAATGGTGGGTTTATAAGCAACTGAATCATCTGAATACCAGTATGGGAATTAACTTAGTTAATCTACAGCTGCCTCTGTGTAAAACATGTACTGCTTTGTACAAACAATAAATGATACTGGCTTTCTATTGTAGATGTCTGCCCAGTATGTGAGAATGGAATCTTTACTGAGTTTTAAGATGGGTTAAATAAAAAGCCATTAGGAAGCAATTTCTTCATATAATTTTGCAAGTATCTTCACTTAAAATTCCTGCAAAGATTATAAAATTGCAGTTGCTGTATGATCCCAAATTAGAGGATGGCATTTTCTCTCATTTTGTCCACTCATCTTTGGGGTTTGAATTGAAGGGTCATCTTGGTAGTAATTTAGTTTTCATTTGCAAAGTACATTTGCATGATGAAAATGTAAGTTTAAAGTTCTTAAGAACTTTAAAAACAGTTTCTACAGCTTGTGCAAGTTTTTATCTTCCCTATGTACTTTAGCACTTAAACGCTGTAACAAGCTTACTAGCAGTTCCTTACAAATAAGGGAAATGTCCTTTGCTTTCTACTCCTTTTTAAGAACTCATAGCAGTACAGTTTATTCCATTATGTGGAAATACAGAATGATGGGTAGTTTTCATGCATAGTGCATTCAACACAGTGGTTTAAAATGGCCCATTGACCAAATTAGGGCCTCCTATGGCTGTTTGGAAGGAATACAAGCAGACCAGTCACCACATAATGCAGTCCAAGCTATGTACTCTCTTACTCAAGCTCCTCAAATAGCTTTGTCAGTGAGTTTCTGGGAGTGAAGGATCTGGGCTCTACAACATGTGCAAGTTCCGTCCTCAAGGTCTCAGCCGTGACCTTGCTCACCCAGACTGAAGGGTTTATTAGCTCTTGTGCTTCTGCAAGTCTAGCTCAGGAGAGCCTCTGCGAGTCTGAATCAAAACCTCTTCCCTGTGTTCCCCCAACCACTTTTAAAGAAAATAATTTTTAACAGGGCTATCCCTGATACTGCACAGATGTCTCTCCTAAATATAAGCTCTTTCTGTGTCGGCCAGTCTATTGAAAAATCTCCCTCTGCTCTATTTCCCCCTAGCTACAAGTTAGAGAGATGCTTTACCCATAAAACAGAGAGCTCTTTTTATACAATTACTTAGCAACGTACCAGTTGAAGAAAACTCAAAAATATGCCACGAAGTTCTTAAGCTTAGGGTTGATAAGATGTTTTAGCATGCATTAGAAACACCTCAGTGTACCATGGCTCGTCGTTTCTCAGCATGATATTATCGGCTTTTGTTTGGGAGTCACCAGGAGAAGAGAGAATTGAGTTATCTCAGCAACTGTTGTGAGTAATGTCTCATTTTCTGACCTATGGAAATGCAAGGGACAAAGTATAAAAATTAGTTTCTTTGGACAGTCAAAATCATTATGTCTATGAACAATAGACATAATGATAAAACAAGTAGAATGATAATGGGTAGAGCCAGCATCTCTGCTGAGATATACACTTCCCTGCCTCAGCTAGAGGAGCCCTGACAGCATGTGTAGGACAAGAAGCGTTGCGTTTTTAGTATCCAGAAAATGTTATGTCAGCCAGGTCACAACTCTGCCTTTAATTAGATGAAACGCCTTCAATTGGAAGCCACCTGCATATAGGTTAGGATATATGCAGCCTGCTCAGTTCCCAGCAGGTAATCTGTTCTGTGAAAAGTACATTTCAGTTATAAAGAAAACCCCCTACAATGCATCTATTGTGAAGCGTAGCTAGTGTGTCATTCATATACAATCATAAACAGCTTTAAAAGCACATTGATTCTGTTTATTTTTATTTGAACGATGCTTGTGTATTAGAACATATAGTTATTTCTTGAAATAACTGGGAAACAACAATCAAGAGAAAGCAGTTGATTAGCAATTTAAAGCAAAGCAAAATGGAAACATTTTTCATATACTGTCAAGATTTATTCTAAGTGCCTCTCGTTAAAACAGTATTGCTTCCAGTAGCAGGCTGCAGTGATTCACTGCTGTATTAATATGCATTGCTGAGTACAAGTGTAATCGCTGTTCAGTTACATAAGATTTTAGTGTTTTATTGTTGATGGCCTTTTCTTTGAACATAAGCTTTTTGTTGCACATGACATCATAGCCCATTAAAACATGAAACTTCTTGGACTGATGTCAAAGTCTCCTCCCCAAGGTCAGTGGAATTATACTAACTTGAAGCCAGAAAGAAGGAAGGGGAACAAAGCACTCAAGTGCTTAAGGTATTTTAAGGACTCAGACCATAGCATCTTCTCCTAGTGATTAATAACTTTCTGGATTGTGGCTTATCATTTATGAGATTAAAAATTTTTAAACAACTCTCATGTATGTGATACGTATATATTTACATCCATGTGAGAGTGAACTAAAAAGAAAATATGTAGAAATGTAGTCACTTACAAGGCTCTGTCATAAGAAATTCCTGGGTGGCCATTGCAGAGTTTGATATGTTTGCTGAATAAATGGCGATTTTTGAAAATGTTGATTTTTTTTATCTAGGAATTCTATATTCATTATACAGGCCCTTATAAATAGGAAGATACTTGAAAAGGTATTTATTTGTGTAATAAATTGTTTTTATTCTTGAAATTAATGGTTATTTTTCAGATGCAACCTCTAGTTAAGCTATCTTCAGATGGGTGCCAATCACCACTCATGAGCTAGAAGACATTGAACTGGTTTAAAATCTGGGCTGTCTTTTCCCAAAATCTGGTATGTACTGCAAAAAGTGACACTGAAGATGATTTAGAAAGCGCCATTCTCAAATCATAACAGATAGTTGCTCTCTGAGGATAGTGTGATATCTTCCATTTCATGAATGATATTTGAAACCAAGGCTTTGCTGTGTTTCTTGATTAAATATTTTTCAAAGTAAATTGAAGATGTCTGAGTACATTGTTAGATAAATATCTTTTTACTATCCTTATTTTATGTTGATAAATGCCTTTAAAACTATTCCTTGGAAAGGAATTCATTTCTATACTAATTGTAGCCATGTTTCTCTTTGGAAAGGATTACCATAGATGGTCAAAGGATCTTCACATACAGCTGTTGTATCAGCTAGAATCTAGATCCTTCATATGCTCGTAAATATTTTTAATTTTAAACATATAAACAGTTCCACTGTGCTTTCATGCTTGGAGCTGGCAGAATAGTTAAAACTTCACTGTGTGGGACTTACGTGTGATCCTAATGTGCTTTCTATCATCTGAAATAATAAGGTAGAATTATCTGTCCAGCATCATGGTAGATGATCCAAAAATAAAAGCCAGAAACATAAAACATCCAACAGCTAAATATTGTACTGGTGTATACCACTAGCTGTAGCAAAGGAAAAAAAAAAAAAGAAAAAAAAAAAATCCCCTCAAAACCCCCAGTGAAATTATAAATACTTTGTGTATTTATATTTTAGAGACAGGTAGAAATTAATTGTAATATAAGTGAAGGGCACCAAACCAAATTGTGTCAAATACCAAAGCTCACATTCGTCAGGGTTGTTACGTGGGGTCAGAAATACACATCTCCCTCTCTAAAATGAATTAAATATTGAAACAAACAATAACAGAACTTACTAGAACTAGTAAGTTCTAGTGCAACATGTTTTGAATCTGTTTTGTGCCAGATCTTGTCCTCCTCAGTTTTATGAGAAGGCATATAAATAAATGCTCATGTTCTCTCTGATCACAATGAAGCTGTGACAAAGGTGGCAGTGTCTGAAACTGGCACTGAGCTGTGATCCTGACTGACTACCTGTAAAGCTGTTTGTTGCTCTGTTATGCTCGGATTTTGTGTATTGTAGACTATGAAGCAACTAGAGGAAGGTCATCTGGTCAGAGAGGCAGTGTTCAGTTTTTATGCTACGAAAGTAAATCAGATATTACATCTGAGAAGCTTAAAGTAGAAAGTGACAAAAAAAGATGATTCCACTGAAGTTGTTTATGTGTGTATTACAGCAAAAAGGTATCAAAACTTACTCATACTTCCTCCACGCTAGAGGAGGGATCATAATTTTTGCTGACACATGCTGGTATCACGATACTTCCTTGTATTGAAGTGAAAAACATTTTCTTGAGAAGACATATTTAAGCTCAAAAAAAAGAAGAAACCCTAGAAAAGGGTATGCAGATGGTTTCACTCAAGGGAATCTAATATGGGCTCAGAGCATCTGTTCTGAGAAAACAACTGCTGAAGAGAATGGGATTATATGGGATTTGGCCTGTTGCCACTGGTAGCACATCGATTTGGGTTACTGCAAAACATAAATGTGATATCTCTGGAACACTGGGGACACCTCTGGAACCTACAATCAGTGCAGCTTTCTGGAGAGATTTTGGAAAAAGCTCCTGAAAAATCTGGAATTTAGAGAGCTAGTGTCTCTACCAGTATAAACAAGTTGATTTGTTTTTCCATTTTGTGATTTTGTCTGATAAAGTTTTCAGCCTGGGTTCGGTCCATATTTTGGAGGCACTGAGTAGTTTGCTTTGGCTTGTGACGTTGTCTGTCTATAGGACTGATTCCAGACAACGCTGAGCTCAGTAATGTGTTCTGTCTCCCCTGGACACATGAAGCTCCAGGATTAGGGAGCCAGCATCCTTTCAAGAAATTGGTCAACCTATCTTGAAATGGGGATTTTCAAGCCATATCTACATTTATGGGAAGAGCAATACTGTAGGACCAGATCTAGACAGTGAAAAAAATTGGACTGGACGCCCTTGCTTGCGCAGCAGGGGGGTGAGATGGGGTGAGAGGAAGTGTACCCCTGACTATTTTGGACATGTGGCTTGAGTGCCCACTGGATGACATTAGGTGGGCTCCTGGAGTGTATCTTTGGCTTATTTTCATCTGAAAAGGATATGATTTGTGTGCTCTGCAATGTAAACCAAAATATGGTAAGTGGGGGCACGTGGGAGATCCGCTTCAAAAATTAATTCCTGATCTGAGCTAAACCACTGATACAGATGCATCTTCAGACTTGGAGCACAGAACTGACATTCAGGATTGGAGGGGTGATATATCTTATAGCAATCAGAACTACTTTCTTCTCATCCCCAAATCATATTATTGATTTCTCTGTCACACTGGACAGAGCATCTGGAGGAGAGGAAAAAGACATGTGACCTATTTTCCAGTATTTCTGTTGATGCCCCATTCAAGTACAATTGACTATGGTCAACTAGCCTGGTTTAAAGTTTCCATGTGAAAAGAAATGAAATGCTTTCCTTTTTCAGTTCTCCATCTGGAGTACTTTCAATTACTGTGGGTATTTGATGACTGCAAGTCAGAATATCTAAAAATTAGGACCCTTTTAGTCGATGTTCCCCTTTTAGTCGATGTTCCCCATTTAGTCAATGTAAACATGCAGAAGTCTCCAAGAGTAACTCAGATGACTTAAATTGGATGCCTAATAAGTAATGTATGTATTTTTTTGATGAATGTTAGTACATAAACCCTAAGTCATGATAATAACATAAATGTAGAGAATGAATTTTTAACTCTTATCCACACACAGACAGGCTTCTGACTGCTGCCAATGCTGCCAACAGGTCAAAGGCCAAAACTCAAAATTGAGATTGAGAAATAATAAATTTTGAAGAAAGTAAATGAGAACAACAAATTATCATGGACCTCAAGATTTTAAATAGAAGAAGAGGTATAAAGCCAGATTCTTTTTTTGCAGTGTACCTGTTCATCCTGTTCCTTCCCTCAGCTGTGTGGACACATTATTATGCTGTTTTGTGTCAGTACCGAGTTTATGTATGGGCCCTCCATTAAATTCTGCCACATCCTCTACTCTTTTTTCAGCCCCACCAAATTATTCATTGTTGTAAAGATCAGTTCTAAGGGAAACATATAAAGCACCAGGAGGACAAATGCTCTACTAGAATGCACCACTTTTAGAGTATGTAAAATTTTGTTCCTACACAACTTGGCAGTGTCCTTATTTTCCACCTCAGTGATCTTCTTTAATCACTTCTCCTATTTGTGTATCTGGTTTTTGAAGTTTTTTTTTTCCCCTTCCCCTTCTTTTTTTCTCCTTCAACTCCTTCAGCTTGTAACAATGGTGCAGAATGCTGATGAGCAAGAATCGTCTCCATCCAGGTAATCATTTTGGGCACCAAACTGACTGCACTTCTAAGGGAAATTTGCAGGCTGAGCAAACCTTAAAAGTACAGTAAAAGCATCTGATATGCACTCGTTGCAGGTGCATCCACCATTCAGCTTCTTTCTGTACTGAAAACTATTCAGACAAGGATTTGCTACAGCACTGATTATACCAAAATGATATCCTATACTCTTTCTCTATTTTAGCTGGTATTTTGACCATATCAGCTGCACATTACAGTAATAAAACAGGCTTTAATGTACATGTGGAATGGTACAGTGGTGATATGCAGTGCTGAACAAAGAGGTCTATTATTACCATATAATGTGAATCTTTGCATAACTAGTCACTGGGCAAAATTCTCAGCTGGAGTACATGCATATAACTCCTGGGACATCAAGGGATCTCATGCTAGTAGGAGTTCAGACTCAACATTGCATATGAAGAAGAATGACTCTTAGTTGGCATTCGCTTTTATAAAAAAATACATGCAAGGGTAAATGTTTGAAGAGGCTAGGTCTTGTAATCCTTTTTGAATTTGAACTATGATTTAGGTGAACAGCTGATTATTCAAATCTCTAACTACCAGGTTCTTTCTTGCAATCAAGTATTTAGAGTTGTTAGCCTGGATTCATACTTGCAGCTCAAGTGTGGGTGTAAACTGAACCCACAATGGACACGCTCCTGTACGAAAACATAATCCTAAGTGTGAATGTACCTGTCCTTGCTTAGGGACTGGGAATACCATTCTATGCTGATTTTCAATTGTATTGTTTAAGAATCACACTGATGAAAATTTGAATGCCTTGTAGGTCCTAAGTTAGTCTGTTTTTGTTATGATGGGAACATTTGACTAGGTTTGTGGGAAAAAAATAAAGAAGGAATTTTATTTATACCTTTGCAGAAAAACACGAAGTCTCTCATCACTGGTAATTTTCCATTTTCTAAAATCTTATTATTTTGTTTGTGTTCACTACCACAACATGAAAGTTGCTTTATATCAATCATTTCACTTTTTGTTTCATAAACAAAAACATCATTTTATTTTAGTAATGTGTTACAATGGAAAGTCAATAGTAAGGAAGAAGATTGCCAAGATGATAAAGTGAGTGCTGAGACAAATTTGACAGAGGTGATCTGTACTTTGCTTTCAACCTGCTTGCACTGAGAATGAGGCACATAGTGATTTGGAATAGGAATCTGCACCCAACAGAGGCTTCTAGCCTTACGATCTTGCAGGTTTGTTGGTCAGACAATCACTTACAGCCAATAAATCAGTATTATTCTTTCTTCTTCACCACCTTTCTAAATAGTTCAGGAGAATTCATTTAAATTATGAGTCCCTTCCAACTTGAGACATTCTATGATTCTATGAACAGATACTGTTCTTCTGAACCTTACAGGTTTACTTAGTATTTGTAGTTAAGGAAAGACTGATGACAGTGTATTTATTCATACTGATTTTATAGTCAGACACATATGGGTCTTTGGAAATGTATTTCAGGACTTACAGATGGTGCCAGATAAGAACATTGTTTTGGATATAAGCATGGAATACAGGTATAATAAATTTATCTTTTTTCATCATTATGAAATGAAATTACATTTTTGTTTAAAGAGGATCTAAAAGAAAAGAAAGCCTGGTTACTTATCATGTTCAATGCCATAACTGATTTTCCCAGATTGGCAGCCTGTAGTAACACTACTCTTGAAAAGGAGGTTCTTATTGGATAGTGTTAATAGCGGGCATGGGAAAAAAAAAAAAAAAAAGATAGTAATTAAATCATGGGGAAATGTGGATCCACATATGCTACATTGTACCTCACTTGGTTACAAACTACTAACCAGGTAGAGGAGTGAGCTGGGGAGCACAGGATGCTCTGAGTAAAAGGAAAGAAATGCACAAAGTGTGCTAGAGACATGAGCAGGGAAGTTCAGCCTGGAAGTGCTTGCTGAAGGAATTGGCATAGCTTTCTCTTTTTGGATGTAGGCAAGTGAGATATGCACACAATGAGCTGAATTTAAACTTAGATAAATATACCATTTGGAAATTTGTTCTGTATTTTGGGATTAGAAATCCAAGAAGTACGGAAAATAACAGCTTGCTAAGACAGAAAAAAAACATTACATCAGAAGAAAATACCAAAACAGTGTTCATCATTCAATGTTTTTCTTCCTTCCTTCCTTCCTCATGACTTTATGTTCTAATATGCTCCATCAGTAAATGTATCTCAAAAATGCATTGACACTGTGTCTTTGAAACTTCTAACAAACTTAAAGAGTATCAGGAAAGTGTCTCTTTCCATCTAGTGGTGAGTATGCAGGGGTGTTTTCTGCTGATAAGCAGGTGTGATGTTGCCAGCTTCTGGAAGGAGATGAAATACCTGCCTGGAACTGCAGAAATTGCAAGAGCGCCACGTAATTGCGTTATGTTTATCTATCTATGCTACTATCTATGCAGTAGATCATTATGAAATAAGTCAAATCTATCTAGGTGTACAAGTCTAACTTACTTAAACATCTGGTTCTTCCATTAGGTCTCATCTTACAGGTAGAAACTATTTTATTTTTTTCTCACTCTGCAGCTTCTGTATGTCAGAAACCTGCAGTGTGATCTGGTAGCAAAAGCTGGAAGCAGATCTCTCTCTCAGATGCCATCTTCCATCAGATCTTACAGTACTAATCAGATATGGCCACTGCCTTGTACCAGATAAACCCTTACAGGGTCTGGCACTGCCATTGAGAGATGACTGACCTATAAGCAAGTGGGATCCTAGTGGTGGAATGTATTTATTTGTTGCTGTTCCTAGTCACGCTCCCTTGCCTTCTTTCAAGTTATATGTTCACGTTGTCCCTTGTGTTCCCTCAGGCCACACAGAAATACCTTTTCTTTAGGCATAATTTAGTCAGGTATGTCATTTTTCTGCAGAAGCAGGCAATAGCACACATCTCTCACCCCTTTGCCATACCATGCATCTCCCAGGATGCTCTTGTAGTCCTTTTATGGACTGTTAAGAGTCTTTTGGTCTTACACAGTTGGCTGTGGCTTCAGCTTTTGTCACTTGGCTTCATTTTGTCATTGGCTGGATTCTTGATAGGAATATGGATTCTGTGTATTTTGCTATGCACGAACCTGATAATTTTACATGAGCTCTTGTCATCAGTTTCCTTTCCAAGTTGATGCTGTTTTTATCATATTACAAGCTGCTATCTGAACAATCTTTTCCAAATTTGTAGTGTTCTTTTGTTGAAGTATTTTACTAGCTGGCATAATTCCAAAGTGGGAAATTTTGGGGTTTTTCCATGGTGAATTATACACTCTCCCAATATGTCCTCCTTTCCTCTGATTTGCTGGGACTTTCTTTTCATCTAAAACAGTCAACATGTTTTCATCAGCTAGTTACTTTTAAATATTTCTTAGTCATCTAAATATAGCCACTAAATATAGATGAAGCTAAGTCTGTCACTTATCCCTTCAAATTTGACCGGACTATTCACCTAAGTAGTAGACAACCTCAAGCAAGTTCAAGGTTAGCTCCAGTTCTGGCGGTTATGTTGTGGTAGCCAAGTGTAATAGATGGCTGATATATAGTGCTTTACTTGGGATTTTTATGTCTCTATAGGCGCTTCCAAGTATTGTGCTGTTAGTGCTGTTTTAGTACAATGTGCTTTAGCATGTACTGTGCCTCTTTTGCTTTTTTTGTTTCATAATTGATATGGTAAAATACTTGCTTCAATGCCAGCTTTCAGGTTGAACTTTTTGATGGAGTACAGGCTGTGAAGACTGAGCAGTGTGGTAGATAATTTCTGTTATCCTTCAATACTGCCCAAATCACTCGTGTTAGTTTGACAAGGAATTTGTGACTTCTTGTTTTGTTGGATAGGCTTGGTCACTTTGTACATGGAATAACGATGTTTTAATCTTCTGCATCTTTGGCACTACCCTCAAAGCTGGCAGACCTTTGGTGAGGATGTACAGTCACAGAACAGGTATGGACAGTCTTTCTGACTAAGGTGTCGTCACATTCCTTTTGCTCAGATCTTCTACAAACTTGTAGTCTATGGCATGGAGATTATCTCTGCTTGGGAAGCAAATGTCTTTTGCTTTCCTGCAAGCCAAAATCAAAATCCCTCAGCAGCCTTTCTTTTAGTTCTGTATCACCAACATTAAACATAGTTTGCCTCTGATTGGGTATTCCTCAGTATTGTAAGAAATGCTGGATATAGCTTTTTGCCTCAGATCTGTAAAATGCTCATTTTCTGTCTAGATATAAATGACAGCAGAATGGATAGCATTCAAACACAATATTTTTTTTAGCATTACATTATTTCTTAAGCATTGTTAAGACTTAAGCCATTTTCAGTTGGCTACATTACAAATGTTCCAGAGCCTCCTCTCCCACAGTGTGTAAATAGCTATTTTTGAGCCCTTTCCTTTTTATCCACTTGAAAGACTCTTGTAGAGCTGTGGAAGTGTTGCTTCCACTATCAGTTCTCAGCAGTATTGCTAAGATAAAATGGGGTTGGGTTGTAGCCCTCCATGTGTAAGAAAAATTGTTCTCTTGCCTGGAAGCTTTACATTGGCCTCATTTTCATGTACTTCATGTACTCCTATCAAAGACAAAACAACCATTCCTTGCTTCACATAGAGAGGATACAGCCAACATCATGTCATGTTTTCTACATTGTTGTACTTTTGGTTTGTTAGGAAACAAGAACAAGACCAAATATGAAAAGGTTGAAACAGAGTTCGATATCAGACATAAGATAAGGTGGCTTTTACGCAAAAGTTTGACATGCAGACTTCAAACAAGTATTTGTGCCAAGTTGGAGACCTCTTCCAAAAAGCAGCTGTCCTTTGCACATAACTGATTTTAAGAAGATAATGACACATAAATGACTTCGAACACTTTTTGCTTTGCACACCTTTAGATCAAGTGAGATCCAGATTACTGTCTAAAATATATGTACCTGCTGACAATAGTCTTCTACAGGCAGCATACTGTAGGTCCACAGACCACAGCTTGATCACTAAAGGGTCCAGCTTTTTTCACTTGTGAGGTAATTTTCCAGATCTTCTGGCCCCATAGGAAGACAACCATAACATTCTTGTAAATGCTACTGCCATAAGGAGCAAAATACTGTATGGTAGAGAGGCCTTCTCTCTGTGCTCCAGAAATATTCGGTTGCCAGTTCAGAGTACAAATACCCAAGTACCCAGAATGGCTCTTATAATCTGATAGTGGAGCAGGGAAATCTAGCTGTGGGCATGTTGCAATACAGCTGCCATGAGCAGGGCAGTTAGATTACATCTAAACTTGAAGGCAAAGGAGTATTTTCAAACTCCCAAGTGCAGGTGCGTTCCCAGTTACACCCCAACTCTCTTTTGGCATGCACACGTATGAACCTGCCCCCTTTAAGCCTTGGCTTGTCTGGAGGAAAGACACTACACATGCAGATGAGATGCAGTTTGTGGTGTTCTTTAAGATGTCCTTGATTTTTATGAAGACAGGATCCCAAGGTCTGCCATTAACTGGGACTCACAGAGTGGTTTAAATACCTTCTTAAGGTTTTGGGATACAATCTGATCAAAGTATCGGACAAATACACTGAAACTTGGGTTGATTGGGCCAAACCCAAACATCTAGCACATTTACCTATGAGCGAACAAAAAATAACATTTCATAATTATATTCAGAAATTATACTCTTCCCTAATGTACTGATGAGGGAATGAAAAACAAGATATCTTACTGGATCTAGACAAAGCATATATAATAGCATGAGTTGGTCTTTGCCTGAAAAAAAACCCCACTTTTTCTCTATAGCAATTGGAGTTGTTAAATTTTTGTAACAAAGCATTGGCTATAATAGGTGATTGAAACTCAGATTATTCATTGTGAGAGAATATTTCACTGAATATTATTCAAGGTGAAATTTTCTAGGGAGAATTTTTTCTAAAAAGAAGCAGTGAGAATACCTCCCTTTTGTTATTCTTCTGGGTTTTTTATCCTTTATAATATATTTAACCCATCTTTTACTGTTGAAGAGCAGCAAAAATGCCTTCAGAAGTTTAATACAAATTGCCAGATGAATGCCCAGTTGAGCTACAAACTTTATGAGTCTTTGAAATTTCCAGTTGGTTTTATAGTACAGAGATTTCTTTAAGTCTCCCTCATTATTTCTTTCCTATAATATGATAAACTTTGGTGTGCAATGGGGTTTTTTGCTTGGTTGGGTTTTTTCTTCACTTGAGCAGTCATCCAGAAATAAAAGCCTTCCACAGAACTAATCAAAATATTCAGTTGATCATGTTCAGAAAGAGTCTCATTCTTCTATGCAGTTATGCAATTATGGTGCATCTTGAATGATTGTCACTTAAAAGGGTTGTAACTTTCCTGGTTTATTAGAAACAGCTGGCAGATACATCAGAGGCATCAATGGGATTATTGCTTTGAAGCAGATGTTAAACAGAATGGGGCAATAACAGCTGTTGCAATTAGAGGCATTGTGGGCGCATTTCTGCACATCTCTGGCTCAACATGACAATGATCCAACTAAAGACCAGTTAGTAATACGTTATTTTTCCAAATATTCAGAAAATTTAGTTTCACATAACCAGCGCTAAGAATGTGCTTTTTCTTATAGCTTATGTAATTTCTGAAGTAGCTTAGACAACAGAAAAAGCTGAATGAGATCTCAAGTGCCAGCTGATTTTTTTTTTTTACTTCAGGTTCTGATGAAAAGTCACCCATAAAAATGATTCCTAAGTATTTATACCACCTATTGTTGAGTGTTATTGGGTGAGGACAGAAGATGCTTGCTTAGGTACAGCAACAGGTTCACTCAGCTCCTTGGAAGGGGAAAGTAGAGGGGAGGTAGAGTCACATAATGCCCAGCTGCATGGGTATCCTGGGAAAATATTTTCCTCATAGTTTACACCTAAATCCCAAAGTGGACATGCCATTACGTGACACCCTCCAACCAATTCGTACAAATCTACTAATCCTTCCTGCAGCAGCATAACAAATATTTCCTCATTATTCATCAACATTTTAAATTTATGGAGTCTTGTGACTGAGTCGCAGTTAGAGAATGAAGGTAGATGACAAGTTGTGTTCTCCAGAAGCTCTGCAATCTCTTGTATAGAGGAGGTGCTGAAAAACAGCTAGACTCTGATTGGCCAACATAGATTCAGAAAATGACAACATGATTTTAGCCACTAATCAAATGTGATATGGAAGTCCCCCAGACTGACAAAAAGACCAGGAAGTGGACATGAAAGAGACAGAAATTAGGAAAATCTGATTTATAATTTCACAGCTGTGTGCCCTTTTCCCCTAAGGACTTAGGAGGCCTTCACTAGCTGTGGTTGAGATTTCTATCCGCATGTGTCCCAAATTCTCCTCAGCTGAGTGTATTTAAGACAGCTGCAGTTTGCAGATATTTCAGTTAACCACATCAATGGCTATATCAGTCTATGTGAGGTGAAAAAAGAGTTTAGGAGCTGAGGGAGGGGTTAGGACAACTTGGCTACACCCAGAGGCATTCTCCTTGAACTGAACACCCCCACACAGAATGGCTATATAAGAGAAACAACAGTACGTAAGAGATCTTTGGTCACCAGGATAAATTACACATATCCCTTACTGAGTGTGAAGCCCAGAGCCCATCATTCCAAGTCAAGCCCCATGACTGCCAGATTTTCTTTTCTTTCTTTCTTTTTTTTTTTGGTTTGGCCCCTGAATCAAGTGGCTGGAGGAAGTGGGGTATGGGACAGAGAGGAAAGAAAGAAGATGGAGGTTAAAACACAAATTACTCTTCTTAATTTAAGTTTTATTTCTCATAGACAGACTAGTAATGGATGATACAGAAAAGGTTGAAGCACTCAACACCTTTCTGCCTTCATCTGTGGAAAGAAAGCATGCTCTCAAATCTCTCAGGCATCAGCATGCTGTGGGAAGAAGGGCAACCAGAAGTTGGGAAGCAACAGCTTAGGGAACATTTAGATAAGCTGTATATGATCAAATCCATAGGGACAAAAGGAGTCAGCAGAGGGTGCTTTAAGTCTTGCTGTGATAGCAAGGCAACTATCATCTGTGGAAAAACCATAGGGTGCCTGGGGAAGGTCACTGACAGCCTGGAAACAGGCTAAATTCTCACCCATCTTTAAGAAAGAAAAGAAGGGGGACACAGGGAATTACAGGTTGGTCATCCCCTCAGTCCCTAGAAAGATCATAAAGTCCCTTCTCTGGGAATTCATTTGCAGGCACATAAGGAAAAGAAGGTTACTGGGAATGGCCAGTATGCCTCTACAGAAGGCAAATCATGGCTGACCAAACTGATGTGGTCGGTAGATGTTTTACATATTTTCTCCTTCACACACTTCAAAGATTTGCAAAAAGTGGGCTTTGGTAAAAAAGTGGAAGCTAATGTCACTGACGTGTACCTGCACACCTCTTCCCCCAAATCCCAGAAACACTCACTACTCTTTGGCTGAGGTCTGCATTCAGATCAAGTGCTCTCTGCACTTGTGCCTGAGGGCTGATGTGACTGTTTCAGACAGATGTAGTTGGGAGATATTAGAGTTAGCCACATAATTGACTATATTAGTCTATCCGATGCCAAGCAAGGTGTAAACGGCGAAGGGGGAATTAGTGTGCAACTCTGCAAGCCTGAAGGCATTCTGCCTGTGTTGGACAGAGGCACAGACAATGTCTCTACGGGAAGAGAAAATGGTATATACAGAGCATAAGAGATTGGCAGTTGGCCAGAAACTTTCTGTTTCCTTGATCTTGATACTGAATCTTACTGACCCATAATTTTCCAGATGTGTTGTCAGTTCCTTAGCCTTGTCAGATAATGATAAAATCCATTCCTTGTCTAAAAAGTTAAAACTGATTTTAAATATATATATATATTCTGTGTATCTTAATCTTCCAGAAGTATTAGAGTGAATTCCCATCCTTCCAGTGAGGTTTGCACAGATGTCAGCCTAAGTGACTGTGCAGATTTCTTGGGGATTGTAAGGAATGGAGAAGTGTCAAACAAACCACTTTGACTAGAAAACCATGACTTCTAATGGTCTATTTACAATAACAGAAGTGAACTGACTGAAATATTAAATCATAAATGTGTTTCTGATCTATTGAGCAGGAATGGCTGTCATTTTTATTTATTTATTGTTACTGTTGGAGGAAGAGATAATGAAATTAAGATAATGAGATGAAAAGAGATAATGGGACAAAAAAGTCAACTTTCATTTTCTTCTTCCTCAGGTAATCTTGTACTCAACACTAACTCTTGATATTTACAGAAGATGTGCATTCGCTACAGACACATATTTATTGGTTTTTTTCATTACCTGGACATGAGAGAGAAAAAAAAAGTATCTTATGTTTAGTCTATAATTTGTACTGTGATCATGCCTGTAAGCCTTGGTGAAAATTAGGGCTTTTTTTTTTTAACAGGAAATATTCTTAGTTTAATCAACTAACAAAAACGACATTCTTTTACTCCGTGAGTAAAACTCCTGACCTTGCTGTCACTGCATCTACATATTACCTCATGAGCTCTGGATAAAGTATTTTATACTTTCTTGTCTGCCCTGGCTGTTTTTCACCTCCCCTACACTTCATCAGCTAAGCGCCAGCCATCAGGGAGTCATCCTTTGGTTACTGTGTGAGGACTGTCAAGTCCTGGTCCCTGACAGTGCTCTGGGACTGACAACCTCAGCCACCAGGCTGCACTGGAGAGGCAATTGGGACACATCTTGTCCCTCGTGCTCTACTATTGTCATAACGGTGGCTGTTTTCATGAACTTCATGAGAAAAAAAACAGGGTGTGTGATTTTTAGGAAGTTGGCATTAGACAAGAGCTTCTCCCGAGTGGAAGCTGATGACCCCACATCCTTCTGATAATCTTTCAGCATTACCAGTGTGACAATCCTGCAATATATTCCAGTACCAACCACATCCCCTCATTTGATTCAGGCATGTTTAAGCTGGCACGTGCTGGACAGCATTACCCAAGGACTACATCTTCGGTTACCTACTGGTCATGTCGGCAGTTATTAATGATGTTATGCAATCTTCCTAAGTACATATAAATTGCTGCCATTCAACAAACTCTTTACTGTTATTGCCAACATTAAATTGTTTCCATAGTTCACATAATTCATGACTTGCAGACCACAAATGACCTGTAAAAAGGTGTATCTGGGTCATGTCTGCCACAGACCATTTTGTATTAGAGAATGTAGATATTTTTAGGTAAAGGAGTCCCCAGTTCAGCTGCCATCTGACTCTGAAAATCAGTCTGTTCATCCATCACTAGAAACTTCTGCTCAGGCTCTGCCTTGAAACACTTCTCTGCAGGCAATGAACTGCACAGCTGGATAGTTACCATCTAAAGGAAAAATAAGTCTATGAATCCACAATCTTACACACATCTCCACAGCATGAATAAGAAAGAGTATTTCACCAAAAGCCACTTTTGTTCTTGCTCTTCTTTGTAAGATACATGTGAAGATACAGAATTTCCCATCTTTGTTTCAAGTGAACTGTACGTTCATGAACTATTTCTAACCTAAGAGAAAGAAGTCCTATCACCAGAACAGTTAAATCCAATTCAAGTTTCACATAATATCCTTTCAGCACCCCTCAGTTCCTGGAGAAACAACCTTCATATATAAGAGGTTACATTTTCTTTTATATATTTTTCCTCCCTCTAAATTGTAGTCTTTTCACTGGGAATACACAAGAATGCCAATTACTGACAATTGCAGTACCGTCTTTTGCTATGCTAGCAAATCTTTCCAGTAGTAAATCTGTCCAGAGAATGTTGGAATGTTGTTTGGTTTTGTACCTACTGTCCTCATTGCAAGTCTGTTTTTAAGCATACATTTATTCTTGCACATATCTTTCCTTTCATGGCAACCTTTGTTATTAGACCCTGGAAACAAGGTCCTCCCTGCATTGCTGTGCCAGCACATTACCTTGTTATTTAGAATGTATCGGATGTACAGAAAAATTGGTGATACCATGAGCACATTTTCAGGATAACAAATGTAAATAAATTGGAAAATGACATAAATTGTGTTCCTTGTCAAGATAACACTGATAACAGGAACAGGAAATAACATGCAGCCAGCTTCGCTGATATCACAAGATTTTCCAGCTTTTTTTTTACATTCTTCAAGGTTATTATCAACTGATGCTGTAGTTACAAAAAGAAATTTGTCAGCTCAGCTGCAGTTTTATCAAACATCACAGCTATCCATATGTGTTGATCAGTACTTACCCAGAAAATAATTAAATGTTCTAATGATACATAGTCATATGTTTTAAAAATAATCTTACAGAGGTCTCTCTAGAAAGAGAGATCATTTCCAACCTTTTTAATTCAACCTCTGACTTAAATATCACTACAACAGAGATTTGTAGGCCTGCTCCAAAGGGCAAACCTTATGTGTCCTTTTTCTGACTTCTATTTCTGAGCCTTATGGTGGGCCACTAACCTGGCTTCTGCTCCTACTCCCGCATAACACTGTGGTGTTGTGCAGAACCCACGACAAATTTCCCTAATGGCAGGAGAAAGAGGAGGTCAGTGTAAACCTTAGACATTGGAAACGCCTCTTTGGCATAAAGCTCTGTAGTTACGTAATGAGGAAGATGTGTATTTAAAAGTAAATCACTCTCTCTCAAGATTCGTCCAAGGATTACGCAAATGCTTAATTATTAAGCACTATGAGTACTCCCACTGAAGTCAGTAGGGCTATTCATAATGCAGAAATTCAAGAGCGTTCATAATTCTTCAGGATAAGGGTTATTATACTAAAATGAGTGTGGGGAAATGTAACTTTGGGTCCAATTATATTTATTTAGGTGTCCATCTTAAAATATTATTATAGTTTAACAGGTTAATATTTCCTTAAAATGTAATTTTAACTCTGAGTTTCCTCATTTATAACACTTGGGTTTTGGGGATAGTGACTCCTTGTAATGCATTTTATCTTAAATTATTGATGTGCACTGTCAACGTTAGTTCCATCATCTACTGTCGTATCTGCTGCATAATTATGCAAGTTAATGAAACTCATGAGCAGGTATACTGGACATTTAAATTAATTTATATGTGTTTTATATGCAGAGGAACATATGGTATGAAGAATTAAAAATTAATAGCTATTCATATAGAAGATCACATATTTATTAGAAATGTATTAAAGCAGCAGAATGAGATTAACATAAAAATCACAATACTTTTTACAATATTTAAGACACTGGTTAGAGAATTCAAAAGAACTGGTATTTTTGTCTCCCATCCTATGTATTACAATAGATATTTTAGCTTGAAAGACAGGCTCAGTAGCCTATCAGGATAATCAAAGAATATTATTAAAAAATACATATTTCAGTTCCTCTTGTGCAAATCCATTATTTTTGTTAGGGTTTCATGGGTACTTTCTTGGGAAAAAATTCTCCTTGTTCCCCTTCTGTTTCGTCCCCTTTATCCCTGCTTAATAGGAAAAAGAACATTGTCACTAATTTGAGCAAATTCAGTCAGTTCCAAAAAAGCATGCATTTTTTTTGAACCAACATCTTTCAACCTGATTTGAACTATAACAGTTATAATTTATAAATTTCTCCAGAAAGAATTCCTACAGAATGTCAATTGACCTTCACCTGCTCTGCAGTTTTGGTAGTGAGATACAATAACACATCGAGCTGAAAGACTTTGCAGCGTACCTAAAGGGCATTCATATTATGGGCACTGAATAGCTACAGTATGTAATCCACTGCAGGGGATGGGGCAGCCAACGCAAACAGATCTAAGTGGGGCTGGCAGTAGAAGAACTATACCTGTTGCAGGCTTTCTCTTGGAAAAATGCCAAACATGAGTCAGAAATACCTAATTGCTAAAGGCTATAAGCTGCAGCCAGTACCACAGTAGCAGAAAATCTCTATTAGACAGGTAGCTATTAACACCTGACAGCCTTTTAAAAGTTAGCTGCTGGGCTTTTTTTTTCCCAAGAACAGAAATTAAAAAGGAGTTCTAAGTACATTCTACAGATCTTTGCTTTCAAATCAGTAAGTCAAAATAACTGAGATAGGTGAAGCCTCGCCAACAAGATACTGAACTTAAAACTGGCCACCACTTGCACTCTGTAATTCACATGCTGCTAATTAGTACCAAGTGTTCAATGGGCAAATAATGCTTCACATTTCATTTTCCTTGTGATTTTCAATTGAAGATTTTACTTTAAACGTATGACTTTTTTCCTAGCTTCTCCTGGCCCACAAAATCAGCTTTCACTCATTTTCACAGAGCACAACTATCTGACCAAGCTGATATCACACCAGATAAATTACAGCATCATCAGAGGCATGAACTTTTCCCATTTGCTCTTGTGACATTTTAAACATTGACACTTCTAGACTTGCAACCAAAGCAATAAGCAGAATATATTCCATTAAAATCAATGCTGTGAAATCTGGCCCTGGGTGTAGAATCTGACCAAAACCCAACAGCTTCATAGGTTTTAAATTGGTTTAGACAAGATGAGAATAAGTCCCCAAAGATTTAGCTTAAAATCCTCAGTGCTATTTAGGTTTCTCACTCTTACCAAGGTGTCATTCCCCATAAGAGTTTGGAGTCCGGATACTTTAGAGGAATTTAGGCGTTGATGTAAGCTGGAAACTTGTGTTTAAAAAAAAGGTAAACTTTGAGGGACAGCTGTCCATACACTGAGAAATATCTGAATAGAGAGGAGGCTGGACTGAAATATGTTTGTAGTTTGGCTTATTTTTATGTATTAGACTATCTGCCTCTAAACTTGTTCTGCTGACATTACAGCCAGCCTGATACAAGCCACTTCTGAAGTGAAAATGGTACAGTTGCTCTGAGGAGGCCCAGAGCATATTAACTCAGTTCAGTATCTTATAATTGTGGCTCCACCTTTTCTGGATAGAGTTGACTCACACCTAGAACGAGATCAAGTTTACCTGCAATTCACAACACAGTGGGTGCACTGCGTCTTCTGCATAAACGTAACATGTATTACAACAGCTTTGTTAACCACAGTGACATCTTATTTTGCAGATTGGTGGCATAACTTTGTCCTAAACATTGCACTATTGCACCTGGTCTTATACTTTTATTTTGCATACTTAAAAAGAGAGGCTTTTCAGAGAAAGGACTCATTTACTTGTGTTTGTACGCTGTGCTGCATGATGGCCCTCCTGTATTAACTGTCTGTAAGACACTACAGAAATTAAAAAAACCAACTATTCAACAGAGAGTATCAAAAGCCAATATATTTACCTCTGATGTAGGGTATGAATGGGATGGTAGCAAAAGACATTTCTGAGAAGACTGACAGAATGTTTCTCCAATTGTCCTCATAAATGAGCCATGAGACGGAGGGGTTATAAAATTGAGAAACCAAGTCAGTTTGAAAGAAAATGTCTCTTTTAGAGTTCCACAGGAAATAATACTGTATAATGTAATGGACCAAAAAGTCATCTAAGTAGCTTTATTCTAAATGCACAGTAATTAAATAAAAGACCATAAGGTCTCACCTTTTTTTTAAAAAGACACTGCAGGAGTAGAGGATATGCTCCCCCTGTGGCAGCAGTAATCATCTACTGAAACTGTTTTATAAATTTTTACTTTTAAATGGAGTCCACTCACCCTTCATGCAAAACTTAAATGTTTAAGGAGTCAGTAGAATAATGTAAACCCCATTGATTTCCATGGGACTGATATTTTTGTAAGATGTTTGTGGGTGAAATGAACATTGACATGAAATTATATGAAAAGCAGAGAAGGGAATGTGGAAAGAGTTTGTGTATCAAAACATCTTCCCCATCAATATCGATACTGGAATGATGTTCTGGAGGGTAGCAGGAGAACCCTGGGAAGAGGTTTTCATGGATGTTTAGGGTAGATTTTCTCACAAAGAGAAAATAGGTAGAAAACTCATAGAGAAATCACAAAGGATGTTAGTAGAAACCTGTCAATAATGTATAGATCTTTAAAGTATACTTTTTTTTAACCAGGAAGCAGAAAAAATAAAACAGAAGACAATTGATATGTTACATTCATACGTATTGCTTTGTAATTCCACTTTCAGGGTAGCTTTTATCAGTGTGCAGAAGCATGGACTATTCCCAACTGAATAAAGATACTAGACCAATTAACAACACATTTCTAAGGGTACAGGAAGGGGAAAACATGGAGACAAATACAGGAGTTACACAGAGAAAAATACCAAGATAGATTTCTGCTGATTTGACTGTCTTCATCTTAGACTGAAGTAAAATTTTCCAAGTGTGCCTGACAACATGTATAACCTCAGTTTTATTAAATGTTAAAAGACAAGATTCAAAGTTGTCAGACAAATTCTGTTGGATTTAATCTTATTGTTCCAGCAGCTTCAAACATAAATTGATAAATCTGCTTTTAGTCACTTGCTTTTGATTAGGAGTTTTCTAGACTGAAGTTGAAGCAAAACAATCAAAGAAATGTATATCATATATTTAATCTTAGTGACTTCCATTTTTGTTGAAAAAGTCCATTTGACAATAGCTTCAAATGGACGGTAAAGATAAGAACACATGGGGAATTTGCTGATGCTGTTACAGTTGATTCTCTGTGAACGCTGTATTTAAAACAAATTTTAATGTTTGATTATCACTATAACCAGTAAATGGCAGGAGTGCAAAAGTTTCTTTCCTGATACCTGATTGCAAGGAACTGTGGAAATACACTTAATGTAGGCTGAGGCACTAACAAGTAGATTATCAGCCAGGGCCTGTCCATGAGAAAGCACAGCTCTCTGCACACCTTGGGCATGTTGCCTTCGGAGCAATTTGGAGTGCTTTTCTTCTCCTTAACAGCAGTGGGAGGGGTACCTATGCCTCCATGGATGTTTATCCACACCCGCGTTAGTGAGGCAGAGACCCTGTGCATTTGCCTGTTGTCACTCAGCCTTCTGATGGGACAATGCGGCAAGAGACGATACGTTGAAATTCACTTTTGTTCTGAGTTATTTCCACCTACTGACAACATAGGCTTGTATGAGTACAGAGGCTTATAGCTATAAGTGATCATCCCCCTGTACTCGGCACTGGTGAGGCCGCACCTCGAATACTGTGTTCAGTTTTGGGCCCCTCACTACAAGACAGACATTGAGGTGCTGCAGTGCGTCCAAAGAAGGGCAACGAAGCTGGTGAAGGGTCTGGAGAACAAGTCTGATGAGGAGCAACTGAGGGAACTGGGGTTGTTTAGCCTGGAGAAAAGGAGGCTGAGGGGAGACCTCATCGCTCTCTACAACTACCTGAAAGGAGGTTGTAGTGAGGTGGGTGTCGGTCTCTTCTCCCAAGTAACAAGCGATAAGACAAGAAGAAATGGCCTCAAGTTGCACCAGGGGAGGTTTTGGTTGGATATTAGGAAAAATTTCTTCACCAAAAGGGCTGTCAAGCATTGGACCAAGCTGCCCAGGGAAGTGGTTGAGTCACCGTCCCTGGAGGTATTCAAAAGATATTAGATTTGGTGCTTAGGGACATGGTTTAGTGGTGGACTTGGCAGTGTTAGGTTAACGGTTGGACTCGATGATCTTAAAGGTCTTTTCCAACCTCACTGATTCTATGATTCTATGATTTTACAGAACTGAGCGATAGAAAAAAAGTTGTATTTATTTTACACAAAAATAAAGCTGAACTTCACATCTAATAATGTGGTCCTGGGAATCAGGCCTAGGTTTTCATTACCAAAGTCCTCTTTGGAGCCCTCTAAAGGACTGTTCTGTCTCACTTTATAGACACTGGAACAAACACGTCATGAACAGCTTAAACATCCCCTGACCAAAATTCACTCTCAGCTGTTCTGTTTGTTCAGGCCTCAGCCTGCATTAACTGCACAACCGCAGTCTTACTGTCTTTATTTAAATCTGGAATACCTATTAGCTTGAATAATATCCTTAGTTTGCACAGTGAAGGAAAGAGCACTCATTTGATTGTTGGAGTCCAAAAGGTTCCTGTTTGTGAAGTGCAGCAATATCCACCTGGACTTACAGTAACAACAAATAATCCTTGGTGCAGCGCCATTACATCTATCCCAAGGGCAGAGCACAGCGACAGCTAGATGAGCAGCTAGTGAGGGCACCAAATCTGCATTATAATGGAAAAAGTAACGTACATGTCTGTTTAAAGTTAAATTCCAGGATGCCTAAACCTATCTTGATTTAAACATTATTGAGAAATCATCCTCATCTAGCAGACAGTATCTATAGGTCACACTATTATTTATTGAAAGTAGAGAGGATAGTGAGTGCATGGCAATAGAATGATGGCAATGTTTTAAATTGGTATAGCACTTTACATCCATGAATATCAAAATGCTTCATGGATATTTTGTTATTCATGCCTCTTGACACCAAAACAGAATTAGCCGAATTATTATTTCACTTCCTAGACACAACTCTGTGTCATCTACATTCCCATGTCATTTAGATTGGCAGTGCACTTTTGAAGTGAGACTCCTGATCATCCCTATTTACTGTGTTATGGTCCACATCACTGAGCAGCTCTGGAGCATCCAAGCTGGATTGCGCTGAGATGTCACTAAACCAGAAGAGGAGTTCCAGGAACACACTTAATCTGCTCATATAGCAGAGAGACATTCAGTCCTTGGATCTAGTAGTCCAAAGCAACTCCCCAATACATGAACAAAATATGTGTTCTGGGTCCTGAGCACTGTTTGATTGACTCAGCACAGCTCTGCAGACCCCTTCTAGCACATTCCACCACTTGCTTATTCATATGTAACTCGCATAGCTGACCCAGCTCACTTGTCCCAACCCAGTTGCTTTGTCACTTCTTTGCCTCAGGAAGGACGTTGCTTCTCTACACTTGATGTCAAAGAGAGGCAAGCTGTTAATCATTATTTTCCTTTTTCTTTTTTTCCTGTCATAATTTTCCACGAGTATACCACCAAAGAGACAAACAGTGAAGGGGAAGGAAACAGCTCATCCTTTTACTGTTTAAAATGCTGTTTCCTCTATGTCACTTTAATTCTAAAACATGAGGTGTAAGGGTATAGAGAACACTGGTGTTTGTCTTGAATCTCTGCCTTTGTTTTGGATCAAAAATGCAACACCCAGGCCAAAGACAATACTAAACATTTACCACTGAGGTCACTGATCTGCAATTTGTTGCAGTGACAGATCCAATATTGTGTTTGGGGAACAGACTGGATGGCTGTTAATACACTATTATAGGCACAGTTGGGAAATTGGCTGAGCACCAGGTAACTGGAAGAACTGGAGCTTATTACACAAGTCCAAGAGTGTTTTAACTTGTGGCTTGATTGCTAACATGGGGAGAGCTTTTAAAATGTTAATTGATTTTTTTTTTTATAATAATAACATAAACCATCTGTAGCTTTGAACTTAAATTTAACTTCTCTAATTAAGTCTGATCCTTCTACTACAAGAACTATCTGTCATACGTCAATGTCTTCATTCTAATTTTGGTTCAGTTTGTCGCATCATTTAAAGCCCTGACCCCACCATAGCAAGGTTTTAATTAACAGTAAAATAGTTCTAGGGGAAACTCTGTATGAAGCATGAGGAATTGAGTTTGGACCCATTCAGATAACATAGGAAGATCTGGCATAGTATCTTGTGTCTTATCAATGTGTTTGTGGAAGACAAGTTATTCCATTTATCTGTGGATTATTTATGATTAATTTCTAAGCCATGGCTTAAACCCCTGTTTTTCTGTGGAAAGTTCTCCTCCCAGCCACACACTGTACTGTGTGTCAGATTCTGAGAACTACCAAGACATTGACAAACCATGCAAACAACAGATAAAAATTACTGGGGGGCATGGGGTGGGGCAAATGTATACAAGGTGTGGAAGAAATCCACTGACAGGATGATAAATCATTTTGCTCTGAAACAGAAACAGACTTGCCAGAGGAGGAAGAATGTCAAGGGCAAGAAATCAAAGGTAGGTTGTGAACAAAGCTATTACTGTAATCATCATCATATTACTACGTGTGGGCAGAGAATGTCTGTAGGGCTAATGGTTGCTATGTAGAAAAGAGAACAAGGAAAACTTCAAGGAATACTTTTGGCTGAACCCATTAACTACTTTATTAGGACCATGCTAATTGTTAGGCAGATACAATGCTGCATGTTTGACGTTAATGTTAACTTGTAAAATAAATTGTGTTGAGTCGTATAGGAAAAAATAATGCTCTGTTCCTACAGGAAAGGCAAAAAGCTAGTGCCGATCGCTTGGAGGAATTATTTACACAGTTATTAAAGCTTCTCCCTGGGATTTCATCCCCAGCAAAAAAAAAAAAGCTGCTGAACTTCTTACACTCAGTTAAAGAAGGATGCTAGATTAGTCAAGACCTGAAAATATGCCATTATTGGGAAGACATGTACTAGAGATATTCCCACTTCATGTGACATGCAATGCAGTTTACAAAAAACCCCACACCACATATCATCCCTCCACACCTTCCTAGATGTTTACAAAGGTCTGTTCTGAAGGTGCAAAAAGCAGTGACATGTCAAGTTGCCCCTGAATCCCATGAGACTTCTGCAGTCCTAAGCACAGCCTGAAGATTTGAGTCTTCATATTGAAAATTATACTGGGATGTGAGAACAATGTAAAACAGAGTGCAGAGTGGAAGAGCTGGGTTGTACCCTTTTAAAGAGTTGAAACTTCTCCAAGTCCATGAGAACCAAGGACCAAGAAGTCCTTCAAGCCTTCTTATAGGGGCTTTTTAATCCCAGAGGGTTTGCAATCTCATCTGATTTTCCAGCAACTGTAATTTTAATCAGAAGCAACACTAAAATTGACGACAGTGAGTCCTCCAGGAATGCAGTAGAGTGAGGGAGCAAACTGTAGAGACCCAGAAAAACTGAAACTACTGCTACAGGCAAACAAATGCAATTGACAGAGACGTTAATGAAATTGCACTAAAATGTACATATGGTCAGCTGTGACAGCTCCATTCATGCATGGTATTTCATTAAGATAGCATAACACAATCAAATCCATTCACATGCCCAAGGTCTAAAAACTGAAGCATGCAACACTGTGAACAACAGATTAGCAGATTTGAATCCTGGTCAGAAAAAAGCAAGATTTTAAAATATTCCTATTTCACATCAAGATGATGAGATGATCTTGTTGTTTTCGTATGTTTTTTTCCCTCTCATTACAAATGAAACCAAGAGTGACGTTCTTCCTTGCAGAATAATCAATAACTTGGTTGCCAAGCATGAGGCTGGAATGTGGAGCTGCTGGTTGAAGGTCTGAATTAGGCAGAGCAGAGATTTGAGCCTGCATTTTCCATACAAATGCATTATACATCCAAGTAATTGGCACTTCTGGGACCACAGTCTTTGCCTCTTTTTCTGAACAGAAATTCCTTTCCAGTCCCAAGAAACTTTTCTCAGTTAAAGTTTCATGCATTTGGTTTATCGAACTGATATTTCTGACAAAACAAGGAAAAATCCCCATTTAATTTATAGCCAGTTCTACTGTGAGAACATTGTCTGTTCAAAAAGAAGAAAGAGTTCAGAAGAAAGAAGTGTTAAATGCTCTGTAGAAGACAGTCTTGCCTATATTGAGAGCCTGAAAGACTGTGTAAAAGGAAATTATTTCAGTGATGAATAAAAGGTGCTAGTTTTACAAGACATGATGGGAGTTATCATCTTCCAGCAAACTAAGAGACAAGATGTTTGCTCAGATTGTACAATTTCTATAAAGTTATCCATATCAACACCCTTGTGTGATTGCAGAGCATTTTTATTGTACAGGTGGAACTGAAAGACAAATGAAAGCATGCCTGAATATGTAGCTAGGTTAATGACATTAAAGGGGACCTTCCAGTTTCACAAGGGCTTTAAGTGTTGCATTAAGGATCTGGTCCACATGCCATATGTAAAATGAACAGTTATTGTCTAAGCCACAACCGATCTCAAGCCATACCCACGAACAGCTTTTTCAACGGAAACTGATATTAAATATGCTGGGAAATTGCAACAGAATCATGAAAACTTTGCAATAAGTAAAATGGGACCAAGAAGAAAGCATGACATTCATAAACCTCGTACGACAGCATGGAATACACTGAGAATGATCTAGCATCTTTACAACTGTTTAATTTAGAGGATAATAAATAAAGGAGTTTGGGGATCCTTTAAAAGATGGCTTGAGAAATAGTTTAAAAGGAGCATGAAACTGAAGACTCCTGTTTCTGTGATTTCATAACAGCGTCATCCCAGACTACAAAAACGGTAAAGCTACAGAAAGTGTTTCCAAAAGCATACATGGGAGAAGTTTTCCTCCCCTGTGTACTAATGCATTATAAAAGAGCATAAAACTCTGAATAACGTGCTAAATCTTTATGCTGTGAAATGACTTGTATTTTCTCATAAAGAACAGCCAAGAGAGATTTGGTTGATCTGTCCAAGCATATGTCTAATTTTGAACTCCATGCTGCTCCACCCAACAATTTGATGTACTTTTGGAAAAGGATGATATTACCACCTTACTATGTGAAAAAAAGAATTGTGCCCGAAGAGGGGACAAGGCCACACTCCTTACAAACCTTGTCAGTCAGTTCTGTGCTTGTCAGAAACAGAGGGAGAATTCACAGCATGGGGAGGACTCAGGAATTTTAACCATGGTTATGTGAAATGAATGGGGTAGTTTTCCTGCCAGCAATTTAATGATGTTATCCATATTTCTGGTGATTTTAAAATTAACCCAGGCTTGACTTCTGGCCACCATTCCTTTTACTAGCACAGCATATATATGCACTTTACTAGCATTTCTAGAACATGGACTTTGTCATAGCCAGCCTAGAAATGGAGTCTGAAAAATATGGCAGTGATCACACAGAAAAAGATTTACTACAGAATAAGGTACCAGTGTTTGGAATATCATCTGCAGCTGCCATTTGGCAAACTACATGGACTAAGTTATGCAAAGCATTTTGGATAGCTTTATAGCTATATATATATATAGCAATAATATGTTTATTACTGAATCCTATGATGAATAATGACTTGAGTACCTCCCCAGGGTATTTGCAAAGTTCTCAAGGGGTCATCTTAAAACAAATCAGGAAAATATATACTTGTCCGTAAAGATCTAAATATGCATTCTGGTCATTGATAAATACGGAAAACAATTTATGCAGATTACAGATTGAGAATTTAGAATGTCAGCCCAAAGACAGCGTTTCCAGATATGACAGCACAACTTTGGAGATATACAATGCTTTTTGGTGCTTTCTCTTACTCTTTGAGTTTAAAAATAACAGCTGAGATAAAAGTACATATTTCCTGTCAGAGTGGCCACCAGAAATATCAGGAATACAGAAGTAAGGAGGTGACAACTAATTACATCATAAAAGCAAATGAAATTCAACAAGGGTAAAGAGAATCTCTATCAGAAATAGATAGATATGGGTGTACCAAAATCTGTTTTGAACTTTGCATAGAAATAACAGCCACACACACACATTGCCTCATGTGTGGCACTGGAATGATTCTTCCTGTGGCATTCAGGATACACACAGTCCAAAAATTACACAAAGGCTAGTTTGGAACTGTAAAAATTTAAGTTCTATCCCAGTGTCCTGGTTTCAGCAGGGATAGAGTTATTTCCTTCCTAGTAGCTGGTACAGTGCTGTGTTTTGGGTTTAGGATGAGAACAATGTTAATAACACACCGATGTTTTAGTTGTTGCTAGGTAGTGCTTACACTAGTCAAGGACTTTTCAGCTTCGCATGCTCTACCGACTGAGAAGGCTGGTGGTGCACAAGAGGCTGGGAGGGGGCACAGCCAGGACAGCTGACCCAGACTGGCCAAAGGGACATTCCATACCATGTGACGTCATGCTCAGTATATAAAGCTGGGGGAAGAAGAAGGAAGGGGAGGACGTTTGGAGTGATGGCGTTTGTCTTCCCAAGTAACCGTTATGTGTGATGGAGCCCTGCTTTCCTGGAGATGGCTGAACACCTGCCTGCCGATGGGAAGTAGTGAATGAATTCCTTGTTTTTGCTTTGCTTGCGTGTGCAGCTTTTGCTTTCCCTATTAAACTGTCTTTATCTCAGCCCATGAGTTTTCTCACTTTTACTCTTCCAATTCTCTCCCCCATCCCACCAGGGAGGAGTGAGCGAGTGGCTGCGTGGTGCTCAGTTGCCAGCTGAGGTTAAACCACGACACCCAGAACATCTAATTTTTTTTGTGGCAAAAGGATTGATACACCAACAGAAGACAAGAAAGCCACATCAGTCAATGCAATGCATCCCTGATACACTCTGTGTCATCACTTTAAGCATTCAAGAGCCCAGTGGCAATCTGGGTGGCATATACTAAGCCTGATAAGGTTCATGTCAGTTTGATTGTGGTGGATGCTCATCCTGGATCACCTGAAGGACTCTACAAATTCTGTTTTTTTCTGCTCAAATGATGGACCTGTTAAGGCTTGTTTTTAAGGATGGGAGACTCTGGACAAATTGTGCAATGGAGGAAACTTCATCCAATATACACATGAAGCTTATCAACCATTTGTCAGAAGAAAAAAATGTCAAACATGTCACACCCACTCCTTTCTACTCTTCAAAAGGGGATTAGTGGAAAGATTTATTCAGACATTCAAGCAAGTGGCCCATGTTATGACTCCAGCAAAAGATAACTTATAACACAAGATTGCAAGTTTTCTATTGGTCTGCATGACAGCAATGCATGCTGCCATAAATCACATACTGGGGACATTGTATGTTCATAAAAAAGAAAGAAATTGTGAAAAAAGTGGCCACAAATAGACAAGTACAATGGAAGCAAGAAACTATAAAGATAATTCACAGAATTCATTGTAACCTGAAATAACTACATAGTGATAACATTAGCCAGAAATAACCATTCAGAGAGAAGGTATTTAAAACAGCTTCTGTGCATGTATTTAACTTGATACACTAAAACAAACACACATATTCAATGTAATTAGCAGTTATACATTAAGCCGGAACAAAATTACTTGTGAAAACCCACCATTTCTGCTACAAGTGTCCTAAAATTAGAGGACAGAAAATGTTGCTAACAAAATTATCCTGGAAAGCTTATACCTTGTTTCAAATATTGTTGTGTTGACTAAAAGCCATCTCTGTAAGAATGATGCCATTAGCATGTCTTATCTTTAATTAGTAGTATTTTGTACATAAGTTATTATAGATTTTACTGTAAAATATTTATATTTTAATTGTCCTTTTATATTAAAGAAGGAGAAGCATAGTGCCTAGGAGTTAAGTATCACTCTGAAGTGAATCTGACTTAGAAGTCCTTCAGTGGGACTGCTCACTGTAGCCACCAGAATAGTTCCAGCATGCATAAATCCTGCCAACATGTCCAGATATGTCTGGGAGTCACGGGTTATAGAAACCTGCAGACAGCTTCCCAGTGACAGTAGCCTTCTCTAATTTTCCCTGGTAATTGCCTGCCAGCCCTTCTCCTCCATTCTGAGGAAAAGTAGTTAGGGAGACGCAGAAGTTAGAGAAGCCAGCAGATGTTCCCCTAAGGACCCCAAATGGTCCTCACAGGATGGCAGGGAGTGATAAGAGCTGCTCATTTGAGTCCACTCCTTTGATTTTCCCCCTGGATCTGAAAGCAGAGGAGGAAAATGGGGAAGGGAAATTGCAGAGTGATTCTGTTGCTGCTTTTATCTACCACTTTTCCCTAAGTCTCAGCAAGGGAGATGGTGATCTCCTGGAGCTAGGGCTACCCCATAGTGGATAGGGTGCTAGGCAATTGTTTGGAGACATGACTTAATGAGTGGGTGAGAGCCTTTCTTTCTTAGGAGGTTCAGAGCAAGACTATAGCCACATCTACATGCTCGCGAGCAAGAGGAGTTCAGAAATCAGAAGGCAGACCCAAACCTATGATGTAAGCCTCGAAAAAAACCTGTCTCAGAGCTTGGTGATGTTTCAAATGGTGTTACAGCTTCTGAGAATGGCATGCTTGGCGTAGTTAGTACTTCCATCACCTGTAGGCTCATCTGTCTGGAAATCATCTATTCAAGTATGCATCTCCCATAGGTTTAGCATGTTACAGAAAACTAAGACTTAACAAGATGATGAGACCAATGAAAAGGTGGAATTGAAGGCAATGAGAAAGGTCTAATGGAGAGGTAAGGACATAAAAAATACAAAAGAGAATGCTCAAAATGTACAGCAAAACCAAGCCAAATAGTAAAATCTGATATTGTCAGTCGTTTAAGCTCTGTTATTTTACTTCGCTGTTCCAAATCCATGAATATTTATCTAAAATATTTTTTTTCAGAGTTTAAACATTTCAGTGAAAGAACATTTGCCAGGTTCTCTAGCCTTTTTCTTCTTTTCTGCCTGTCTGGCTGTGACATGACTCGTGTGCCATTTTCCCATATTTCAAAAGCGCCACAAAGGGCTCTTTTGCCCTAGTAAACTCTTGGCACTTTTTAAAAAAAACAGTTGTGGACCTTGTGACCTTACTGCATGGCAAAACTATTTGTTCTCAGGGATAAATTAGAAATGATTGCAACTCCACATTTCATCACACTGTTAAACACATTGATTTTTGTTTGCTATTTAATTTTCAGTAATGTATAGAGTTTTGTTCTTTGTTCTCCAAAGCTCACTGATCTAAGGAGTAAATACTGTCTTTAAAGAAGGACAGGATGCAACCATACAATTCTGAGGGTAAGTCACCATGCTTTCTTCCACAGGAATATTTTAAATTCTTAAATTCTCTTTAAATTCTCGTGTATCTAGGCATACTAAAACCAATGACTATATCTCATAATAACTTAAACTACATCAAAGCACACACAACCATATGAGAGAAACTTTAGCTGTAAATATTAACATTCCCCAAGAACATGTCCCCAAGAACATCTAGAGCAGTTGGGTTGAGCTTTTCTTTGAAACTACTTTGTTTTCCAAATAAGCAGATGCTGACAGAACATTGTGAAGTTAGTACTCTTAAATGTTATAAAAGATTATCCATTAAACCTCTAAAAGCTTTTATTTGCCTTAAATACTTATGCTCTTCTCTCAGACCAAACAGATGACTGGGCTTCCTGCTCTGAAACAGAGCAAGAATTTCATGAGGCAAAATGGAAACAAATGCTTAAATTTAAGATTTTATCTATGCTACTGTGATCATGTTTCTACAGGGTTCAAATGAAGTTACAGCTGTATATAAGCCCTCTTCTAAGAAAAGTCTTCCAAAAAAAAGTTCCCACCCTTGCTGTTACCAACATTGCTGAGTTGGCAGTGGTAACAGTGAGAAAAGGCTTCAACAACTTGCTTTATTTAAACCCCTGCATCAGTAAAACTTCCTCAGTATGTGATTGGTAATTGTTCCCCAGCACTGCTGTGGAGCAGGACTGATTACCAAGGGGATTAAAATCCCAGAAACTCTCTGAAGAGTGTCTCTGAGGTCTTCTCTTCAGTCTCTTTGCTGCAAAGCTGATATTAACAGTGATGGGGTTTAAATTTAGCTTTTTTTAGACAATATTTCCTGGCATGATCAGCATCTAAGGCCTTACTGGAACCCCTTCAGAAAAGTGTCTGACTTCTGTCCAAGGCATAATACAGCTGCAATTCAGGAACGTACCTGAGTGTAGCATAGCTTGCTGGCTACAGCTAGAGGGAAAGTAGTCACAGAGCAATAGATCACTCTTGTGGACTGAGCATGGGCCCGATTCAGCCTTCCCAAACTGCTCCCCCAGCTCTGCATTCTGGCTGCAATTCTCTGGACCAAGTCATTTTACCACCTTGTAACTAAGTCAGTTCCTTAATTGATAAAATGAAAATTTTTATATTGATCAGCTAATATAAGATCTTGGTATTATTTTTTACCTTTTTTTTTTTCTTAATTCTAAGTATGTGTACAAGTTCTATTTTATCTGGGGATGGGCTTTTTCTGTATTTTTGCTTTTATATCAGGGTCCGTATGAGGAGGGGAATGAAACTTAGTGATGAGTCAAACTGGATTGATGATTGAACTTCTTTAAATTTGATTATGTCAAAGAAAATATATAAAAAGCAAATATTATTCTTAACTGGTAATGAATCATGCATATGCAGAACTGCATGTTGAAGAACTGCTAAGACATCCACAGTGGTAAATTAATCAGGCTGGAGACCATTCTTATTACTGTTTCATTTATAAGTGTAGGCTAGACATCTGCTTGAAAAAATTTACAAATTACTTGGTCAAGTGGTGACTCAATGCTTTTCTTATGCTTGAAGAGAAAATGAGAGACAAAGGGGAAAAAAATCATGTTAAAAATTAATACATTTTCTGATGATAATTAGATATTCAGCAGAAACACCACAGTTGTGGGCTTCTCTCAAGCTATTCTTTGACCAGAACTGAGGAGTGGTTCACCATAACTGGCCCAAGATGGGCCAAGGTATGTGCAGATGGAAGACTTTGTGAACAGAGAAAAACTATTCTGTAGCTAACTGCATTTGTTTGCACGTGTGTTGAGCCTAACTACACAACAGCAATGCTACTTAAAGAAATTTAAGCTCTACTATAGCCAGTTGGATGCAAAAATGGCATAATGCTCATCACTTAACCCCACTCTCAACTTAAGCCCAGCAAAGCAGATCAGCTGAGAATTTGGCCCACTATTTGGCATGTATAATGTGAAATCACCCAAGTGAACACAGACAAATGATGCCCACGGGTCATGACAAAACATTTTACTCAGATGATCTCTAGGTGAGCTGGATCCTAAGGTCCCAGAATGTGACAAAGCACCAGGCAACCAAGTTGTACCTGTCACTCAGTGTTTGTTGCACTTGGTTCTGCCAAATGCAAGACTTGGGAGGAAAATCTGGTTGTGATAAGTACAGCAGCAAGTTATTGTAATGGAGTTTCAGAAAGGAAAAAGAAAGAAGAAAAGGTAGCAAATAATTAATGTCTGGGTTTACATCAGTTCATCTGAAGCCATAGAATGTGACACTTTTGGAAATGTTTGGCTAAAGAAGAGTATGAAGGTTTGAAATTATAGTGACATACAGAAACCAAACAGTCATCACAAATGAATAATTTTATTTTTTTTCCAAAGGAAACTTGAAGCCTTAAAAGGAGGAAATATCAACAGGACACTATTACTGAAGCTGGCAATGTCAGACACATTCTCCTCTTGGGCATTTTACTTGATACCTCTAAAAGTCAAATGCCAATATGAGACACAAACTTCTATGCCTCCTGCACAACAGACATGTCTGAAGAAGTGATGAAGCCTGGAGCAGTAACTGAATGGAAGCAGCTCTTGTTGTCAGCTAATACTCTTTTGCACAACGTTACTAAAATAGCTGAAAAGTATAAAGAGCAACTGCTCTTACATCTCAAGAAAAAACATTCAAGGTGCTAAATCAAAAAGCGCCCATCGTACTGCACAAAACCAGGAATTTCTATGCCTGTGTACGATAGGTGTTTGGGTACTGCACAAAATCAGGAATTTCTATGCCTGTGTCTGGAAGAAATCAGTGAGGAGATGTAATGAGAGTATCTGTGATATTTTAGGAAGCAGGGAAAGCTTTTTCTGTTCTGATAGATTGAGGTGCCATGGTGAACAGCATCCTGGACACAGGGTCTTAAAATAGTGAGGAAGAGCAAATGTAACTGATGGTCAGTGACTTTGCATATATTTTATATACTACTTGCATTTTATGCATGTGAGTGATCCCATTACCGGCATGAGTCCTTGCAAGAATGGGACCCAGACTGTTTGACAGACAACGTCACAAGCAATTTTAGTTCAGCTTTAAAATCAGATACACCAGTTGTTTCTCTTTTGTATTTTAACTTGCCTTTCAAAGATCCTTTCATTGCTTTTTGGAAGAGTTTTCTGAAAGGAATCTGGCTTTTCTTGCTCACCAGATACTCGTGTGCCTTAAGTAATTTCTTTTAAAATCAACGGGAAATAGTGCAGCTGCACACATGTTGAGAGATGTGCTTAGTTTACCATAATCTTTTTTTTCCAAGGCATTTTTACTTAGAGAATAATTATGTGTTTAATGACATTTCATACCATTTTTGTTAATCAAAAATGTGTTTCCTCCCTTGGAATCTGTGCTTGCTTTCTTGATCCCAATGTGAAGTCTGGGCACAACTGCTGTATTAAAATAATTTTTATAGCAAGAAGCTCCAGTGCCCAGTAGCACACTGTTTTTTTCTTCAGAAGGATGAGGTGATAGAAAAGAGGCAGAAAAGTCTACAAGAGCAAATGTTGAAATCAGTGGGGAAATGGATGCTTCAATATGGCAATTTAAAGCCAGTATTTGTGGGATGGCAATGTGTTGCTGATTCATATATCTTTCTTATGTATAATCTGACTTCCGAGTCAAAAGAAAGCAAGTCAAATACTTTAACTCAGGATCACAGAGTGGTGGAAAAATCCAGGCTGGAAAGGATCTCTGGAGAGCATATGTTTCAGCCTTCTGTTGAAAGTGGGTTATCCAGGGCCCTAGCAAGCCAAGACTTAATATTTGCAGCAAGGGAGATGCCACCGTGTCTTTGGGCAGCCTGTTCCAGCATTCTCACAATGAATTTTTTTTATATCCAGACAAAATTTTCCCTGACGCAACTTCTGTCCATTGCCTCCTGAGCTGTCACTGTGCGTCCTTGTTGAGGGAGTATCTCCATTTTCTCTATAACTATCTTTCAGGCACTGGAAGACGGTGATTATATCCCCTGAGTTTTCTCTTTTCTAGGCTGAAAGTTCCTTTAACTTTTCTTCATATGTCAAGTTCTTCAGCCCTCTAATCATCTCAGTAGTTTTCCATTGGACCCTCTCCAGTTTTTCAACATCTCTCCTGAACTGGGGGGAGCAAAACTGAACACCATACTCCTGGTATAACCTAACAAGTGTTGAGGAGGTTGGAATAAGCACATCCCTTGATCTGCTATTACTCTTGCTAATGCAGCCCAGGACGTGTTTTGCCTTCATGGCTGCAAGTGCACACTGCTGGCTGTCTTGCTGCCCTCCAAGACCCCCAGGGCCTTTCCAGCAGAGCTGCCCCAAGCACCCAGATCCCAGCCTATTTGTTTTTTTGGGATTATTCTGTCCCAGGTTCAGGACTTTACAATTACCTTTGTTACATCTCATGCAATTCTTGCTGGTTCAATATTCCAGCTGCTGAGGTCTCTCTGAATGGTGGGTATTCCTTTAAGGGTATCTACTTTTCTCCAGTTTTGGTGTTATGCACCAACTTGGTGAGGGTACATTCACGTCTTTTATAAAAAGGCTGCATAGTATTGGACCTGATATCGATCCCTGAGGAACCCCACTTGTGACCAGCTACCAATTTTGGGCCAGTAATCACACCTTTTAAGTTCTGCAGTTTAGCAGCTTTCAACCCATCCTATGGTCCACCTCTCCAGTTAGTACCTTACCATCTTGTCAGCAAGGATATTGTGCAAGACCGTGTCAAACATCTTGCTAAAATCAAGGTTATGTCAAGGTTGTTAGTGCTGCCCTTTGTTTGAAAGCAGGCAGACGATCTTTTACCCTTGTTAGGGTCGTCTTGTCTGCCAAACCAGCAGCAGTGCTGTCTTCGGATTAGTGTGCCCACATGCTGTGCATTGTCTTACCTATTTTATTGCAATTGTAAAGCAAACAAAGCAAAGAAAGAAGAGAGAAGATCCTCAGAATTTTTTTTCGTTCCTTTCCAAAATGTGGTCCTCTAAGATACCCAGTTTTCCCATTGTTTCATTTTTCAGTGAGCAGTCCCAGAGGCCTCTGGGGTCAAGGCCTTGTCTTAGAAGGAAGCTGGAATGGGAGCTGTGAGAAAATTCTCACTTGCAAAGTGAAGTGGAGGATTTGGGCTTTTCGCCAATTCCGTGTGGGTATGATGATTTCAAGGCAGTTTGCCATGTATTTCTGTATAATTTTGTAGCAATAAAAATAGGGTTTGCATTAAAAAATGAAAAAGTGATTTCAAATAGCTTCTCCAAGTCAAGAAAAGAATAAATAAGGCAACACTTAGAAAAGTAAATTTATCCTCACAGACGTTAAACTGAACCACTATCTATTTCATTTGGCTGGGCTTCCTGAGCTGTGTTTTTCACTGCTGATTTAACTGCTCTTCAGATCGTGATGTTAGCATGCTTTATGCTCACAGACCTCCAAACAAAGAAGCAACCATTAGGTCTTGCAGTATAAAGACAGATCCTGGGTTAGTCCATCTTGAAAATTGCTAATGTCTGTAGCAAAAACAGGCAGTCACGGCCAATATCAAGAATCAGTGCTGTAAATTTTCCTTCCCTTCCTTCCTTTTTGCAAGAATCCCTCCATATTCTCATGTTTTACAACTTTTGCCCCATGAGGTTGGAAAGAGCTGATCGTGAAGACATGCCCCACTTCACTTCATCTCCACTTTTACCTGAGCAAATGGACAATTAAAAAAATAAACAGAGTAATGTGTTGCATTTTCTTTTTAAGGTGCAGAGTAGAATCTTTCAGTCTGTCTTATGTTTATATAAAACTTATCCAAAGTTTTATGATTTTTCCAGATCTGTCTTGTTTAATATCCCATGGCATCAACTACAATACTACACATGCTCAGATACAGCCTGGTATGATGATCCCATATGGCACAGCTAAGTAAGATCTGTATAGTAGCATCCTTTCTTATTTCATATGTCAACTTGCTTGAAACGTTTGCAGAGAACAGTTAATGGTGCAAGCCATGTCACTTCCATTGCACCAGCACATCTTAGTAAATACATATCTGAGGACAAAATTTATCCTGATATAAAGAACCAAGCCTGTACACACAGATTCATCTTTAACTAGTCCTATCCAACTAACACTTGTGTCCAGTATAAAATCTGGGGTGAACTTTTTAGTGATGGATTCCTCTTTGCTTTTATTTGAATGTCAAGGTCTATTAAAATTTGATAACTAATTTTCCTCTCACTGACAAGAGTTCCACCAGGGTGTTTATCTTTTGTCTTTGTTCCTTTGTAAGTAGGGTAGGATCAGATCCCTCTGAGTCAGTCATACACCCAGAAAATGGTCAGAGCAAGACCATATTCCACAGTAATTCCAAGCATCAACCTCTGCAGCAGCTTCAGTTAAGTGATTTTTAATTACTCTGTCATTTTTCATGTTCAGACAAGAATCTGAGTCTATGAAACTTGCTCTTGAGTATTGCCCTAATTTCAGCACCAGCCTACATGTGCCAAGGATACAGAATGAGAGGCAAAACATGCACAGAAAAAACAATGGTTTCCTATATACTTTGAAGTACTATTATTGTGAGGCATATCAGGTTTTCTATCAGCACAGCCTGTGAGGTGCTGTTGTGATGGAAATGGCATCCTGAGCTTGACACACTCTACTTCCAAAATGCAAACAGCAGAAGCCACAATATATTGCTGCTTTGGACACTGTTCATTGCATTTCTTGTTTTCTTTGGGTGAAGAATGGTCATTGGCTTTGCAAGTTGCTAAACTCTGTTTTTAATAAGATGCAAGAAAGTGAAATATTCTTGCTCATTACACAAAGACTGCACAGACAGAGGACACAATAATATCTGCAGGTTCTAATTAAATTAAAAATCTGTGGCTAAAGATATAGAAACATTTTCAAGGATGAAATTTTGAATATTTCTCCCAACAATATTTTGCTTCATAATGCAAATGAGAAACAACCCACATTTTCTCAAGATCCCTGAGTTCCATGATAGCTAAAGACTGTTCACATAAAATTCCAGGTCACCTCTGGCAGGTTTCTTCTTCATAGCAAAGTTAATTTGGGAATTAGAAGTAATGCTCAGACTCTAGCCTGGTATAATCCACACTAAGAAAACCCCTTAATTGTGTGCACTGTTGCTTTTAAGAAATGGAGCTCACCTTGGTAATGCAAATACAGACCAGCTTCATGAAATTGATGTTGTTCACCAGTGTCTTCCCACAGACCTCTATCCTTACCACTGTGTGCTTAACAATGGCAGACATATTCTCTTACACAGGAGTTAATGTCAGCTCAATTTATACTAACAGCCACAGGATGTGTACACAGAAGTCTCCGTACCTGGGGCTATGCAGTACCACGTGTGAGGCAGCTCCTGTCGCTTGAGCCCTGGGCTGAGCTGGTCAAGTTTGACCTTACAGAGTGCACCTGTGCCTGGATCTACACTGTCAGTGCTCCTGCAACCGGTGGCTGCCTGAGGCAGTCCTCAGCTTTGTGAAGAGGGTTAGAGTGTGAAGAAATTAAATTCAGTCTTTGTCTTTTTTAAAATACCCTTTTCTTTCCTGAGCTATGCTTATTGAAGTGAGATGGTTAGTTTTCTCCAAGCTTTGGCTGCACTGTGCTCTTGGATATCCTTCTTTTGAGAAAGCCTGACATCGACCTGTATGTGTGGTCATTATCAGGCATCATCACAGTGCTTTAAGAGGCCTTATTCTTCTGATCCTAGGTTAAAAAAAATCTTTCTAATAGAATCATAGAATAGTTTGGGTTGGAAGGGACCTCTAAAGGTCCCCTGCAAGGAGCAGGGACATCTTCAGCTAGATCAGGTTGCTCAGAGCCCCGTCCAACCTGACCTTGAATGTTTCCAGGGATGGGGCATCCACCACCTCTCTGCGCAACCTGTGCCAGTGTTTCACTACCCTCAGAGTAAAAAATTTCTTCCTCATATCTAGCCTAAATCTACCTCCCCTTTAGTTTAAAGCCATTCCCCCTTGTCCTGTCGCAACAGACCCTGCTAAAAAGTTTGTCCCCATCATTCTTGTAAGCCCCCTTTAAGTATTGAAAGGCTGCAATAAGGACTCCCTGAAGCCTTCTCCTCTCCAGGCTGAACAACCCCGACTCTCTCAGCCTTTCTTCACAGGAGAGGTGTTCCACCCCGCTGATCATTTTCGTGGCCCTCTTCTGGACCTGCTCCAACAGGTCCATGTCTTTCCTGTGCTGAGGGCTCCAGAGCTGGATGCTGTACTCCAGGTGGGGTCTCACCAGAGCAGAGTAGAGGGGCAGAATCACCTCCCTCGACCTGCTGGCCACGCTTCTTTTGATGCAGCCCAGGATACGATTGGCCTTCTGGGCTGCGAGCGCACATTGCTGGCTCATGTCCAGCTTTTCATCCACCAGTACCCCCAGGTCCTTCTCAGCAGAGCTGCTCTCAATCCCTTCATCCTCTAGCCTGTATTGACACCAGGGGTTGCCCCGATCCAGGTGCAGGACCTTGCACTTGGCCTTGTTGAACCTCATGAGGTTTGCACAGGCCCACCTCTCAAGCCTGTCAAGGTCCCTCTGGATGGCATCCCGTCCCTCTGGTGTGTCGACCGCACCACTCAGCTTGGTGTCGTCTTCAAACTTGCTGAGGGTGCCCTCGATCCCACTATGTCATTGATGAAGACATTAAACAGTACCAGTCCCAATATGGACCCCTGTGGGATGCCACTTGTCACTGATCTCCACCTGGACATTGCTCCATTGACCACTACCCTCTGGATGTGACCATCCAACCAATTCCTCACCCACCGGACAGTCCACCCATCAAATCCATACCTCTCCAGTTTAGAGAGAAGGATGTTGTGGGGGACCGTGTCAAAGGCCTCACGAAGTCCAGATAGATGACATCTGTAGCCCTTCCCATGTCCACTGATGTAGTCACTCCATCATAGAAGGCCACGAGGTTAGTCAGGCAGGACTTGCCCTTGGCGAAGCCGTGCTGGCTGTCTCGAATCACCTCCCTGTCCTCCATGTGCCTTAGCAGAGCTTCCAGGAGGATCTGTTCCATGATCTTCCCAGGCACAGACGTGAGACTGGCCTGTAGTTCCCCAGGTCTTCCTTTCTTCCCTTTTTAAAAATGGGAGTTATGTTTCCCCTTTTCCAGTCAGTGGGAACTTCACCGGACTGCCACGACTTCTCAAATACGATGGATAGTGGCTCAGCAACTTCATCCACCAGTTCCCTCAGGACCTGCGGATGGATCTCGTCGGGTCCCATGGACTTGTGCACCTTCAGGTGCCTTAGATGGTCTTGAACCTGATCTTCTCCTGCAGTGGGCGGCTCTTCATTCTCCCAGGCCCTGCCTTTGCCTTCTGCGGCTTGGGTGGTGAGGCTTGAGCACTTGCCAGTGAAGACCGAGGTAAAAAAGTCATGGAGTACCTCAGCCTTCTCCATGTCCCAGATAAACAGGTGTCCCATTTCCTTCCAGAGAGGGCCCACATTTTCCCTAATCTTCCTTTTATTCCCGATGTACCTATATAATCTTTTCTTGTTGCCCTTGACATCCCTGGCCAGATTTAATTCTATCAGGGCTTTAGCTTTCCTAACCTGATCCCTGGCTGCTCGGACAATTTCTCTGTATTCCTCCCAGGCTTCCTGTCCTTGCTTCCACCTTCTGTAGGCTTCCTTTTTGTGTCTGACTTGGTCCAGGAGCTCCCTGTTCATCCGTGCAGGCCTCCTGGTGTTTTTGCCGGACTTCCTCTTTGTTGGGATGCATCGCTCCTGAGCTTGGAGATCCTTGAATATTACCCAGCTTTCTTGGGCCCCTCTGCCCTCCAGGGCTTTGTTGCATGGTACTCTGCCAAGCAGATCCCTGAGGAGGCCAAAGTCTGCTCTCCTGAACTCCAGGGTAGTGAGCTTGCTGTGCGCCCTCCTTGGTGCCCTAAGGATCCTGAACTCCACCATTTCATGGTCACTGCAGCCCAGGCTGCCCTTGAGCTTCACATTCCCCACCAGCCCCTCCTTGTTGGTGAGAACAAGGTCCAGCGTAGCACCTCTCCCTGTTGGCTCCTCTGTCACTTGGAGAAGGAAGTTATCATTGATGCATTCCAGGAACCTCCCGGATTGCTTATGCCCTGCCGTGTTGTCCCTCCAACAGATGTTGGGGTGGTAGAAGTCCCCCATGAGGACCAGGGCTTGTGAGGGTGAGGCTGCTCCTATCTGTCTATAGAGGGCCTCATCTGCTCAGTCTTTCTGGTTGGGTGGCCTGTAGCAGACCCCCACTGTAATGTCACTGGTCCCTGCCCTCCCTTTAATCCTGACCCATAAGCTCTTGGTCAGCTCCTCATCCGTCCCCAGGCAGAGCTCCATGCACTCCAGCTGGTCATTGACATAGAGGGCGACACCCCCTCCTCGTTTCCCCTACCTGGCCTTCCTGAAGAGCCTGTATCCCTCCATCCCAACACTCCAATCGTAGGAGCCATCCCACCACATCTCCGTGATGCCAATAAGGTCGTAGCCCTGCAGGCGTGCGCACGTCTCTAACTCCTCTTGTTTATTCCCCATGCTATGTGCATTTGCACAGAGGCATTTAAGTTGGGCCCCCGATGAAGCTGTCTTACTGGCTGGAGTTCCTTTGTGCTGCTCTTCAGGCGCTCTCCTGCTGAGCTGTGTTCCTTCTCCAGGCTCTGGGCATCTATTGCTGGCCCTGGCATCAAACTGGTAGGAGTGGGATGGGTTGAGGTTCCCCTCCCCCGGCATCTATAGTTTAAAGCCCTCTTCACCAGCTTGACAAGCCTATGACCAAAGCTGCTCTTCCCCTTCTCTGACAGATGGACCCCGTCAGCCCCCAGTAGACCAGGTTTCTCAAAGCGAGTCCCATGGTCTAAGTAGCCGAACCCCTGGCTATGGCACCAGTCCCATAACCATTTGTTGATTTGCCAGATTGAACTGGCCCTTTCAAACCCCTGGGAAGGGGTTTGATCGGCAGGACTGATGAAAAAACTACCTGCGCTCCTGAGTCCCTTACCACTACTCCCAGGGCTCTGTCTTCTTGATAGTCCTCAGACTGCTCCTGGCTGTATCACTGGTGCCCACATGGAACAACAGCAGCGGATAATAGTCAGTGGATTGTACGAGGCTTGGTAGCCTCTCGGTGACATCCCTGATACAGGCCCCCGGTAAGCAGCACACCTCTCTAGAGGTTGCGTCAGGTCGGCAAATGGGTGCCTCCGTACCTCTCAGAAGAGGTATGTATCTGTCAAGTGTATGTGCAGCATTTAAGCTGTTGCAGTATTTTATTATTATTTACTACTCAAGTGTTTGTGATCAGTGGCAGCAACATATCCAATAATTTCCATTTCTTCAAATGCAGCAGGTTGCAAATGAAGGTGTAGGCTATGTTCTTGAGCTGTACGTGAGTATACCTGCAGCAGACTTATGCAGACAGACTGCAAGCCTTCCTCACACTCATTTCTTAAGAATTAGCAAAATTTTATAAATAGAAAAAGAGTATTTTAAATGTCTTACTAGTTCTGAGTAAATATTTCCAGCATATTTTGTGCACCCAAGAGTCTGCTTTTGTTTATGCCTCCCAGAATAGCAGAAAAAATTAAGCCAAGATTTGTTTTTATTGCCTTTTAAAAAAACACTAATGCCCCTTGGTCTAAATTCATACCTTGGTGTCTATTTAAATGATAGTTTTGAACACACTGTAACAGTGTGGGTTTTTTCAAAATATTTATAGCGGTTCCATTGCAAATTGCCCAGTGTTCAATGAATCCAACTGACCAGATATTTAAACACAGATAAAGTAGACACCGGAGGAGGTTCCACTGTTAAAAATATTGACTTAAGACTGTCCCTTCATTATGAGCAGCATTTCAATGACATGTAGGAAATAGACACATCAACAGTCATCTGAGTTTAGCTTGCTTAGACATGTGTCAAAGACTAAAAAGCACAAGACACTTCCTGATTGAACTCTGGATTTCTAACTCGAGTTCCCACCTTCCCTGACTTTACAAAGACTTATTTTGAGTACCCTGAAGTCAGTGGGTGGCTGGGTGCTACAGCTTTATTATTTTTCCAAATTAAGAAAGGGAAAAGGGCTGGGGGGAGAAAAAAGACAAAACTGTTTCTGTCAAGAATGCAAAAGGAGAAGGTGAAAGGCACTATAATATTGTGGTGAATGGAGTTACATCCAGTTGGCGGCCGGTCACAAGCGGTGTTCCCCAGGGCTCAGGACTGGGGCCGGTCTTGTTCAATATCTTTATCGATGATCTGGATGAGGGGATCGAGTGCACCCTCAGTAAGTTTGCAGATGACACCAAGTTGGGCGGGAGTGTTGATCTGCTCGAGGGTAGGAAGGCTCTGCAGAGGGACCTGGACAGGCTGGATCAATGGGCCAAGGCCAATTGTATGAGGTTCAACAAGGCCAAGTGCCGGGTCCTGCACTTCAGCCACAACAACCCCATGCAGCGCTACAGGCTTGGGGAAGAGTGGCTGGAAAGCTGCCTGTCGGAAAAGGACCTGGAGGTGCTGGTTGACAGCCGGCTGAACATGAGCCGGCAGTGTGCCCAGGCGGCCAAGAAGGCCAATGGCATCCTGGCCTGTATCAGAACTAGTGTCGCCAGCAGGAGTAGGGAAGTGATGGTGCCCCTGTACTCGGCACTGGTGAGGCCGCACCTCGAATACTGTGTTCAGTTTTGGGCCCCTCACTACAAGAAGGACGTTGAGGTGCTGGAGCGTGTCCAGAGAAGGGCAACGAGGCTGGTGAGGGGTCTGGAGAACAAGTCTTATGAGGGGCGGCTGAGGGAACTGGGGTTGTTTAGCCTGGAGAAAAGGAGGCTGAGGGGAGACCTCATCACTCTCTACAACTACCTGAAAGGAGGTTGTAGTGAGGTGGGTGTCGGTCTCTTCTCCCAAGTAACTAGCAATAGGACGAGAGGTAATGGCCTCAAGTTGCGCCAGGGGAGGTTTAGATTGGATGTAAGGAAAAATTTCTTTACTGAAAGAGTGGTGAAACATTGGAACAGACTGCCCAGGGAAGTGGTGGAGTCCCCATCCCTGGAGGTATTTAAAAGACAAGTAGATGAGGCACTTAGGGACATGGTTTAGTGGACATGGTGGTGTTGGGTTGACGGTTGGACTCAATGATCTTAGAGGTCTTTTCCAACCTCAATGATTCTATGATTCTATGATTCTATAACCAGGTCTTTTCCTTCCAGTTCTTACACTGAAAGAAAATTAAAAGACCTTATTACAGGACAAGGAGACTGAAAAAGACTAGAACAAGCAAAGGATATTGTGAGTTTGTACCAAAATGGATAAATAATTAATAATAAAAAGCAGGCTGCATTTCTCCAGAAGTTGTCTCTCACATGTGGTCTTTGACTCAGTAAAGCTATTAGTTCTTTCTTTTCTTTCTTAAAAGAATTTTTTTTTTTTACTGTTTAAGAAAAAAATAGCTGAATGTAGGAAGGTAGGAACTAATTATCTTTCTGTAAGCCAAAAATTTTCTTGAAAACAACAACAACAAAAACATTGCCTCTGAGAAGACTTTAAAAGAAATATCATCAGTGACCTTTTGCAAAAGTGTGGCTAGATTAGAGTAGGATTCCACAGGGACAATGTAGTAGCTGATGATTAAGGTAGTTACCGCTAAATATGTATCATTTTTGCAAAAGGAAAATATATTCCAGGTGCCCTCTGATATAGCAGAACATTTCTGCAAATGAAAGCAAAGCTGTCAAAATAAATGCAACATTGTGTTCCAGGTACACGTCTCTGAATTTACAGCTCAAGCAGAGCGTCCACAGCCTAAATGAGATGCTGGAGCTTTCAGCTCTCTGAAAAATGACATCATTGTGTCCTTGATACGAAAGCTGCCCAATTACCCTTGGGAAATGCTCTCCCTGCAAAAGATACTCAGTTGCTTCAAGTTCTGTGCAAATGAAACAGGAGGCAACCAATAGATACCAGCAAGAGGCCTGGGAAGGCTCGGGGGACCCGCGCATCGTGGCCATCCCCAGTGTTGCATGCTTGGGTGAGGTAATACTTTTCCGGTTTTGTGTTATAACTTTTTTAATCTGTTTTTGTTTGTTTGTTTGTTTTAATCCCTCTCCCACCAGGCTCGAGCACGCAGGGCTGTGGAGAAAATGAGAACTACATTAATCAGCTGGTTCCTATGGATTTGGTGCAAATTTTTGTGAATCAACAAGTTCACAGGCAGACCGCAGCCTACCCCTTACAGGGGGAATGACTTCCTAAAGAGAAGAGGAGCGGGTGATCTTCAGTATCTCTGCTAATCTTACTTCCCTCCATCTGCTGGATGGGTATTTTCATGGGACAGAATAACCTAGTCTGGTTTATTAAGTCCTTCTGTCATTCACAATTTTAAGATTCACATCCTCTTACAAAGTAGAATTCATTGCATTGTTATATCAGTGTCTTTGAAGAATAATGCTATTAAATTCAGTAAGCTCACAGCTCAAAGACATTGCAGTGGACAAGAGAATCAGCTCCTCCATGATCAGTATTCTGATTTAAATTATTCAGTTTGACAACAATTTAGGCTGCTGCTGTGCCGAGTCCTGTGCTGAGACCACCTCCTTGCTCTCTTTTTCTACTCCCATCTGCTATTTTCATCTTTTGCTCTTAGTTTTCCACTTGGATTGTAAAGTCCTTGAATCACGATCATTGCTTTGTTCTTTGTTTGTAAAGTGCCTAGAGCAATTGAGTCCCAGTCTGTAACTAGTGTGCCTGAATGGTGTAATAAAATAAATGTGTCGCAATTACTACTGATGCTGCAGTTGTTATCGTATCCATGACCATACAGGTGATAAATGAATGGCAGTAAAGTTGTAACTTTTCTTTTTTATCACACAATGCACTCCACAAATCTGCAGAAGGTGTTCTCACTGCCACAGCCATAACTGTTGGAGAGACCCCGCCACTGGGCAGAAGGGTAGTTCAAGCCTAACCGAGCCCATGGAGTTCCTATTGAGGCTATCAGAAAGCTTTCTGGTAATCAGATGTTGGCAAAGAAACTCCCTGATAAGCTTGAATTTTCGTTAAAGGTATACCACCAAAATTAGCCACCCTTCACTCATTGTAATTTTGCTCCATCCTAAAGCAAGATGAATACAGCCCAGGAAGCCAGAGGGAAAAAGGGCAGTTACAAACCAAAGTACTATGCCACCAGCCCTCTTGCTTCCACCAAAGGAAGATTTCACCAAAATCCCTCTATCTATGCAAGTATTCTCTCAGCTTTATGAAATCTATTTATTAGGCAACTGTATAATATTTTTTTCTGAGTCATTATTAGTAGGAGGCATTTAAGATGAGTATATTTGCCTACATATTACGAACCAAAATTTTATCACACTGAATTAGTGAAACAATAGTACATACCATTACACACACGTCCACGTACGTGCTCTGTAACAAAGTCTTTGGAAATATTCCTAAGCTCCTACAGTGTCAAAATGACTAAGCAACACATGACAGCTGGGTCCTCCTATCTGACCCAAACCTAACAAAGCTCCCATTCTCCCCAGCATCCATTCCCTTCCTTCCCAGGCTGGCTTGGTGCTACATGCTTATTTTCTCTACCTCAACAAAGTGGCAGCAGGAGGTCCCGGGGGAGTGGGGAGGGGAATGGACTTTCCTGGAAAAGTAATGGGGAGGAGCAGCACCCTTTGCACCACCTCAAACTGAGCCTTTGGTGTTTGGTAGTCCTGCAGAGATCTTCTCTGGCCTCTCCTCACTACCAAGGCAATGTCTGGGGTGGATGAAGGGTGAGTAGCAAGATTATTCAAGCTGAAATGCCTGTGAGTCCTCAGCCTTTCTTGTGAGGTTGTCAAAAGTTTATTGGCAATTTTGTACTGACAAAGACAATGCCTTGGTGAGCCAAAGTAACCTCCCAGGCTCACTTCAAAAATAACATCAGACAGCTACTCTTGTCAGTCATCAAGTAGTGAGGTCAGATAGATTGGGGAGGCTGGAAAAGGGGGATTTAGCCAGAAGAGGAAGAAAGACCACACCAATTATTCACACCTTCCAAAATCCTCTTGTCCTTTGTTCACAAAATTAATAGCCTGGAGACATCTGTTGTTGTTCTAGTATTATTTTGGGGTTTTGGTAACTTACTGTAAGGAACACTATGGCCAAGGCATATTCTGGAAGAATAATTGCTTCACTGTACTAGTGTTTTTCACCTCTTTTCCATATATATAACTGAAAGCTAAGCTGAATGTTGGTCAACACCGATACCCTTTGAGATATTACACATTCAAGAGCTGTGCTTCTGTTAGCAAGGGTGGGTACACTTATGTGTTCCTATATTTTAAGCCTTCTAAAGAGAAGTGCAGTGTGTCCTCTATTCCCTAAGGAAATCCAGACACGGTCCTTTATATAGGAAGCTCTTTTTTCGTTATAAAATGTAGAAAGGCTACTAAATGTATCAAAATGAGTTCTTTTATCTCTAATATAAAAACAATTACTTCTTCGTGCAGCAAAAGTCCATAGTATTCTTGCAGATGGTTTTGTCACTGGAGTCGTGTCAACCCCTTATTGCCAAATGGTAAAGCCCACTTGTGAGTTAATGATGCATTTGGGGTTTTAATACTCTAGTGACAGAAGGAACTGTAATGAATCTCACTGAACTTCATTTCAGGGCATGAACCTGATATTCAATGAGTTGGAAAAAGTCACCTTCAAGGTTGTCAAACTACTACACTATATTTTGTTCCTTCTGATGCCATACACTGTTTTTTTTTACCCTAGCTCCTCAAGATGCAGTTTCACTTCAGACTGTATCACTGAAGTGTAGCAGTCTATCAAAAGCTGGACAACATGCGTAGCATTAATTGTTTCCAGATTCTAGCTCAGAATATTAGTCTAAAAATATCCCTGTAGCAGAGGGGTCTTTAATGAACTAAACATGGCCATGAAATAGATTACAGAATGCCATTTTTATTAGCTATATTGCAACTGCAGAAATATTTAGCGGGAGCCAAGGAATATACCCAGTTCTTTGATTCAGGCTGGTCAGTCTTATTTGTGGCTTCATGGAAAAGGTTTAGAAACAATGAAAGAAACTGCACTGTTTTTCTGTTCCCCTCCCCCTGCCTTTAAGCTACAGAATGTAATTTCAGGATGTATTGGCACAAATGTGTTTTTATTGGTTCCTGTAAACTGTAATGTATCCAAGATATGACTGCAGCAACCTGAAAAACAATTAGCATCTGTAAAGCAGTCTGTGACCATGAGATTACTTCACAAAATGAAGATTTAACATGCAGCTTCCCCAGAAATTAGTCGTGTTTGGGTCTGGTTTTCCTGTTCTTTACTTCCTTTATTGATCCCTTCAGGCAGAAAGAAATGGTGAGTTATCTGATTAAAATGTGTGCAAAACTGTAGGGAAATCCTGCACAGCTGCTAATGCCACCTGATTTGATGATGGAAGTACATTCAGCTGGCTGTTGGTCAGAGCTTCTGAGTGATTTTAATAGCTGGCTTAATAATTTAAGAAAGGTCCAAGGTAATGCAAAAGCAGTAACAGACTTACAGTGCCATTTTTTAAAGAGATAGCAAAGTTTAAATGATAAAACAAGTAAATATTTGCCTAGTTTGTAGAAGTATCATAGCATACACACTGCAGGGAATATGAATTTTTTTTTTCCAAAGGCAGAGTTATTTGTTATTTGTGAAATGCTTACTGAGGTTTAATAGAATCTGTTGAAATATTTCACTAACAGCAAGTCAAGTTGAGCTGGTGATGTGCTTACAAAGGTTCTGAAAGCACAGGCAAGCACCTCAACACTAACTATTCAGCCTAAAGCAAATCTGAAAGCTGTTTAATTTTCCTACTGTATTTTGATCCAGAGAAGGTGACACTGTCTTCAAAAGGCTTGTACAGGCTTGTTTGCATATTTGCCAGTGCATTTCGCAAATGTGTTTTTCTAACTCTATTATTTTGAATTTGCAGGCTTGTGACAGGAAAAATATTGAACGAGAAACAGCTGAAACTACCCAGCATGTCTTGGTGGGATGAACGTTCAACTCAACATCATTTCAAAACAGATTTATAAATTGTTACATATTTCTCTGAAAACAGAGCAAGTTTATAATCTTTTTCACATTCATTTTACAGTGAAACCAATATGGGGTGGGAGGTTATTGTTGTTATAACGTGCCCACAGCAGATTGCATTCATAATTCGATCCCATTGCACACGATGTAAATTTTGCTCAGTTTCTTGTGAGCACAGTGAGAGTAGTCCCGAGATGTATTTTGCCTTCTAGTGGTACTACTTAGTATAGAGCACTTCTCTATAGGGGAAACATGTGGGAACAACTCAGCCATTTCTGTATTCTGAGCAGCAAAACAAACATTTTTCCTCTTTTGAAATGAAAGATAGGCCATGGTGGGTTATTAACAGCACATATCAAATTCTTCCCGTCAGTACCAAATGCAAGACATGCGTGAAAAGAATACCACACTTTCAGACGTTTCAGAATACTCAAAATCCCTTGTCCCTGCCTCCATGAATGCACTATTATTTTGTTGAATGAGTACAAAGAGATTTATGGCTCACATACTGCTTAATGGCCTCTATAGGATACTCTATTTCAAGGACACGTAATGCTTTACAAAAAGTTAGAATTCTTCACATACCTCTTCTGTACTGGGCCTAATTTTGCACTGTTTGTCAACAATCGCTCTCCAAAGTCCTCCCACTGTTGATCTAAATGCTCCCAGAGTGTCTGTAAAGCCACAGACAGACGTTCATTTTCCAAACCGTTTGCCAGCTGAAAACATTACTGCTCCTTCGCTGTTTGTCTCTGACCTCTGTCAGAGGTTATCCTCCCAGCATTGCCAGCAAAGAAGGGATCATAAGAGGGATCTCTAATCTATTCCAGGCAAAACCAGTCAGGTTTTTTTTAGTCACACTAAATTGTGTATGAGCTAGGGCAGATGACACTGTTGGAGACCAATTTGGAAGTGCTCATAGCATACTGTCCAGCAGCAGATCTGTGAGGGTTGTACCTCCAGCTGGAGGGCACCAATGGACAGTGGGTGTGAGGTCTCAGCCCAGCATCACTAGACATAGATGGTCCATCAAGGCCCCCAGGAAGGCACAGAGGAGTACTGGCTAGGGGCAGCTATAGTCACAAAATACTCTGGTATGCCCATACCATAGGAAGTTTCATTCTTCCCATATAGTGATCTCAGAGTTATTTTGGTACTGAAATAGTATCTTAAAAATATAACTCCACCTTCCCTTTTCAGCTGTTCCATGCTGTGATAGCAAAGACAGGCAGCAGACAGTTCTGGTGTTTGTTTTTTGTTTTGTTCTTAAACACAGAGGTGGTTAACAGTTCATGAATGATTACCAGATGAAGATTGTTTGTCAGACTTTTATGAGCAATTTGAAAAAATAAATGCACTTATTCCCTTGTGTGTTTGTGAATAATTTACACAAAGGGAAAAAGGGAAAAGTGAGTGAATAAATTGTTTGTTAAGAGTTATCACTTGGCGTTACTGATGGATGTTATTAAAATGGAGCGGGGAATAGGTTATAACAAAACTGTACCTGTAAAAGGGAGTTTCAAAATAAACAGAAGTCAGTGTGATAAATATTATGAGTACATGATACGGTTAGATAATTGCTAGAACTTCTGTTTGAAGAAGAGGAGCACAAGAGGGAAAGCCATTATGGAAAATATTTCTTTCTAGTGCCCTTTAGACATTGGCTTGGTGGTTATGTTTACATTTGCTATTTCAGATTGAGATCATATCATAGATTTGTTTCCAGAAACAAATAAAGAGCAAACACCGTGATCAAATGAGCAACATCTATGTATATAAATACATTTTTTCTATGGTGAGTTTTTACAAAGCACTCCCAACTTCTGCTATTCATCAATTATATTTTACAAACACAAATCTAAAGGTGAAAACATTTTATGAATTCTAGTACAAGCCAAGTTTGTGACTGTACTGACTTTGTTGAAAAAAGGTTGCTTCTCTCTTTTTTCCAAAGATCAAAAATGTATTTGAAAGAAATTGCTAAAATAAAATAACATTGTTATTACATTCCTTTAAAATGCTGAAAGTGCCAGAGAGACAGGAAAAGTTGCTGTCTTTTCAGAAAGATTCATACACATTCATTTTGGGTTTCTTTTTCCTTTTTTATGCCCTTACTATATTCTATGTAGAGTAAAAATTTGTTCTGTTACAAAGCTTATCTTTTTCACATCAGCTTATACTGTCTGCTATATTGCAAAATGCAGTCAGGTTTTAGTTTGAAAGAGAAGTGGTTTTAGAAAACCACTGCCCTTTGAGGTTCTTAATAATATTAGAAATGTGCATGCATCACAGCAAGGTCTCGGAAGAGTGATTTTGTTAAAAGACAATCATCAAATAAAGTATGGATTTTCAACAATCAAAGGATGAAAGTGCACTTACCCTTTGTGGCAGGGTTTGCATGTAATGACAAATTTCATCTCTAAGGGCTTGGTCTGGCTGCCGCTGAAATCAATGGCAAAACTTCCATCTACTTTGGTGAAGAAAGGAACAGGTCAAATAAGTTACATACTGATTTAGGACAAAGTATTGTTTTCTGCAGATTTAATATGGTCTATTTTTTTGTGTATTTTTAATATCTAGTAGTTGAGTTGGGACTGGAATAGAAAGCCCTTTGGATTCCAGATCTTAACTCCTCTATCGTCTGTAAACATGAATGTCCAAACTTTAATGCATTTACATTCATGTCCCATGACACCTGATCCTTTCTTGTTTAGACACCAAGTTATAATTACAGTATGCTGTCACTTTGGGGAAAAATTACAACAAAAACCACTGGAATAAATAATAGTCCTATTATCAAGTGACAATGGTATTAGTGTTGAGTTTGACCCACGGCACATCTCGGGTCAGGAAGTCAGACACTGGTCTTTTGCAGCAGACTCCAGCTTGGTTAGTGAATTGCAGTAGGGACAGAAAGGCAAGACTGGTAGTAGCTCAGAGATGAGATCTTCTTTCTGATCTTCCCCACCCCATTTGAAAGCAGTTCTCTAAAGAGAGATGGGGCTGTTGGCTGAGAAAAGATTTCTGACCCGGGTACCACTGTTTTCAGAGTTATAAACTCTGTTTTTCAAAGAGGCAGGCTAGCAATGGCCAGAAATTTTCCATTCCCAGGTTGTACCCAAGGACTTGAGAGCCCTGCAGTACACTTTGGCTAACAGGCACTCTGTGAAGTAGGTATGTTGTTTGTAATTGAACAGACCACTCAGCATGCATAAATTAACATTTTAGGCAATACTTTATACTGGACTCCAAGGTGAAAAAAGAATTTATTTTTTTTTCCTATCAGATAAAGGATTAAACATTTAATAACAGAAATGGAAATCAGAGTTCTGAAAACAGAGCCATCTGAGCTCAGTCCCCTGATGTCAGCTTGGGATTTTCTCCTAGGATGTCTTCCAAGCAATTGGACGGAGGCAGACTGAAGCACACATTGAGTGTGTGCTTGGCAGAACTGAGCACTTGCTTTAGATGTTTTTTATTCTCCCAACTTGTTGAAATAACAATTGACAGCAAGTGAAGCACACGCTAAATCTTCTCCTTTCGTTCTATTCCCTCCCTATCGTGGTCAGTGGAAATACAAATGTTGCTTTGTCAGGCTTCTCTGGGACACTAAATTTTTTGTAGTGTAGATTCACCATATCTGATTTGGTTTTCCTGCCTGAAGAGGTTTTGTTTTATTTTGCATCTGGATGTTTGCTTGACTCTATCCTTAAATTCTGCTTCTCCAAACTTATTAATGCTAATTTGAATGGGATTAGCATATGCTGGGAATGAATTATGGTTTGCTGCAGTATTTAGAACATTTGAAAAAAAAAATGTATACCAACACATTCACATATTATTGTTCTTAGTTCATCATTACCATTATATAGTAACTAAAAGTGATACAAAAATGTCACAGTAGAGAATGGGATTTCTGAACTGTAGAGCCCCACCATGCACATCTTTAACTTCACGAGGCTCCATGAGAGTCTTCAGTAGTCATTTAATACATGTGTGTGTCTAGCACTACTTTACATAATAGTTATGCATTGCTGATTTTGTACAGGTGGAAAAACTGAGATACAAAGACCCTTTGCAGTTTTGCAGATCATTTTCAAGCTTATCTACCTGTTAAGCTGCAGTTTTAGGTGTGTCATTAATGTGATTGTTTTTGCACTGCATCTGGTGAGTATGCAAAGATGCCTCAAACAGCTCATTAACATCTCATGTGGGTCTTGGAAGCAGCACAAACTTCAGACCGGTTTCATTTATCTTGCTTCTGAAAGGCAAATTAACCCACGCTGAGCCCCTTGCTGTTTAGGTACAGATTCACATATCCAACCTTATCTGTATAATGCTAGCTCAGATAGCTCAGACTTCCTTTGCAGGTTTCAGTGTAAGCATAGATGGTATGACAAGGTGGCTACCTAGGCCTGCAAAAGGCCACTGAGATTTTCAAGTTGCTTTCCCTGTAACAAATAAATGCTGACAAGACCATCCTCAAATTACATGTGCTCAACCTCAGCAAACAAAAATATCAAGCCAGCTTCATATAATAAAATCTGTCAGAGTTTGTAATAACCAAAAGTCAAATTGACTTTGGTGGTTTATTAATGTTACTGAAGAAGCCTTTACCTAGCATTTGCCTTGTATTTACCTGATACTAGTTTTCAAATTTGTTTCATTTTGGATCTCCAGCAATCCAGGGGGAATTATGCAAAAAAGCATTAGGAGATCTAAAATGATTCTAGACCTTTCTAGTTGACAGCCTGTTAACACTTTTTAAAGCAAAGTAAAACTTGTTCAAAGATGAAAAGTTTTGAGTTGGGAATGGGAGTCTGCTTCTTTGAAACAGTTGTCTCCAAAAACAGACTCACAACTTACCAGGGGTTTTGTGGATTCATCAATAATGTGATTCCACCCTTCTATGTCCACCACCACACACATAAATGTGCCTCTGTGCATGCCTCATTTTTATCTTAATGGTTCAAATAACTTCAGAATTACTAGATATGTTGTTGTGATTTAATTTTTGTAAGCTGGAGTGCCTGTAAGCATTCTGTGTCTGTCTTGTGCAATGGGTTTTTTTTTATGTGAGATAAAAAACGGATGATGTGCAGAATGAATCCTATCTGGCCCTGAAAGAGATACTTAATGTTTCATCCTGTCTTATGATTACTGGCTAGGAAAAAGCCATTATTGATTTAATACTCAAAGCCTTTCTATTTCTTAGCTGTGTTCTGACATACATTAAGCAGACCTGCCATGCTAAGTTTATTTACTGGGAACTAAAGATGAATGTTCTTATTTTTGAAGAACCTTGTAGTTGGGTAAAAATAAAAACATACCTGGTTTAGATCCAGATCCAATTTCAACTGAATTCCCCAGAGGTAGGAAACGAGGGAAGGTGATAAGTTTTTCAAATTATACTTTAACTCTCCTGGTTGAAAATGACACAGCAGTCTTCCAGCTTTTCAAACAATTAGAACAGAGGTGAGGATCCAGGGGAAATAGGAGGCTGAGTGAGTCTAAGACAATAGACTGAGGTTAAATTGGACAAGACAGGTAATCAGACTGGACTTGTAGTCCCTGCTGTCCTCCTGGAGGTGAAAGTCTGTCCATAAATAAGACTATCAGAGCATGATTCTGTAAAGACATATGATGATCAAGGTTGGCTGAGGGACAAAAAATCAGGAGTAAGGTGAACTAAGTAATCTTTTTCAACAAATTTCATACACAAAACAAAATAAATTTTACAAGTGCTATGTTCACAGGTTCAATCCAGAATGGAATTTCAATTATTTCAGTGGAAGTCACATGCTAAAACATCAAAAAACCACAAAAGCACATACTTTTACTCTATCTTATAAATTTACTACTTATTCTCGAGCATTAATATTTTTGTGGTAGCACGTCTCTTTTTTCACATACTGATGCTGCAAAAAGTTGTATTTCATTCACTATGAGCAACAGAAACGTGATGTTTATAAATCAGCAGAAAAGACTGTGTTCATAAAAAGGACTGTGAAATCACTCAACACTTACAGCACTTCATATTTTCAAAGGGCTGCACAGACATGAATAGCCAGATTGTAATTGACCCTAACTTGACTGCAGAGTGAGTGATGAAGATTTACCACTTTAACAGACAGAAAAAATTGATGGGAGGCTGGGGGTGTGGGTATGAAATGAATTGCATCTTCTTTCCCAGTACAGGGACAACCAGAAGAGATCAGATGCAGACAAGAAGCTATGTTCTTTCCATGGCTACAGTATTTCAGTATTTTTTTCTTCTCTGTGAAAAGTAAAGAATATGAAAGAATGTGCTAGCCTGAGTCACATTTCTAGCCTTGGTGCCCTCACAGGACAAAATATCCTTATCTGAATCCACAAATTAAGAAATAAACTGAAATGAACCAAAGGAATTAGCAGTCTTTCTGCATTACATATATAGGTGAACATACGCAGAAAACACCACTTCCTCCTGCTTTCTGAATACTCAAGTGGTTCAAAGAGAAAAGAGGGATCACTGGCAGCTTGTGCTACTTCAGTATATCTGTTCACTAAAATCCTCACTTCTCCAAACCAGGAAACGTGGAGGTAAGATGCAGAATACTCCAACATTTCAAAGGCAGGTTAACATCAACATTGCACCTCTGTCCCACAGTGATAAGCGCTGGGGAGTGTTTGCATGTGCTTTGGCTCCATTCAGTTAGGAATTGGCATTGTGACCAGTGGTCTGGTTTGCCGGAGAAATGTTGAGAGCCACTGTTATTACACAAGTGTCTTTGGGTGTTTTACACTCCTCTGGGAAGCACTGGATGGAAATAAAGCACACTCCACCATGTAATGTATGCATCTAAGCTCAGAGAAATCAGGTACATAGTACCCCAAAACCTCTAGAGTGCCTTTTACAGGGGCAACACTGTGTTTCTTCTGTTAGAAGTGGGATATACAGCTCTTCTTCCCGTGATCTCTGACTTAGGAAGAATATGGTCAAGAGTGTCTGGTGAATATATAATGTTAGATGACACCATATTCATACAAGTAAGGGATTTATAATTCCTGACAGGCAATGTTCATTCAGTAGAAAGTTTGCCTATAGGTAGCTTGTGTGCAGAGGCTGAACATGCCTGAGTTAGCAAACCATCGGCATAACTCTCAGAAATGTTACAGCTCTGTGTGCATTTTTTTCTTGATGGCATGTTCCCAATGTGCATGGGAAAGTCACTCTACCCAGGTGTCATTAAAGGATGCTAAATGCTCCTCCCAGGTCTCATACACCGTGCTAAAGTACAATGGGATCAAGGCCACATATTGAAATGTTTGCAGTTTGACAGTACCAGCAGGAGAAAAGAAATTATATCTGATCTAATGTCTCTGGATCATGACAGTATTACCATGATTATTGCAACTCACACCATGTTAAAGAAGACTGGTTTGCCGTCCTCCTTTCCAGCTGTGCTCCACCATCCCCTGAATATGTAGCCCCTCTCTTTTTCATGTAGTTCTTCTCCTGTGCTTGAACTTCAAGCTTGTGGCTAATCCACAGCATATGTTTTTCAAATACAATTCTTGTTTTTTAAAGGGCTGTAAGTGGCACATGCCATCTGGGTAAGCATTAAACAACTGAATGCTTTGAAGAGCGTCCAGTCTAGGCATCTTCCAAAGTCTCTGCATGTTAAGAAATGAAGTCTTTTTGCTTTGAACTACGTTTAGTGTCTTGAGTTTCTTGGGGAATAAGAGGGAAAGGGAAGGTGATGATGAAATATGTCTAGTGAAAATTCATCGGGGTTGAATCATTTTGCTCTATATCATCAAGGCATAACCAATTTCAAGGCATTCAAGTGATTACACAAGTCTTAGAGTCTTCATGCAGCCCTTGAGAACAAGATTTTCAGGGTGTTCTTAGCTTGGATTTTGATACTTCTTGTCATATCTGATGAACAGACACTGATCCCAAAAGCTTGTCTATTTTTTTCCCAGAGATACCAGTTACTTTAGTACATGATATTACTTCTCCCAACAGCTCTTGCCTCCAGCTGAATGAGAATACACACTGTGCCCTGATGAGCTGCATGGCTTGCCAAGGTAAAAACTATTCATTCACCTGCAGGGGACATTCTCATCTCTTCTTTTCTGGGCCATCATGTGATGGCCTCTGGCTGGCATCAGACACATTCATTCTCATATCTGTACCACAGACTCCCCAGGCTCAGGCTTCCAGCATGGCTATCCACATTCACCACTTAGCACAGCCAGACTTCTCTATATGGAAGGCAGAACGCCTCAAATACCCTACAGATAGTCCTAGAACACATTGTATGAAATGTATGTAAGAAATGGGAAACAAAACTCCTGACACAATATACCAAAAGCAAGGACAGAAGCTGCCTCTTGGGTACACTATTTGACTGTACAAAGATTATATTCTACCACGCTCTAATTACCCATAACCAAAATATTTTGACAGACGAAGACTACAGTGATTTTCTCCTGATCCCTACCTTGTGTCTTTAATCTGAATTATGTTTCCCATTCAGTTCCTGGACTGTTGAAAGATATCATGGTAACCAGATTTGAAATATATTGAAATTGATGAAAAGTGACCAAAAAAAGGCAACATAAAAAAAAAAAAAGTCTTTTCTTTTTTTCTTTTTTTTTTTTCCCCTTTTTGATTAAGTTTGATATTATAGACAGATCTTAGATATGAATCAGACAGGTAATTTATCTGAACAAAGTTTGCAGTGTTCTGGTCACAAGCGAGTTGTTCACATGTAATCAAATACTGCATGTACTGCGCTATGCATATGTGTAAATCAATGTCGCCTCCTATCCCATTCCATTGTAACAGGCTTGCTTTCTCCAAAACATTGGATCATTTAACACACAGTATGCTTATAGTATCTGTCACAGTATGCCAGAACACATGAGAATGTTATACCTGGACATAGAACTAAAGCCCAATGCTTTAGAGAGTGTCACCATACATGTAGACCTCAGAAACCCTGTATCTGGGCATGGAAAAAATTCTCTATTGTCTCTTTTTTCTGTGCTGGTATGAGAGGCAATTGATAAAACAACTATTCATGATCTATTGCTAGAATTTATTATTAACAATAATCTATTGATAGAAATGCCTGTTAAAAACGATCTCCAACAAAATTTCACCCTCCACCTTTGAAGTTTCCTCTCCTGTGTGCCCTACTGCCAGTGCCTGGTGAGCTATCTTTCCTCCTCCCATGCTCACTTGGACATATAAATCGCTTAACCCGGCACTTGTGTGCTACCCATCCTGGACCTGCCACTGGAATATTCTCTCTCCAGATTAGCAGTGCTGTTTGGCTGAACATCCTCAATATTAGGTGATCGGTAGGGGTTGTTAGCCCTGAGCAGAGCAACACTGGGAAATGAGAATGGCTGAGAAGATCAGTTCAGCTGTCATAACCTTCCATGCTCCTGATTCCTAACCCAGTCTTACCTATGCCAACACTTCAGTCTTATCTGATGTTTCCATTACTGTAGAAATACCAAGGCAAAGATGTAGGATTTTTTTTAAGAATATTTCTCCTACTAGGTCCATAATGGCAATCCACAGGCAGATTTTTGGTTGTTCTAAAATCAAAACCCACTTACCAAATCCTAGAAAGAGCTTCAGGTCCCAAAAGCCTCACTAAACAACTTGAGACTTTTCCTTTAAGAGGGAGCATTTTTTCTGTCACTACAGGTGCAAATACCTCCTGAACACTGGATAAGAGAGAAGTCCACAGGTTTCCAGCAAAACACCTCTTCGTTTTTAGGAAAGACATGCAAAGAAGGCAAATGTGAACAACTTAGTTCTTGGCCCTAGAGTGCAACCTCAGCCTTGGAGAGTTTTGCATGTTGGGGGGAGTGAAGCGGGGGAAGAAAAGTAGAATCTGCAAGTCATCTGTGTGAGCTGACAGGAACACCTCCCAAGTGTGGACACAGAGCTTGCTTGCAGAGCAAATACTTATTTCCAAAGTATATTTCCAAAATGCTGTATTTCCAAAGTCCAGCTGATTTCCAGAAAGTCCCACTACGTGTTTACTGCTTCAAACAGGGTGAAGTCTGAATTAGATGCCAAAAAGTCATCTGAGCCTGCCCAGAAGTGACTTGGAATCTGACATGACTCTTTTATCTCCTTTGGCAATAGTACTGCAATAGTTATAAGGATCTTTTCTTCTGTAGCTGGCAGATAGGCTTCAATACATACCCTGTGATATACCCAGATCAGCACATACTGGTCTTCACTCAATATGTCTCATCAAATGTGAGCATTTCAGTCTACAAATCTGCCCCTTGGATAGTGGAGGTTGACTGAGGGAGTCACTTAAAATAGTGTGTCTGCAACCACAAGAAAATAAAGAACAAATGAAACAATTAGCATATTTCTCAAATGATGCTGTTTAATCATGAATACTCAACATTTGACCTGCCTAAAAATGTAACGTTGACAGTGATTTCCAGGATCCAAACATTTATATAGCTTTTAATATAACATTACACTGAGAAAGACTAAGCTCAAGAGTCATCACTTTTGCAGGGCCAAAAATCCAGTTCAGCTAACTGATTTCCACTCTCTACAAACTCTTGGAAGGAACTCAAAGGAAAATGTCTTGTGATCCTTTGCTGCCATTGCAGCTGAAGTTAATATAAAATTTTGTTTCAATGTGTTTTAATCATTGATGGCACCACTGGTGTTGATGCAGAAACAAATTATTAAAAAAGGGCTAGAAAATGAAATCTCTTAATGTCACACTAGTAAGCCACCCGCTGCTTACCTGAATGGTCCCCTATGAGCAGTAATACACTCAGTCTCCGCAAGACACTCCTTGGAAGAGTAGCATCAGAGCAATACGGAGCTGCTCCTGGAGGTGGGGCTTGTAGTCAGCCATGAACTTCCTTCTGGGACTTTGTGTGCTGACACTCAGAAGGGCATCCCAGACACCGCTGCCCCTGCTTCTTGGTACACTGAGGCAGAAGAATGACCCTCCTTTTGTGCAGCCCTACCCAGCTCCTCTGTCACAACTGCTTTGAGGCCAGGAAGAGCCAAAGCTGTAGATCTGGAGGAGCTCTGAGCCTCTGGCTGAAGGTTTTTTCATCAAAACCAGAAACATCTAGTTGGTCTAAGGTATTGTGGCAGGGAATGCTGTCAGGCTATTTTGCTCAACTGCTTCACTGACCAGAAATGCAAGGCAGTAGCAGAATCAAACCTAGCATTTTCACTGTCTCTTTCCTCTCCTCTCAAAGACACTAGGCACACCTGCTCTTTTGAACACACCACACACACCTTTTAGCTCTCTCGGTCTCTTCAAAGACCTAATCTTCTACTTAGGATGGTCTTAGATCATTCCATCCTCTTTGATCATGCTTCTATTCATTCAATATCTCCAAATATCTGCATACTCTGTCAATACTGAGTCAGGGGGGCACAGTCAGAGAAGAAGTTCCTCATGGATCAAAGCATTTCTCCTGGCAAATACAATAAGACCATTCAATAAAGGGGATACTGAGTCTTTTGGTGCATTTGTATAACCCAGTGTAACAGAAAGTTAGGTTCCTAATACATAGCATTTAGTATTATAGTAATAATACTTAATTTCTTCACCCATTTTTGTTAAAGAATTTTTACTTTTCAGGAAGAAAATGCTAAAAAAGTCATATGGAGCATATGAGAACTGGGAAATGAGAGCTGGGAGCCAACATTGCATGTTTTGTGCAGGAATTAGCTTACATTCAGGGTCATTTTGAAAAAATGCTGAGACTTTGCTTATTTTCTACTTCAATAAACTTTATTGAGCAACAATATCGTTCTACCTCAATAAGCTTATTTAATGTTCAGGCCTACGCAGTACCTCTGCCCAAATCCAGTGTGTACCTGGCCTTATGTACACTTTTGCTACAGCTGTTTGTATGAGCAGGATGGCTCAAGGGATTATGAATTGAAAAGGAACATAGTGCTAATATTTGGTGTCCTTCTGTGATGCACAAGCAAAACTCCCAGGTTCACTTCCTAAATGTCTGTAAGTGATCCTTTTCTTTAGTGGAAAAAAACAGTGTAATGCAAAATGTTACCCCTCACTCACAACTCAAACAGCACTGAACACCAGAATCTAAGGCATGTGTGCTGATTAATTAGTATAAACAGTCCCTTTATACCATGGATTATCTGAAATTTTTACCCTCCCAGTCCTCGCAGAGCTTTACTGATGATCATTATAGGTCTCTCTTCAAATTTTATAGGGATATATATACAAATGGCACTATAAACACAGAATAAAGCACAGCCTTGAGGCAAATAGAGTTTCTTGCATTTAACTGCAGGATACTTCTACTGAAGCAAGGTAGTCATTTCCCAATTATTATGTTAGCACAAGATAAATATGAGTTAACAGAAGTATCCAGCTGCCAAACTCAAAAACAAAAGAAAAAGACAACTTCTTGTCACAGAGATTTTCCTGCTGCTTAATTCTCCTGTCTGCTCCTGTGCAAGCACTCACCTTTTTTAATGAGGAAATGGTCCGCAAAGCTGCAAAAATGAAAAATGAGATATATATTCAATTAGCTGTAGTACTGTTGGCATGCCACTTCAGGTCAGCTGGAAAGCTTTGAAAAGCAAGACATTTGTAACTTAAAGTAGAAAATCTGAATGCAAACTCAGCTGGCTTAACTGTGAAGCTCTTTTGGCAAACTACTGAAAAACATAATTGAATGTAGCCCTCCTGGGAAGGAACCCTAATAAACTGGAAGACGACTTGTCTGCTAGCATTTTGATTTTGCCTTCACAGTGTTCAAGTCTTTGTGCGATTACAGTAGTAAGTTTCACTTACAGGAATGATTACCCTATGCAGTTATAGGTAAGGGCCTGTTTTATCCTCCCCCTGCAGCTAACATCCATCAAAGAAATGGCTTTCTAGACATAGCCTGCTTTCCATGAGTTTATTTTCAAAGGGTGACCATCATTTTATGGGCACAGGCGACACCTGAACAATTTACTCTGGCATTTTTTGTGCTTACAACCCATACCATGAATACAAATATGATGAGCTGCACACCTGACTGAGTGGCTGCTGTGCAGGCAGAAAACAGAGACGCATTTTAGCTGCGAGCCTGTGCTGCACCTGCAGGAAGACTAGTTATGCCAGTGACAATATGTATCTACACAGGAATAAAAGGTGAGGGACATTGCTGTAGAAGAACTGTAAGGGAACACACGGTCCCATTTCACTCCCCATGCCAATCTACAACCACAATAATACCCCAGTAGTCAATATCCTTACAGATGCCTTATAAATACTAAATTTTTTCAGCCTTTTGTTTGCCAGATTCCAGGATATTTGTGCCAGCAACATCAACTCAGAAAAATACTGCCACCTGTGATCTGATTCAACACAAATCCCATCTTTGCACAGCTTTTACTGTTTAAGGAAGATAATTGTACCAATGCACTAAGTCTCCTGATATTCTGTGGCATGTTTTTAATTTGGGTTCTCCCATTCCCCCCAATACAGCTACAATCTTCACCCCTCAAAACAATAGGTCCAACATGAGATAATCCCTATTCCATGCTTAGTGATGCTTATAGCTCAGGAGATGATAGCACGGCAGAGCAGTTGCACTTCTGTCAGGCTATAAGAAGCACAAGTATAGGCAAGACCTGAAAGAAGACATAGATCTTTTATATTGGGATTTGTTTCCCTGATTAGTTTAAATGAACCACAAACAGCCAGTCAACTAGTGGAAAGCAAACTTCAAACTTGGATTCCAGCTTGCCTGCAGATTCCTGTGATGCTATCCTGCCGTAAAGGGTCACAAAGAATCAACTTGGACTTCTGCTGGACAGTGTCTGAGAATCCAGCTCCTGGAAGGTACTCAGTATCATTTTATTCAGGAAAAGTCTCCAAGATTTTGATTTAAAGAAAAAATCATGAGGTTAAATAAATTCCTTGTTGCATATAGTGGTGGTAGAAGTTAACTTCTGGTTTAGCCTGTGACACAGCTTATCAGATAGGTAATGATTACTGACTGTATGTCAGAGTGACACAGACGCATTTAATTCAGGTTCAGTGAGGACCAGGTGCTTGGGTCTGATAAAAACTTTGCTGGCACAGGCCGAGGGTAGGGAAAAAGACAGAGCGACTGTCATCTGTCCCGACTTCAGGGCAGTTGCAGGCCAGTGTGACCCCAGCAAAAGTGTAGTCGTTCTGGCAAGTTGGTCAAGGATTACTAAGGACAGTGCGCTTAAACCTGAGTCAAAGCATGACTGAGCAGCATGAGATAAGAATCAAGCCTACTTCCTTTCTTCCCCTCTTCTTTCCTTTTTGTCTCTCCCAAACTATGTCCAAGACATTCATCTTCTCTGAACTGCAGTAACCTTCACTTTTCTTTGTTACTATTGAAATCCCTTACAATTGCTCTGCTTTTTTTCTCATGAATTCTTACAATTCTATGCAGAATTAATCCAGTTATTTCAGCATTTTTCCCTCTTTCATTTATCCCAATTATGTTAATGACTATGAACATTTCAGCACTAAAAAAAGATACTTCTGAAGTGCTTCAGACAGTCTGGCACAGGAGTCCCTGGAGGTAGTTTTAGATGCTACAGATTTGGGTTCACATTTTCCTGCCATGGTAGATTTGGGTTCACATTTTCCTGCCATGGTGCAGTACTAAAAAATAAAATCCCAGCTGGTACAGACAATGCTGTTAAAGAACTGAAATTAGCCTGTACTTTCTCAGGTAATGCCACGGCTGTATCTGACAATGACTGTTAAATTCAGGGTTAGTTTATATGCATTTATTTCACAAAACAGAGACCTTAGGACAGTATTCTACGTTGCTTACAAGCCAAAAGGGTCACAGCTTTATATATATCATTGCTTTGTTTTTCATTCAGTCCTATTCTGTACCCAATTCTAACAAACCGTTTAATAGTGCCAGACTTCCTGCACTGACCACATTTACATTGCATCATCAGGCTTTATTGAGTGTACAACCAGAAATGCAGAACACTGCATTCTACATAGAAGTATACTTATTTAGAAAGGTATTTTAAGTGCATTTAGTCAGGAAGTTAAAAGAGAAAGAAGTGGTTATTTATACTGCTTAGAAAAATCCTTAGTAAACTGCTAAGAGTCAGATCTTTGAAGTCATTGTCTTACCGGTTTACTCATTCTTTAATAAGTCTCTGTGGAGATTATACTGATTGCTAATACTCAGGCCATCACCTGGAAGATAGAATGGCTGGAAGAATTCAATAACAAGCAGTGAACTGTCAGATACCATCTTCAAGAGAATGACAAGAAGCCAGGAGAATGAGACCACCAGCAGCAGCACAAAAGAACTACTATCATGGAGGAGAATATGCTAAATAGCAGAGAGCCAGCAATAAAGAAGTGAAGTAACCAAGCACAAAGCTGAAACCATTAGTTGGAAATTCCCACTCAAAACACGAGAGAAACCTCTCACTCACACACTTGATATTTCCAGAGTGAGAAACTGTTCAGGAGCACTCTTGATTTTGAATGTAAGGCAACCGGGAAGCAGACCACAGATGGAATAGGTCAACTCTAGCTATAAGCCCAGCTGCAAACTCTTTATTGAAATAAGTGGATCTGTGACAGTTTGCAGCAGCTGAAGGCCTGTCTCTGCTGTTTTATACATCTGGAACATTAAGATCAAACCAGATTTCATCATATGTCAAGACAAAAGCATTGACAAATAATTTAATTAATTTAGTTCATATTCAAAGGGGAGTAAGGGTATGAAATCAATCTTTCATTTGGCAACTGGTCAGCCAGAGAAAATTATGAGCAAACCATTCAGTAGAAATGGAACAATCACCAAAAATGTTTTAATCGGCTCCAATGGAACCAAGAAACTGAACTGAACATGGGATAGTTAATTTACTAGTAACATTCAGAATCTGCCATCTGTGACTGATTCATATAATCCACTCCAAGGTATACAGACTAACTTAGCCTGAAAATCTGTGTCTTTCTGCTGCAGTCACTTTCTATAGAGTTGGTTTTGTTTTGGTTTGGTTTTTTGGGTTTTTTTACCACTTCAGTCCAAGGAAACATTAGTTATTTTCAGGTTTCCTCATAAATGTGAAACTTGAATCACATTCACCAGAGTTTACTGAGGTCAGTGAACTTTTTAGTGAATACAAGGCAGATTTATCGCTTTTAGTGGAACAATGTAAAAGTTGGCTGTTTTCTTCAGTTCCATGAACTGTCATAGGCCAAAATATGAAGACTTGGATACTGTTTCCTTTGGGTAAGAGTTTATCCAAATCCTAAATGCAAAACTTAAGAAACTCCTTCCTCTTCATTTGTAAAAAGTTATTCAATTACTTTTGGGATGCTGCAGAGTTGAAAAATAGTCCAAGCCAAAATAAATAACATATATTTTACAAAAAAAGATGTGCTGTACAATGACTTATCAAACTGCAGATCCAGTACTGTCTCCCATTTCCATCCATTCCCCTCACATTAACAAAAGTAACAGGTGCATTTTGCAGAATAGCCTGAATGTTACCAGAGGGCAGACAGTATTATTGAACCAAGGGGAGGAAAGTGAATTCTAAAGCCAAAAATCCTCCCCTAAGGATGCTCTAAGTAGTGTCCCGTTAGGCCTAGGCCAATTGCAGTTTCGGATATTATTGCTTAGGAATTGTAACTTTATACCACAAAATGTCTCTTCTATTACTCATACAATAATGCACCACATTTCTAAAAACAGTTCTGGATCAATGGTCGATAGAGACCATCAAAAGGATGCAAAGGTGTATAATCAAGCTTTTATCTTGCTTTAGTAAGTTCTAGGCAATTAAAATTTCATGACATATATTAAGAGGGTCGGGGTTTTTTTCTGAGTTTATACTTAATGTAGAACTCTCTACAGTGAAATATTTGCCAGTAGCGATCTCTTTCATACAATATTAGCATATCCAATTCTTCCCTTGTGGGATGTTTCAGCATATAATATTAATTCACCATAAGGTAATGTACTCATTTTAGCAATCTCCTGTGTTCTCATTAATTAAAACCCTGGTACAATCACTTGTAGTCTATTCCATTTTACTTTGCTTGCTTTGTTTTGGCTTTTCTTTTTCTTTCTTTCTTTCTCCCCCCCCCCGCCCCGCCTTGTCTCCAGAGTGGTGCTGGTTTTTAGTAGAAAACCTCTATCAATGCCTACCCCATATTCAACAGTTACTCTCATATACAGGTCCAACAGCTTCAGACAGGATGGTCCTTTTCTATTTGGCAAGGTGTAATTATAATATTTATATTAATATAAATGTAATTTTAATATAACAATAACTTTGCTTTGCTCTAGGATTAGTTCTACTGTCCTTTTCTTCATAATCCCAAGTTTGAAACCCATTTCAATTTCCTTTTTTTTTCCTCAGAACTGTCAGGAAATTTCTACAAAATTGCATTCTCTCTGAAATTCTCAGGTGAGTTGTACAAATTATGACCTGCTCACCTCCCCATTATATAGATAATTGTGAACTGTTACTTAAACCTCCAAACATTTTTTGATTGAGGTTATTAAATAATAAAGTATGTGGCATGAATTACTGGAGAATCATCCTTTAAAAGGTTTCACTACATGTTCAGTTCTCATCCTTCAGGAGAAAAAAAAAAGAGTCGCTGTAATGAAAGTTACAAACATAAAGTTTACAAACATAAAATAGTAGATGAACAGAGATATAAAACCTCTGTCAGCTCTCTGAGATTACAAACTACTATTTGATAGTTGCTGCTGGCTAGAAGAAAGATTCTGGTAGTAAACCTCAAAGTACTATTAGAATTTCCTTTAAAAAAGGTCAAGACAATTTAGAGCATTTTACTAAAGGCTTTTTTTTTTTCTGTAAGTTAATGCTAACAACTCTATTCCTTTCTACATTTAATGGCTTGTCTGTAGTGCTTATTTTGCTATAGGTTTTATTTTCTCAAGTTGTTTTATGACTAAACTTTATATCAGTGGTTAAAGCACTGAATGTACTATTTTAAATATGAATTTTAATTGAATAAAATAACATTTTTAGAAAGGAAAGTAATTATGAGAGAAATATCTAACATTGATTCCACCAAGCTAGGATGCAAACTCCTTCAGAGATAGTTTTATTTGTTAAAATGTTTGTGATTATTGTAATAGCACTTTTTTTCCTTTCAGGATGCTTTTAAATCCAGATTCTGGCAAACTAATATCAAACAGGCTGTTCCTATTTATTAGAAAAGGAATCTTGAAGTTTATGTATTTATGACATATAGGTAGACAGGTGGTATTGTGTTTCAGAGAAAAGACATGGTAGAGCAAAACTTACAGAGGGAGACAAAGAAAAATACACTGGCAAAACTGATTTATCAGCTGAAAGAAAACAAGGTGAGAGATCAGGTAAGAGGCAGATGGAGAATGAAAGAAGACAAAGGAATGTGGCATCAGGTATTTTAAAAAATAGTTGAGCCTGGAAACCCTAATACCCAGAGTCTATATGCTTCTGATAAAGCAGATGAGGCTCTAGAATAGAAGAAAAAGAAAAGTGAGTGGATTAAAGAGAGAACAGAAATATGCAGGGTGAGAGGCCCACCAAAAGTCAAATTCAACTTGAAAAATTGCAAGCCAGGGAAATTAATGCAAAACACAGGCATCCAATGATCAGATTGAAACCAGGGAAGAAGTAATAGCAATATGTTCTTTGGAGAAATGGTGAGCAACACGCTAGCCATGAATTTGCAATGTAATATGATGGAGGGGGGACATAAAATCCAAGTAACAAACACAGGCAGCTAATCACAAAGTAGAGAGAAAACAGTTCCTTATCTATATGGCTTTGCTTACAACTGTATCTGGAGTATTTCATCAATTAAGGGTACCTTATGGCCAAAAATGTATACATGCTGTGAAAGGGGAAATGGGGAAAAGCAAAAAAAAATTACTGGGTTGATTTGGGTTGGTTTATGGGACCGAGAGGGACAGACTTATGAGGAAAGATTAAATAAATACAGTATGGCCTAGATGCTTAGACATGGCTGGAGGAACTAAAGTAACCAGGTACAAACTGGCATAAATACTAGAAGCAGAAAGTATAGTCCTTATAAGACAACAGGAACAGATTCCAGATATCAAAGTGTCCTTTTAGAAAATTTCCTGAATGGTATGTTATTGTACAGACAGCAACACAAATTTTCTACTCATAGCCCTCAATCTGGTTCTTATTTCAGCTCCATTAAAAACAGTAAACTCTCCTCGATCACCCTTGGCAGGCAGTTCTTCCCCACCGTCAGTAATCTGGAGATATTAAAAAACTCAATACTTTTCCAAGGAAAGGAGGAGGTTTAGGGTGGAGGAAGACCATAGACACAAATAGATACAGACAGCTCAGTATTCATACTCATGAACACCGAATCAGGAAGGTATTTGCTAAGTCCCCTCAAGCAGTGTCCCACCGGAGGCGGTCCCACCTGCCTCTGCAAGAACCGCTCAGCTTTATGCAGACATGTCTCCAACAGTTTGAATAAGGCTGCACAGAATCAGCCAGGCTCAGCTCACCGTCAGTATTCGTACTGTGCCATCTGTATGCCACAGCCTCTAGCCCAAAGCCCACAGGTTCCTGTTTGGGCTGAAGCGTAGCCCTGCAAAGCAGCAAGACCACACTGGACTGTGAGCAACAGCAGGCATTTCAGTTCAGTATTGTTTTCCTGGGATTCAGCTTTGCATAAGGAGCTGCTGCAGGTTGTCTTCCTCTGGCTCCCTGGGGCTGAACATGCCCCCACCGTAGCTTGCAGCACAGCACGGTGAAGAGGCACTGAGGTGGCTTTGGCACAGGCACAGCTGCTGCCACGGCAGTGTGGACATGATCAGCTCGGCGTGCATTAGTCCACTGAACTAGTTTCCTGCAGACTGTACAGGAGGTGGAAGTAGGTCGCTTGAGAGAAGGTAACCAAAAAGCAAGACTGTGATTGACTGTATTGTCTAATGAATACAGCAGAAGTACCAGCCTCAAGAAAAAAAAAAAAATCCAAAACAAAAAAAAAAATCACCACTTTTCCAATATACACCAGAATCTTCTGAAGTTCACTTGTCATACAGGCTTTGCTTACCTCCACAGTCTGAAACAAATGGTTTGTATTTAGCCCTGCAAGTTACATTGTCTTTACATGCTCCTTAAAATGTTGTTTGACATCTGAGGGTCAGAACTGCTAAATTCCCTCAGCAGATCTGCTGTTGGGGGTTGCAAAGAGTGCTTCTCCATTTTAAAAAAAAAAAAAAAGGAAGGAAGATTAGTCTGTATCCATGGCTAACAACCACACACCATATCATCAATACCATGTCCCTGAGCAGCTGAGAGTGACTGACATATTCTGGAATTTTAATGAAACCCATCAGGGAATATCTGATAGGTAAAACATCTGGAAATCAAAAATCCATGGAGTTGTGCAATACTCAAGTGAGGACTGCTTCAATTCTCATTTTTGTCACACCTTCTTTATGCATTTTTAAGCTCATTTCTACCTTTAAAGTTAGCTCTGCCAAGCCTGCTGTCAGTGCAGTTTGGTTATTACCCATTCCCAGCTGATGCTATCAAGCTGACCTGTGGTGAGGCAGGGCTGTCAGAGTAAGCGGATTCCAATGTACAGTAGTTGAAATAATAAATGATAGGAGCTGTACACCAGAGAAAACTGTGATTATATCATCACTCCAGTGCCCATTAAGCTCAGCAATTTCTAGCTATTTGAAAAACTGAGATGTCATTTCTGCAACACGTAAGTGTTTTATTGAATGTAATAAAATTCACCATTTTAACAGTGATTGCTTCTCAGGACCTGCTCACAGGACTGTTATCTAAATAAACATTTCAGGAGGTTACTTACCTCTATCAGACTTTTCATTCATAATGTGAAGATACATTGGTTTGGAAATGACAAACACTTGGTGACTCATTTCTTTTCATGTCTGCCAAAGACCACGACATCAGGATTTATACCAGGACAGTGTTCAAAGCCCGGGAAGTGCCCAGGCTCCTGAATCTCTAACTTCTGGAAACCTTGCAAGGACTGGCTCTGAGAAGTTCCCACACTCTCCTCCCACTCTTTGGCCCAGCACAGAAGTACAGCAAAACTGTACTTTTAGCACTTCTACTCTTCCATAACTGGAGAGTGTAGTTAACTGAATTGTCTGAACCTTAGATAGGTTTGCATTTCATTTGAAGATATTTTTGGAAAGGTTTTTATTTTTTCTGGACTAGTTCTTCCTCCATGAAGTCCTAAAACAGATTATTAAATGTAAAAGTGAATTTCATCATCTATTTGTACAAGAATGTGCCATACAGTCATGGTAGAACTTGATAGGGAACTGATGGGAGGCTCCCCACAGATTTCACTGGGCTTTGCATCAGATCCTGAGAAAGTCCAAACTCCTCTTTTTCTTCTTAGCCAACTTCCACTACTAGTTTTGTGTCAGCCGAGTCACGAAAAGAGAACTCAGCCCTCCCGAAGTAAGGGAACCCAGGATCAGCAGCCAGGGAAGAGATCTTAATACATAAATGCTCTTGGGGAGAAAATATAAAGCAACTCTTTCACCTTTGACCCAGAGGCACTTAACAAACCTGGATGGAAAGTACTGTTTCTAACTGGTGAAATGTGTGCTCAAGAACTATATGAATGCTCATGTATGAGCTATGACTGTGAATTAACTGGAAATCTGGCTCAATTAAATGAAAAAACCCCAAAAATCCAGAGCAGGAAACAAATGTAAACCAGTCCTACCAAGAAACAGATGATACAAATGCTATACAACAGAACAGAATGAAAGGACGTGCAGACAGACTGCAGATGCAAAATACACTTACATCTTTTTAAAACCAATGAAATCAATGACAGAAATAATTCAATCAATGCTTGTAATTTACAAGGAAAGCATGCGTATAAAAATGTTTGTGAGTGTTTGTGGGAGGGCAGATTTGCAAGCAGTGTCTCTGTGGCAGTATTAGATTTTTTTATCTGAAAATAAGTGATAGTAAACCAGGCTTGAGCAATTTTAGATTTGAATCAAGATTTAGGGGTAAGACACCAACTATTTGCTAGCTGAGACTTCACTATCCCAAATATAATTACAAGGGAAGATTGTAGATTGTAGAAAAAGACTAAAAAATAATTTGATCTCTTTCTTTCTAATGCTGTTGACTTCAGCAGAGTTCCTCCTAATTTATTCACTGTTAGTGAGAAAGCAGAAGCAAGTATCTTCTAGTTAGTTGCTGAAGACTCATGTTTTTCACTTAAAAAAGGTGAAGTGTCTCTATTACTTGAGATTAATTTTATTCTGACCTGTTAATCCTTGCTGGATTATGGGATTCTTTGTTTATGTTCTTCTGTACTTACTTGTAACTGTCATGGACTGAGCACCGAAGTGCCACTGGTTCCAAAAAACTGATATTTAAAGGAAGTCTTTTTGCATCTTGCTAAGGTTCTGCTTTCCATGAGTTGTTCTATGCTGAACACTATAATATGGTACTCATTCTAGGCTGCATGGAAAAAAGAAGCCCCAAACTTTTCCCCTTCTCCATTTTCTTGAGCTAATCTGGTAGCCCAGAAAAAGGTAGAAAGGTAACATCAGCAACCAGAAGATCCCCTCTTGTCTGTGTTATTTGCTGCTGATTTTCCAGCTGAGTCTACAAGCATGGCCAAAAAGGCTCACGCTGCTGTTCTTAGCCCAGCCAGGTTATTTCAGGATATGAAGCAACCTACATGGTCGTCATGGTGTATAGGAAGCCTTCCACTTCTTTTATACTCTTTTACTGTCAGGATCTTGTCCAGATTTTTAAACTTGTGAAACATTAGTACAAAGATTCCAATGTAAATCTCCCCCAGTCAGTACCCAGGAGATTCTGGTGCCCTAGAAATGCTGAAGCTCTGAGCAAACCGTGGTGTACAGAGCATCCTAAGACACCCAGTGCCACTCTTGAGATGGAGCTAGATCCATACTTCTTTGTTCCCATTTTAGACTTTGTTTCTATTTTATCATCTTCCTTTTCTTCAGTAAAAGTGTCAGCCTCCCTACTTACAGTCCCCCATATAGCTGTATATATTTTGAAAGCTAAAATACCTAATGTTTGGATTTTACTGCAAGTGATAATAAACCTGAAGACCACATTTTATAAAACCCCGAGATAAACAGTTTCATGTTATAGCAGATTTAATCCTTCCTAAGGCCTGATTTAGGACAAAACTTATACTGAGACATAAGGACAAGTAATAGTGAACTCTGGATGATGAAATTTGCAATGACTCATTCCTGTAGTAAAACACTCTCCTACAAGTCCTAATACACATGAAATTCCATTTCTTTAAGTCAATAATTTGTAGCAGTAGAAAGTAAGGGAATGCCACATTTATGTGGGATGGAGATAATCTGGATCTAAAATGAAAGATGTGACTCATAATAAGTGACAGTTATGTATTAGATTGCATTTTTTTTTCTTCCCTCTTCAGCTACCTGAAAATGATTACCATGTTATTACTGTCTTTTTCTGAAGAGAAATCCTACTTCCTCCCCCTCTCCTGCCTTCTCCTCCTCCTCCAGCTTTCAAGTTAAAATATTGAGAAATGTTTAAAATATATCTTACCATTTATAAACACACTTGATTACAAAGAGCACTGGAAGCAATGGTGCCAAACTGTAGAACACCTATTCTATCGCTAGTGCCTCACACATGCACACAGAGACCACAGCAAATGATTCTGTTCCTGTTCCCTTCCTGGACAATCGGTTTGGCCCGATCACAATGACTTCATATGCTCTAAACTTCCAGGGAGAACCATTGCATCCCACTTTTCTGTCTGTGGCGTATGCTTTGGCAGAGGAATCCTGCCAGAGGAAAAGGGAACACCTCAGCTCAAGTCCTGCAAGCTCTTAACACCAATGTGGACATTACTCTCAGAAACCCCAGAAGCTTAATATTTTAAGCATTTCACCTTCCAGAACAGTAGCCACACAAGCACGTCAGGTTTATGGATAAATTCAGTGGGATATACGACAATGAGGAAAATGGATCCCCAAACTGAATCAAATTCAGTTATGCTTTGCAGAAGAAATACTCAGAGTTAGACATAATCCTAAACAGACCTGGACCTCTTCCTTCACCACTTGAAAAACCTGTTTGGGCCTAGGGCAGAGCTCTGTGGAAGCTCATAAAGCCATGCCTCTGCCTGGGGACTCTTTCTCCATGATCTAAATTGGCTTTTTCTACCCCCACTGATAAATAGGACCCTCTGATTGTGACCTTGCTCATCTTTAAGCAGTTCCTCGCCCTGTCCTCCCAAGTTTATGGTTGGTATTAACACTTCTTTCCCTTGCTCTGGCTCTTCCCTTGCCCTTGCTCTGCTTGCTGCCTCACAGCCTTCTGTATCATTTGGAAGAAGTTGAGCCCTCCTATGATATTACCAGGCTTTCATCCTCCCAAGGCACACACTCCCATAGCCACATGATTATTGTTCCTAGCTATTCACAAAAAGACACATCAATGACATCCCCATGTCCTTCATACCAGGGACATGGAGCGAGGCCCAGTGTAAGAAGATAAATGCTTTGTGAAATCAAACCAGAGCCTTCAAATTTTGGAGACCGGTGTCCAAAGCTATCACTCTAGAGCTTCTCATTGTATTTCCACTCTTAATATTCACTTGACTTTGGATTTGAGGAGAATACCTGCTCTTTAAACACAATATGTGTGTTCAGATACCAGCATCCTTTAACTGCACTGACAGAGCAGGCAGAAGGAACAAAGACCAGAGAGACTAATCCTCAGCTAATGGAAGATGTCATATCTCCACAAAAGCAATTTGCTGAGGTGACAGCCTTTCTGTTGCTTTTGGTGAAAGCCATAATACCATGGGTAATAGTTTCTCGGAGCTGAAGTACTGGCTGTTATGTATGGAAATGAATCACACCATAACTGAAGGCATTTTAAAGTTAGTATCTGAGGCCTTCAGTCCTTTGACATGTGAAATAGTTTTTTCTTGTGAGTTCTGGGACATAAGCTGCAAGAAGCAAATGCACAGACCATGTATGTCAATGATCTTTCCTTCATAAGACCTTTTCGGGACTGATTCTGTTTTCTGAAATAAATCTAGAGTGACATCTTCTGTCAAGTAAATTGCAGCCTCGTAAAAAAAAAAGAGAATAACAAACCCCTTTCTTTCCTTCTTTTAACCTAATTTCAATGCTATTGAAGTATTCATAGAGATTTCTACCTTCTAATGGCAGAGATCCTGAAATGCAGCATGCAAAGGGCTAGTTAAGGACACCATAAACCTGGCTGCAAAAAAGAAAAATAATAGGTCACATTCAGAAGGGTTGTGAGGTCTTGCAAGACACCGTCTTGCTGCTCCTTACAGAGCTGTATCTTATCAACTTAGATTTTTTTCTAGACTCTGTAAACTTACTTGAAGCATGCATAAACTTCAATAAACTGACTTATGTATGTTAAAACTGGCTTAATGTGTATGTCAAAGCTTTAGAAGAGTATGGAAGAGAATCAATTAATGGGAGTCTATTCAAAGGTGTAAATTAAGATAGGTAACCTTAATTACTTTATATAGCTTCTTGACAGGTGAGTTATTATGTAGATTCAATTTCACACAAGTATGGATAAATAGATGTCAGTAGTTCTAAGTGAATCAAATTCTATAAGAATTTAATGTTAATAAAAAGGCCAAAGTATAACTTGCACATTACCTCTGCCTTTGTCTCAGAACTGAATGTTTTTAAACAAGTCATTCAGAAATTAATAATTAGTGTTTGTTGATTCTTCACTTGTTCTTGTATCTTTTTATGAGACTTTTTTTTTTTTTAATATTTCAGGTGCTGGATTCCTCTACGCAGAAGAAGTGGGGAGAGCTGCTATTTGGGCGGGTGGGACACACAGCCGCATGGCCACTCTTCCATTGCATGGCACATAGCAGGAAAGCTGGAGGAGGATACAGTCTCCTGAGCTGCCTAATATAGCTGCCTCCCAAAGGCATATTTGAAATAAACACAGCAGATGCAGAAACTAGACATTGCACTGTTGATGCTCATCAGTATGAGAAAAAACCTCTACTGTACATCAGACACAACACACTATAAAGAATTAAGATCATCTCTGTTTGTCATGTCAAGAAAAGGAATTTGGGTTGATATGAGTTACTTCTGCCTATGATACCTGTAGGCTCTGGCTTCCCCATCTATCAAATTTATGGCTCAGATTTTATCTGCTCACAGTCTTCAACCTTTTAATTTAGAGCTGTGTTAGGTAAATACATCTCACTCCAAGACAATTCCTGATGGCAGGAATGTCATGCTATCCCTGTATTTTGCATAAGGGATGACTGTCCTAATTTGGGGCTTGGAAAAAGAGTAACAATTAGTGAATCAATTGTCTTGAATGAAGACAACCTGGGACAAATTCTGGAAATGGCTATGGGCTGAGGGATCCTTGGCCTTTCCACAGAAGTCATGTTTGTCTTCACTTCTTCAAAAAAGAAGTCGTCTTTTTTGCTGCTCAGGGCAGCACGCAGTACTATTGTGCTGGGTCAAAAGAGAGACGGTGCCTGTGAATAGCCAGCAGCACATACTTGTAGAAGAGATTAAGAACAAGATATGAGGGAAGTCACTGTTCCCTTAACCTTCTTTACTAGCTGTCAAGGATTTCTTAAGGCAGGTTACCAGCTTCCCTTTCAGTGCATTCCCACTGGGGGCAAAATTACCCCAATCAAAACAACACCTAAATACTCATGCAACACCTACACTTCCCAAGTATGCCTGGGAAGGAGAGAGTTGTAGCTTTTTTAGTTAGGAAATTTCTTCTCCCCACCCCCCCAAGATGCTGATTCATCAAAACCAACACGTTTTCTAACAGAAGGGCTTAGGATTTTTTAAATTTATTTTCTTCGCTCTCTAGAAATATACTTTAGAAATTATAAAAATATTTCCCGGGGCCGGGGGGGGGAGTTGTTTTCTGCTTCAAAACAAGGTTTTGAGGGTTATTTTGGTATTATTGTTATTGGTTTATTAAGCTGTCTACTGCTGCAACTGTTTTTAATCTTAAAACATTAAATGAAGTATTTTGATGGACAAACAACACATTTCTTTTGAAATGTCATTTGATGAATGTTTTTTGAAAATTAACTCTTTGTCTTAATATAAACCAACATGATTTATTTCATCTGTGAAAAATTTTCAGAAGATGATAGAAAAATGCTTTCTTTTGCAGCTATAATCAAGCAGCAGCTTATATGCAACTTTGCAGAATGGTTCCTTCCCTTGTGTTTCTTTGAATCTGTTCCTCTCTGTCCTAAAGGCAGGCCTTATCCATATAGTATAGTTGAGTCCCCCCAAAAAAAGTGTGTTTCAAGTTTTCAAAGCTGAAAGTGGGTGATTTAGTCATGAAGGGAGTCAGTTTGCTTAGGTTGTCTAAAAATAAGCCTGGTCTAAGCAAGTTTTTAAGGCTGTTTCTTTAGTTAATGGAAAATTAATATCAGCTGTACAGGGTGTTGGTTCAAGAACAGCATCTAAGATAGATGGGATTAATTATCTTGAAGACTTGCTTACAGGCTGACTATAGAGCAAGCCAGATAACTAGCTCAGACTAGATGAACATCTTTTAGATATCTAAAGTTATATGAGATTAATTCCTCCTCTCCTTCCCAGTGAAATTAATGAAAACAAGGAGGATTCATTAGCAGTGTTTGAGTTAGTCTTTTTAAACCCCTAAACAATTTTAGATTTTTTTTCTGACTTATATTTTTAATGATATTTGTTTCTCACTAACAAAAAAAAAGCTTTAGTTTTCCTAAACCATTTGATTTTATTGTTTGAACTTGACATCAACAAGCAAACCTGATTGAGCTGTCACACTGTCATCAGAGGACCATATGGGAAAAAAAGAGGAGAATATTGTTGTCCCCATTTTATGGAAGAAGACATGTGAGCATACAGAAATGAAATGATGCTCCAGGTCTTCCAAGCCTTTCAGAAATTATCGATAGAAATACTAGATTGATGGTAAGCTGTTATTAGAAACAGAAACTAAAACTAAATAGTAGCACGGAAGATATGCCCCCATACAGCTATATAAAGACCCATACCTGAAGAGTTCATGGACTCTTTTTTCAGTACTGCTTATTTTCTCATTGTGAGTGATTTCTTAAATATGTACACTTGTTAAACATATTTATGTAGCAGATTACATCAAAACAACAAGTAACATAATTCTTAATAAGAACAAACCTGGTTTTCTCCTTTCTTCTGAGCTCACCAACATAATGGGAAAAAACAACCACCTCTATTAGAGAAATCAAGCATCTGTAATGTAGAGCCAAGTCAAAAGTAGCAGAAATAGTGTATTACATGCTACTTTACATTCATCTTCCATGTCTAAGCTGTCAACCTTTCAGTCTCTGTTCTTTGAAAGGGAGCACAAGAACTGTCATTTAATAGTCAAGGGATATTAACAATGAAAGAACTATCATTTAAATAAAAATAAGAGTTGTGAAACTGATGTTGCAGCTGTCTGATCTGCAGTTAAGTTTTGTTTTGTATGTCAGGCAATAATATTTCATTCAGCAACTCCGAAACAGATACGAATGATAAAATTCAACGTCTTGTGTTTAGACCGCTGGCAAGAAACCTGGACCAAGTGGGTATGTGGCAGGCTTCCCCAAATGACTGACACAAGGCAAGTGCTAGATTTAGCATGTCTTCTTTTGACAGCTGACCCAGCAGAACAGCACCTCAGTGAGCTGCCAGTCTTTTTTATCTCTCTGCTCTCTCGATTATAATATCACATCCCATTTAGCACTCCAAATTCACAGTTATTTACAGACACCACCCAAGCCTAGGCAGTCAGCTAAAAGGATATAACCGTCTCGTTGTTATTATTAGCCATCAAAGTTCTGAAACATTGTCATCTTGTGGCAGGTTGAGGACATAGCAAGGGAAATAGCCGCTTCTCCAGGCTATTTCCCTGGCCCTGGAACCAGCCAGCATGCCTGGGGAGATTTCGGGTGCAAGGCACGTGTGAATTGCTGCAGAGGAGTTTCCTTAGTGCCATAGCGTGGGCAGACTGGGACAAACTAAATCACAGCAGACTTACATGGCAAGATCAGGTCTTTAACTTGTTGCGCTGTGTTTTGGATTCCCAGTGTAGCAATACAAAGCAATTTAGCCGTTAGATCCACTGACTTTTTCACCAACCTGAGGAAGTACCAGCAGTTTGCCTGTTTATACCTGCTGCCTGGCTACATACATAACTAACCAATAAAAATTAGACCTGACAGAGGTTAAAAGGTAAGCACCCTAATGCTAATAACTGCTGTACCACCCTAACACTTTTTTGCTTGTTTAAAAACAAGAGGTCCTACAGGAAAAGCTTTGCCATCTCTGTTTTGTACTGTCACATGCCTTCTTCCAGAGCATCTGAAGGACGTGCTAAACTCAGCACAGTTCTTCCCAGAGATTACACTGTGTGCGCTCATTATCCAAGAGAACAGTGTGTTACCTTACCTTGAGTCATCACTGAGTCAGAGTTTTAGCTCTTCAAGACTCAGTGCCATAACTTTCTACCCAAAGCTCCTGAATCATACAGAGGAAAAAGAAAGGAGAGTTGCAAAACCACTTTACATAAACACCTATAGACATGCCCAAGCTAAGGGCACATCTGTCAGGGTGGATGTAGACACATCTGAGCCCATAGAGAAGGAAATATTTGAACAGGCCCAGCAATATACCAATGCAGCTATACGGATCTTAGAGTGAAGATCTAGATTCAGCAAATTTGAAGATCCATGTAGACATATCACTGGATGTCTTCACTGCCTAAGAGAACCCAGGCTCCAGCAGCATGTGTGTCTGCGTTCTCCCATCCCCAGCTCTTTGCTAACATATTTGTACTAGAAAACAGAGCTCATACAAGTCCCCAAGCTCTTTCATATGAAATCAAATGAGTGAGTGAGTGTATTGGGTTTGCATGGCAAGGTTTTGGTAGCGGGGGGCTACAGGGGTGGCTTCTGTGAGAAGTTGCTAGAAGCTTCCCCCATGTCTGAACCAATGCCAGCTGGCTCCAAGACGAACCCACTGCTGGCCAAGGCTGAGCCCATCAGCAACGGCAGTAGCGCCTCTGAGATAACGTATTTACAAAGGGGGAAAAAAAAACCTGTGCAACAGCAACTGCAGCCAGAGAGAGGAGTGAGAATACATGAGTGAAACAACTCTGCAGACACCAAGGTCAGTGAAGAAGGAGGGGGAGGAGGTGCTCCAGGTGCCGGAGCAGAGATTCACCATGGTGAAGACCATGGTGAAGCAGGCTGTCCCCCTGCAGCCCATGGAGGTCCATGGTGGAGCAGGTGGATGCCCGAAGGAAGCTGTGACCCCGTGGGAAGCCCACACTGGCACAGGCTCCTGGCAAAACCTGTGGACCCATGGAGAGAGGAGCCCACGCTGGAACAGGTTTGCTGGCAGGACTGTGACCCCGTGGGAGACCCACACTGGAGCAGTCTGTTCCTGAAGGACTGCACCCCGTGGAAGGGACCCACATTGGAGCAGTTCATGAAGAACTGCAGCCCGTGGGCAGGACTCATGTTGGAGAAGTTTGTGGAGTACTGTCTCCCGTGGGAGGGACCCCACACTGGAGCCAGGGAAGAGTGTGAGGAGTCCTCCTCCTGAGGAGGAAGGAGCAGCAGAAACAACATGTGATGAACTGACCACAATCCCCATTCCCCACCCCCTGCGCTGCTCAGGGGGAGGAGGTAGAGAATTCGGGAGTGAAGTTGAGCCCGGGAAAAAGGGAGGGGTGGGGGGAAGGTGTTTTTAAGATTTGATTTTATTTCTCATTACCCTACTCTGATTTGATTGGTAATAAATTAAACTAATTTCCCCAAGTCGAGTCTGTTTTGCCCGTGACGGTAATTGGTGAGTGATCTCTCCCTGTCTTTATCTTGACCCATGAGCCTTTCATTATATTTTCTCTCCTCTGTCCAGCTGAGGAGGGGGAGTGATAGAGTGGCTTTGGTGGGCACCTGGCATCCAGCCTGGGTCAACCCACCACAGTGAGTTACACTGGAAATGGTCTGACAGCATTGCATCTGGCTTAAAAGAAGTACTTGAAGGTTTACCGTTTCCTGAAGAGTCAAGCCCAAGGCCATCTGGTTCACTCTGTAACATAAAAGGTAGGATTACCATTTTTATATGCCACCTGATGGTGGCCTGTGGATGGAAGCCTCATGGAATCTAATGATATCCTCATGATATGTATAAAGTGAATAAGTTCCTTATTCTGACTGAAAGGAAAAAACAAGAGCCATCACCACAAATGCAGGTCAGATCAGGAGCTGAGCAATGTCAGTAGGGAGAGGTTCAGTAGAGAATGAAAGCAAATGGATATAGATGGTTTTTTCAGTGGAGATATATGCAGGCATGTGTAAGCATAAACAGAGACACAAAGAAACATCACAGACACAGAGCACAACAGAAAGTCAAAGGCAGATAATTGTTTTTTCACCCTGACCTGGAAGAAAGCCAGGAGAGCTTTGTGAGGAGAATGCAGACTGGAAAACAAAAGAGAACGAGAATCATAAGAGAGAAAGCATTCTGCTCTTTGATTTCTACTGATTCAGGGAGACAGGCTTTTATGTACATTTTTTATTAATAAACATTATGAAATCAAAGAAATATTGTCTCCCACCTAAAGATTTTCTCCCAATAGAAACAACCTGCAGAAACCTAAATGTTTGCTGAAGGCTAGGACTGCAAAAGGGAGAGATGCACCACATGTAGGCTCATGTATGAAGGCTCCTAACCAGCCTGCAGGGAGCCGAAGGCCACAGTTCTGCACTGACCAGCTTCAGACCTGGACTTCCTGGGATTGCTCAGCCACACGACCCTGACCCAGATTAGGAAGGTAGACAAAGCTGGTTTGTGCCACTTGCAGGAGAGGAGAAAGTACCTGACTGTGAGTAACATCAGAACTGAGCAGTCAGATAATATCTGAGCTGGCATAAAATCTAGTGCATAATTGCCTGCCACAAAAATCCCTTGAGCACACCGGAACAGTCAGGGTTATTTTGCACCAGTTCAATGCCACACCATATGGCTATGACATTTTAAATCCTATGTTGCATTTTCTAAAACCATATTTTCCATTCCTTGCAGCCACAGCCTAAGGAATAAAAGAGCAGGGAAAACACTACAAAGATAGCAGCCAGCTGAGAGGCAACATTAAAGCAGAAGTATGCCTCAAATCCCATCCCTCCGTGGGATTTATTGAATATAAATAGAGTAGCAGGAACAGAACCGAGGTGCCCCAAGCACTCCTGTATCATGTTTATTATCTGGCATGATGCACATTTATTTATTCCACATAAAACAGAAGCTTTAACAGAGGGAATGAGAACATCTTCAGCCTGCCCACAGTAGTTAATCCCAGGTTCAAATCACTTCAGAAAGATGAGGAAAGTTAAATCCTTTCCATCATCACCATAAAGTCTGAGTTATAATGAGTAGGTGAATGATTAAAACAGGAATGAGGTAGAGACAGAGAGAGACATGTCAGCACTTCCAGAGATGCTCCATGTGAAGGCCAGTACAATAAGCAGCACTGGAGCATGCTTGCAAATCAGTCACAGAGGGAAGCTAGACAATTTATGAATCTAGCTCAGACCTTTAGGCATTTAGGGAGCTTCACTGTGACAGCATTCAGCACTTGTGCCCTTTAGGTATCACCAGTGTGAGGCAGCAGTGAAGCAAGACTACAAATTCAAATTTTGGACCTAACTATTAAAAGCACCAGTGAGGTGGGTCGTCAGCTCCAGCTGCTTTGGGATAATAAGAACCCAACACCTGGACGAGACTGCATGGCATACAGCCACTGCCTGCTGCAGCTTTGGAGAGGACCAGCATTTCCCCTCTAACTGCAAAATTGCACTGTGGATCCTTTGCTATTATGGCTACCTTTTAGCACTGAGGTTGTGTCTTTGGGTATGAGAAGGTGGATATTTAATACCGTGCCAGACAAATCTCTGGTGTAAAGTCTGTCAAGACCAATAAAGTTTCACCATGGAGGAATTTGACCAACTATTGTAATTCAAGGAGCTTCAGGACTAAGGGAAAGTAAAGGAGAATGTGTTCACTGCTTAAAGGATGGTCTAAGTATTATTTTTCCAAAGCCATTCATTAATACGCTTTTTTTACACCCATGAGAGTCACACTTCTATAAATGCTGTCTCATATATTTTGAAGCATAAAAGGTGACTGGCCCCTACTTAAATGAATGAAAACAATGTTCCTTTCTAATCAGATTTTAAAGGAGATCACTAATCAGCAATTTTTGAATGAGGAACAGTAGCCAGCTAATCCATATCTTGTGATACCTTCACCTTCCCTTTTACCTTCTCACTGCCATTGTTCACGTGGTTATTTAGCCGATCAAATGCTGACATGTTGGGTTGGCGTTTATTCAAGCTACGTAAGCATTTTTATGCAGACCAAGGGAAAACACCTAAACAGTACCAAAGCAAAGAGCAGATGTCTGCAGTTTATTTTCCTTGATTGAATTTCAATAGAATTTACATGAGGTCCTCTTCGTATTCAAGTTATCACATTAGGGAGTCTAGGCTTGTGGTGGAGAATGACAGACATTTGAACAATTTGTCCAGCATTTGCAGAGGACAAGCTTCCAGATCTGAGCAGATAAAACAGTGGAGTAGAGTTCACTCTTCCAGGACTGGAAAGGACACATTGGATTGCTTTTGCATTAGGTTCAGAGTTGACAGTCTTCTCAAATAGCTCATCTGATGCAGCATATTTAATTTCTGCATTAAGTCAAGGTTCTTTAAGGTATTTAGCCTTTAAACTGTCTTAGCTAAGTATCTTTGAGGGTTAATATTTTGGCTTATCTTGGAGGTGAATTGTAATATCATTTACTTTAATCCATTTTGTTGAACAGCTGTCAGCCACTGCAGTCACACAGAGTCCTGAAGGAGTTAGGACACAAGCTCTGCTTCCCCTTCCTAACTCTTCTTGCACTACTTTCCCAAGGCATTAGAGGAGATAAAACCTTATCGTCTTCACTGATCTCCAGTGCTGGAAGGAAGGCTGAGAGTTCAGGATTATATGAATGATCCTGTCATTCCTCTGGAGAATCGTGCTACCAGTAGTAAAGGAAGTGTTCTTCTTCCTTGGAGAATGAGCTGATATTACAGACTTGAAAGATGGCTGCTATCCTGGCTGCTCCAGCAATTACTGAAGTAGACTTGGTGTCTGGAGTCTTTCAAAGGCAGCATGTCAAACGATATTTTACTTTCCAGGTTAGAAGTTAAGCACATAAGTATAAACTGAGCAAGAGCCAAGAGATGCTACCTTTAAAGCAGGCAAAATGCCATCTGTCAGCAGTGCTCAGCCTCTCCAGGAGGCAGTGGTTTCTGGCTCATGCTGAGTTCAGAGTCTCATGAGACTCAGAAACTGGAAAGCATCAATATCGCCTCCGTGCGCTGGCCCTGCTCTATGCGATTCAGAGTCTGGCACCCTGCAGTACCGACCCATGACAGAGACAGCCTCCACAGCTGACAGATGTGCATTTCTACAGCCTGATCTTTGAAGTGGGTGTGCAGGACAGGGAAGCTTCCCGGTGTGAATCCAGTACAAATCAAGGGAACCAAGCACACTGGCATACAAGCATTGTGTATTCCCATAGCATGGTGCTCTCCAAGACTGTAGAACACAGAAGGTGACCCTCCGTGGTGGGCATGCATTATGGTCAATCTGTTCTTCTGTCAAATAGGCAATTTCTGAAGATCTGGTCTTTATATTTTCTCTGGCCAGAGTGCTTCCTGTGTGGTATATTAGAGTACCAGCCCCCGAAGAACCAATGCCTTTCATATTACTGTGGAAGAAGACACAGAATAAGTGCAGTTTCACAGTTACTCTCACTCCACAAGCAATACATGACAGCAGATTGCAGACCTTATTGGAGCTCCTTCTTCAGCTTGGTGCCATCAGGAAGACAAGAGGTTGCACTGCCACACTGCTGACTGCACCTTCAGGGCAACTCACACCCCCCTTCTCCAAATCATCATGTTCTGCTCGTGATGACCCCTCTTTAAATGGTGAGGGAAGGCCAGTACTTCTGGAAACCCCTAAGAATGACTTGAGACACAACAACAAACCTGGCTGAGATGGTGTGGTTGAAGCCATTTTGTAGAGGAGTGGCCAAGGCTGCCCAAAGGGAAATGCAGCAATTGCAGGCGACCTTTTACCTCACCAGCCTCCACACTCTGCCTTTCTGCCTCTTTCAGTTTCCCTGGTCTTTTGCAGGTACATCTATCATTTCCTATCATTAAATACAGGGAGAAATGTGTATCTTTGAAAGCAAGAAAAAAAGGAACAGGGTATTTTGTTTGTTCAGGGCCCAGAACAATTTTCATTTACTCTGGCACTAGCAGGCTCCCTAAAAACACATACTAATTCAGGTTAAAGAAAAAGAGTAATTAATCAACTTTTCCATTAAGTCTTACTTACCATCTGTCTGGGCCATTGTAATACAAATGTTTTCCCCTCCTCATCTCAGACAGAGCTTTTACTCTCAAGTACCTGTTCAGGAAAGAGCTTTTACTTTCATGTATATATATATTCATGTGTATATGAACATATGAATATGAAAATACAGAAGCATCATCCATACTTCATCACAGACTGTGCACGTTAGTCATCGTGCTTCTTATCTTTAGTCATGAGTGGTCATTAAAAAAGCCTTTTAGCAGAATCTTTAAGCTTATTAAAAACTGTGTTATAATACATTTCCTACTGAGTAGTCTACAGGTATCCTGACAGAGTGGTAATCAAGAAATTCACAGCTGCAGCTAAATGATACACCGCTAAGAGAGGATGTGTACATTTGAGACCGGACTCTCTACACTGCCAGTGAAAGACTGGTCCCGTCCCCAAAAGCTTCATTCTAGTCAAAAACAGTGATGAGTGCGAGAAAGGAAGCATCATTAAACACAGTGTGCATATGGGGAACAGCAATACAAAGAAAAGGACTTGCCCAAGATCACACAGGAAGACAGGGACAGAGCTGGTAATTGAACCCAAATGTTCTGAAATGCAGCCCAGTTGCCTTAACTTTTTCCATTTTATGCTGTCTTTAGTTCTTTTCACTTCACTTAGATATTATGGTGACAGCTGTCTTACAGAAACCTAAAATGGATGGAAAGCAGGTGTCAAGAATTTCTGGGACACAAAAGTAAGCAAAACAGAAGAGATCTTTGCTTTCTCCAGGGTGTATACCAACTTGTCTGCTATCATCTTCATCATAAGAACACCTCATTACTTTGATAGCTTCCCTAACCCTTTTATATAGATCATTTTTGTAATGATCTAATTTTGCTACTGTGAAAAGCAATCTGCTGCTGAATTAAAGATTAAAACAAAACTAAGCCCTTAGTCAGTGTGAAAGTGTATATTATTCAAGGATCCTGTTTATTATAAAGGTAATTCTACTTTTTAATGCCCATGAAGATTAAAAATAAACTAGTCAAAGCAATGAGTTTACCTTAAATTATATTCCCAGAAGGGACGAGTCTGAATTGTCATTACCAGAATAGTCTGCCTCAGTCATTTTGAAAAAAGGTTGTGTTATAAAACAGAATGATCTGTACACATTTTATACAGCTCAATTTCACCTAATATTTTCCTTTGTAAATTCAAGAGCTGGTGACACATACATTCCCACGCTTTCTTCATTAACAGGAGAGAGAGATCTTTTTTCAACACACAGTCCAGCTGAAGCCAAGCACTCAAGTAGGACAGCAGAGAGAGGAGAGAAACAAGCAGCCCCTCAAACCTGCAAAAAGATTTCTGCCTGTTGTGTGCAAAGCACTAACCTTAAAGCACAGCTGGTTAAAGAAACAGCTTATTGTGCTGGCAGCAGGCAGGAAAATTTATCTGACTGCTATCTACTGGCATTCCCAGCAAGTGCAGTATTAAAGGCTTCACTGATCTGGAAGAGAGGAAACCCAGGCTCTGGCCGCAGACCAGTGGGGCTCTGTGACCTTCTGTTCTGCACCTGGTTCCTCTGACTAAACGCTGATACCTACATGTAAGCTAGTCACTGCAAACTTTATTGAGAGCAAATGAACTCATCCAAACTAAATGTCTCAAGTATGGCAACAAAAACCCATCCTGAAATTGCTTCTCTCTCTCCATTAAACAGAAGAGGACTTTTTGGCAGCTTGCTTATCTGAGAAGGTGTAAACCCAGTGAGATAAATCAGGGCCCAGCCTCTTCAGGCTTTTACAGCAAGTAGTGTGTTTGTTAGCTATGTGTCACTTCCACTATACAAATAAGTATAGGAAAGGAAGACATGGACCTGTTAGAGCAGGTCCGGAGGAGGGCCACAAAAATGATCAGAGGGCTGGAACACCTCTCCTATGAAGAAAGGCCGAGAGAGTTGGGATTGTTCAGCCTGGAGAAGAGAAGGTTCTGGGGATACCTTATTGTGGCCTTTCAATTCTTAAAGGGGGCTTATAAGAAGCTCTGGAGAGAGATTTTTTTACCAAGGCCTGTAGTGATAGGACAAGGGGCAACGGTTTTAAACTGAAAGAGTACAGATTTAGATTAGATACAAGGAAGAAATTCTTTACAGCGAGGGTGGTGAGACATTGGAACAGGTTGTCCAGAGAAGTTGTGGATGCCCTGTCATTGGTAATGTTCAAGGTCAGGTTGGACGGGGCTTTGAGCGACCTAATTTAGTGGAGATGTCCCTGCCCATGGCAGGGTGGGAGGAAATAGATGATCTTTAATGGTCCATTCCAATCCAAACCATTCTATGATTATTAAAAAAGAGTAATGTCTTCAAAATACCATAAATTCAATCAAAAGTCATGGTTAAGATAACAGTCCCTTGGGGCCTGGGTTTGTCATCTTTCATCCCAATGTGCCTGCCCTCATCAACTCCTCTCTTTGCTGTGTAAATATGCAGCATTACTGCAGCATGTGGGACAGCTATTCATAGCATGACTTGCTTGCATTATTTTGGTTGCTATATATTCACATCTGATTGCCTTGCAACCCTGGTTTTGTTTACACTTCTCTGGTATTGATTTTATCAGTTGTGCATACGTACTTAAAGGCTATTTTAGTACAAGGCCATTTAAAGCCTTTCAAGCCAATCAGTGCCATTGAGTAGTCACAATTTACAGGCACACAGGAGACACGACAATTTGGCCATCTGGATCTGAAGCAAGAAATGGGAACAAGAACATCTTACCTTAATTTAAATAAGGACTAACCCCTGACACACCGATAATTATTTATAAATCTTGGTCACCTCCTATGAATGCGTTCTCTGTGTTTCAGGGACCCAGAAATGCAGCTGTAGTACCCTCCCTCTGAGGAGGGAATATGGTCCTGACCCCTGCTCAGAGTTTGAACCCAGCTGCCCTACAAGCATTGCCCAGAGCTCACAAAGCAGAAGCAGAAAAGTGTGGACCAAAAAACCTTGCAAACACACCACTGAAGGAAAAGGGGGATTCAGCCCCCAGCCTTGTCCCCTCTTGAAACAAAAGCTGTAAGATCTTGTACAGCCTCAGAGTAATGTTGAAGAAAATGTTGTGGCCAACATATTTGTTCTCCAGTAAAAGATCATCAAAACTATTTGGGAATTCTTTTGAAGACATGGCATATTTCAGTGGGGAAAAACATTTGTTAAAGGTCAAAACATTTTGTCTGCCATTTTCAAAACAAAATAATTTTTGGCTCAGACTGACAGTTGCCCCAGCATTTACCTTTTGTTTTTTTAAAATATTATTTCTCAAATTAACTCCAATGAAATATTTTAAGTCTTCAGTTTTTTAATAGGATGAGCAACGTCTCCCCTAAAGAAATCATTCTGGGTCAATGTGAATGGAATTTTTTTCAGTCAGTGAACTGAAAAATCAATTATTCCAACAGTCACTGCTGTGAGCAACTCAAGGGCAATGTGAGACCAGGAGACAAATTGGGAAAGAAGAACTGACTGATCCTTCCATAATACTTTTCAATACAGTGCTACCCATCTTTTTCCAACAGGTACCCTGTTAAAGTTTCCAGCTGAGTCACATCTCTCGCTCAAATCTTGCTAGGGTTGGTGTTAAAAAAAAAAACAACAAAAACCAACAAACAAAACAGCACAAGAAGGAAAATGAAAGCAGCAGAGTTCCATCTCTGCAGCTGGAAGCTGAGAAGGGTTTAAATTCATTTTCATTATTTAGTTACATTAGAATCCATTTTGAGAAACCATCCTAATAATGTCCCCTCCAATCCCAGGTAGAGTGGGCAGGGGAGGAGGGACAATAAAATACTTTTCATAGGATCATGACACAAATGCTAACACCAGTGCTTTCACACTCATTATTTGCTGTGATTCTTAAAATACCAATTCATTTCTCATTTCAGGAACTTTATTTCCATTCTCTGATTATTCTGAAAAAAATACTACATATTTTCCACATTTAAATTCTTCTTCAGATACTTAACCTTCTCCTACCTCTTCTTTTTTTCATGTCATTTACTATAACTGGCTTGGGAAGCATTTAGAGGATATAATGCATAGCCTCAAGACACTTGATATGTGATTGTACTTATCTATATCACTGCAGAAAAACAGAAGCTTTGTTAACCTGTGAGTTCTCCCAACAGCAACACAAACCAAATCTAGTTCTTTTGGTAAAAATGTGTGAAAATACAGGTGGGGATACCAATTCTGTTAATTGATGAGATCTGCAGTTTTCTCCTCTTTCTGCACATAAGGTCAAATGAAAGTAATAACAAGTCCCATCAAACTTGAGATCCAATCTGTCACACAACAGGTCACCTAGTTCTGTGAGCACCAATATATTCCATTATCAAAAACATTTTGATATTTAGGGGGAAAAAGAATCTATTTCTAGTTTCATTTTCTCACTTCTCATTAGTTCCCTGTTTCTCTACAGCAAAAGTTAAATTGGTCTGAGTGTTGCTGCAGTAGCCTGAGAAAGAATAAAGATCTGTGCCTGGAAAGTGGTAGGATCACATGAAGTTTGCCATCTGGCGATGGGGCATAAATGTATGATTAACATCACGTTTGACCACCTATGACTCCCTTGCCTGGATGACTTTACAAATAGCTTAACTGGCAACAACCTGTGGCAAGATTTTTAAGTAGTCTTCTTCCACAATCCTGCTAAAGATGAACATAATTTCATATTGAGGTGCCAAAACTAAGTAACCCAGTTCTCACATGGAAACCATATTTTCTTACTGCCAACAAGACTTTCAGTTTCCAGGTCTGAACTGATTTTTGGATTCCGATTAAAAAAAAATCTAAGGTCATTGAACAACCTTTAGGGAAGAGTAAAAGGAAAAGGAGTGTAAATTAATTTCCATTTAATTGAGGATCAATGCCTTTTGCCTTTAAGCAACACTACTTAAAAGTCAGTCTGTTGCCTGAAAGTAATGTGCTTTTTATTGTTTGGCATAACTCCAAGGCTTGCTACAACTACAAATAACTAGAAAAATGAAAAACTGTTTCTGGTTCTTTCTAGCTTGTTTACTTCTGCATTTGCATGCACTCTCTGTATCTTCAGTTTCATTATTTTCCGTGTTTCTGTGACTCTTTCACACTGCAATAGCAGAATGAAAATCATGATTGTAAAGCCCCAAGAATTTGCAGAGCAATCACAGAGTAGGAATTTTATCTGATACTACTTTTAACACTTTTTTTATAAATTTATATATTTCAAGTTGATAGGGTCCCTTTAAATCCTTCTGCTCTGGTAATCTGTATTTCTGATTATCTTACGCATAAGTACCAGCTTGAATTTTTCAAAGCAAAACCTCATTTTCTTATTTTCTGCAAAGATTTGCAACATGCATTTTTTTTATTTTCCCACTGATGTTGAGATGAGGATTTATAGGACATTTCTAAGTTCTGAGAGTGACTTGATTTTCCTCTTCAAACACCCCAGGTGCCTTGCCTTCTTTTAAGCATTCTCTTTCATGGCCCAGTTCAGCAAAACCATTTAAGCACAGGCTTAATCCTCAGTCAAGTAAAGTACATAAACATGTTAAGTAAATATGAAAGCACACCCTAAAGCAAACACCAAAATGTGTGACCGTTCTATCTCCTCTTGACTTCAAAAGACTAGTAGTCCAGGTATTTTCAGAAAGGCAAAATATTTCATTTAATAAAAAAAAATAAAATATATATTTCCATGATCTTTCAGATCCCGTAAAAGCCCAAACTATTTCCCAACTATTGCCTCATCTCATATCAGAATAAAACAATAGCTTTCATGGTTTTGACAATGAAATCTTTTTCTTTCCATTTGATAAAGAGAGTTTCGTACTGAAAACTGTAAAACTCAAAGGTACCACTGTTTAATGTGCTTGGATTCACCACCCTTAATAGTCAGAGTGGGCTGAGAATTTTCCAACAGAGTACTTCTCTGCTGAAAACACTGTTTCATGGCTGAAATATGCTGCTTTTGGAAGTCCTCTTCTCCCTTGCCTGCCCCAGCTGGCCCCAGTAGGACCCAGCCCTTCGCTGTGCCTATGGGACTGTGATGAGAAGGAGAGAGTGCAAGAGGAGGAGTGGGAAGCACCTGCCAAGCCAGGCGATGGCAAGCAGGACTGAGAGATAAGATTAACAAACATTTTGGGAAGCAGCTGTATGTCTAACAGCCAGCTGGACTGGACCACCTGCAGCACTGCTCTGGTTTCAATGAAGCAGGACTTTATTGTGTTAATTTCCTCATTCTTTTTTCCTTACTTTGTTGGGATAATTGAAAAGATACTCCACACTAAATTTTCATCTGCAAATTTGACCCTAGTGTTCTTCAATTTCTATCGAAACTATTCACTTGTAAAAGGAAAGGAAAGCCATCAGCATTTTTTCACTGTAGATCCAATTTAGCAAAGCTTCACTCTTAAAAGTAACTTTTTTATGCCTGAACAATCTACATACAATGATAAAACATGTACTTTTGTAAGGCGCATTTGTAAATTTATTAACTTTTTCAGGTCCTAGCAATTTTTCCTTCGATTTCTACTAGAATCTCTGCTTGGGTTTTCTCCAACCTTTAGAAATAAGATATCACCACTGCTTACAGTGTCCTGAATTGCTGGGTGCAGATGGCATTCCCATTTTAGGATGGGCTATTCGATGTTTATATTTCAAGATCCTTGGGCAAGTCCCTGCTGTTGTTTACAGAACATTTTTGTAAAGTACGTTTGTATGTATGTGTCTTGCTGAATAGTGACTAATAGCATTAAATGTGGCATGGCATTTGGAAACATTGCAAGCTCAGAACTTTTCACAACTAATAATACAGGAAAAAAAATTTAACAGCATGCTTTATGGCAGTGTGCGTTTACTGTACGTCTATGTTTTGCACTGATTGCATTTATGTTACATTAGCATGAAAATCATGCCACTAATGAGATTCAGTGAATTTTAAGAAACACTAACAATGATCTTTGAGAAAACCCAGAATATAAATTCCACAATCCGTTGTCAAAGATAACATTATACTGTTCATATTTTTAAATGTGATGTTGTAAAGGTATCTTGATTTCTTTTCAAGCCCTGTAAGCATTGTGTAAAATAGTCTGTGCTGGTGAAATTACCTGGCAATGCCTGATGTTCTATCATCATTGTTCCTGCAGTACAGCTGGAAATTCAGAAATTCAGCAGTCGGTGTCTGATTAGCCATGCTTAATCATCATGAGCAACAGTTCTAGGAATATATGCCTAGTCCTGCTAACTCAATCTTGTGGTCATCCCTGCAATAAAAGGATTTTGCCATCTACAACCTACTTGCTCGCAGTGAACTTGATGGTAAAGTATCCATTAGACTCTTGCATCACCTCTCCAGTGACGGAGGATTATTTCTTGATCTGCCTTGAAGCAAAGCTATAACTTTTCCAGACTGGTCTGTGAGTCTGGCTGGTAATGAGATGGCTGCTCCTTTTCTAGTTATGAATGATTCATTTTAGATCAGAAAGGTTAGGTTTACATTACATTACATTGTTCAGTTTGCAACATATTTCTTGCATTGCAAGTTGCCCTGGTATTTTTGTAAAAGATTCAAAAAGTCATTATTTGCTATTTCACTTAAGCCTGCTGTGTGCTAATATGAAAAATCAGATAAGCAGTAAAATTAATTTTCTTTAGGAATAAAGATGATGGAAATCTTACAAAATCCACCTTGTGGTGAAACCAATTTTTAAGAAAAATATTTTGTATCTTCTATAAATATAAAGTTCTTATTAGAGCAGATTAAGAAATTACTTTTTTTCTGGAAAAAATATAAAGAGGGAACTATCATTTTAGCTTTTATTTTAAAATATGCCATCCAATATCAATGCATAAAACCAAAGAATTTGAGTAAGATTTAAAGTGCTTTCCTTTTTTTTTAACTATTGAATTTAATGCAAAAATAAAAGTGGAGTTGTAAGCATTCTGAGCAGCTCTTCAGAATGTAATAAAGTGCAAACATACATTATTAAGTCACTGAGACTGGTCCAGGGCTTATAATTAACCATTGCTGTGCTTGTTGAGCAGAAGTGCCAATCACCTTCTCAAAAAAAACTTGTTTTGTGTTACAATAATTTGAAAAACAATCAATTTCTTAGTACTTTTGCCCCTGTGTGGTCCCAGTTACAGAAGCAGCAATGTGCGTATACCTACCCAGGCATTCAAAGATTTACAGACTGGTTTAGCAGCCCAGCCTAAAGGCTCTACCTCGACAAACTCTGTGCCTGGACACCTCCAAATGACTACACAGGAACTGCCACACCTACAGGGACCTGCCTACCCAGAATGGACAAGTTAGTTGGCATTTAATTAGATCAACAGAAGCTACATCTGGTTCAGGATTTCCCTAAGCTTCAAGTGGACAGGTGAGATGCATGATATATGCCGTTCTCTTTTTCTGATCTTTCTGACTTTTGGCCAATGCCAGAGGTAGGATGCTGAGCTAGACAGACATTTTGTCTGACCCTGGCCAGCTGTTTTTACAGTGATCAGGACCAAGGCTCTGCTACTTACGGTGTCCTGATACTTAGGTTCAACACTTATTCTAAGTTAAGTATGAACTTAAGTTGTACTTAGTTATGAAACTATGATGTTTCCCCTAAGTGTTTGCAGAAGCGAGCCTCCACCTATATAAACAGAATATACTAAAGAACGCATCAGTATTAAATCAGAAGAGCTGAGACACACATAGGCATGACTACTGAGGCTGTAATTATGGAACTTCATTAAAATTTCTAGACAGAAGAACCCCAGCATCAACCTGCTATTTCTCTCATACTGACATTGGACCATTTGAAACAGGGACTGAACAAAGCTCCATTCTCTACCTCATGAAAGGGTTTATTCCATCCACACTACACCCTCAGAGCCCAGGGAAAAAACAAAACCAAAACCAAACCAAAACACAAAAAAATCCACAACTAGGAAAGTTTAGAAAAAAACTTCTAACCAGCCACACTGAAGGCAAAAGAAATGTTATAGTCCCAAAGTGTTCCAGCTGAATTTCTGAAAGACATAGAATCATAGAATCATAGAATCATTGAGGTTGGAAAAGACCTCTAAGATCATCGAGTCCAACCGTCAACCCAACACCACCATGCCCACTAAACCATGTCCCTAAACGCCTCATCTACACGTCTTTTAAATACCTCCAGGGATGGGGACTCCACCACTTCCCTGGGCAGCCTGTTCCAATGTTTCACCACTCTTTCAGTAAAGAAATTTTTCCTTACATCCAATCTAAACCTCCCCTGGCGCAACTTGAGGCCATTTCCTCTCGTCCTATCGCTAGTTACTTGGGAGAAGAGACCAACACCCACCTCGCTACAACCTCCTTTCAGGTAGTTGTAGAGAGCGATGAGGTCTCCCCTCAGCCTCCTTTTCTCCAGGCTGAACAGTCCCAGTTCCCTCAGCCGCTCCTCATAAGACTTGTTCTCCAGACCCCTCACCAGCCTCGTTGCCCTTCTCTGGACACGCTCCAGCACCTCAACGTCCTTCTTGTAGTGAGGGGCCCAAAACTGAACACAGTATTCGAGGTGCGGCCTCACTAGGGCCGAGTACAGGGGCACGATCACTTCCCTACTCCTACTGGCCACGCTATGTCTGATACAGGCCAGGATGCCATTGGCCTTCTTGGCCGCCTGGGCACACTGCCGGCTCATGTTCATCTTTAAAAGGCTTCTGAAGCCGTCTTAGCTTCTGAGCTAAACAGCCATCTAAGCAGGTTTCTGAAAGTCTTCAATAGCAAACCGAAACCTTCCCTATCGCCTGTGCAGCTGTCAGTCTCTCTTCCATGCCCTAACCCTGCTAAGATTTGCAGCTGTCTTTTATGAACATCAGAATTGCTTTAATGCTGCAATGCCCTAAGAAGACGTGCCTTTTCAGGTAATCTAGATCTGTCAATCTGTCCAAAACTAGTACATCATTCCATAGTCAGTAGTTTATTCTGTGACAGTAATAGGCAATAAAATAATGCAGTAAAATATTTTAGTGTGAGGAGTCTAATTCAGTATAGGTTAATAAAGTCTGGGTGATTCATCATGGCACATTATTTATCCACAGTAATTTACTAGGTAGATGTGTGAAATCCCATTGTAGTCGGTTGAAATTTATGTGCTGGGCAGTCTTTAGCTTTTTTTTTTTTTTTTACCACAAAGGACACTTTCCCCACAGCAACTGAACAGTAACCAGGAGTTGTAAGAATTGCATGATTTCTGGTTAAAAAAGCAAGACACAGATTAATGCTGATCTTTTTTGCAATGCAGATCTGGGAAGATCTTTTAAACTTCTGCTTTTTAAAAGTGATGCAAATTCTGCTGAAAGCACTGTAATGGTTAAAAATAGTTTGGGAATTAAAATACATTTGGACACAGTTTTGAATGGTTAAAAAAATATATATACATAAATAGAAACACCTACCTAGGACAATTTTTAAAACAATTTAAGTTAAACCACTGTAGCTTATATGCTAAGACAAGCCCCACTAGTCTGAATATTGAAATAGAGCACTACGTAATGGAAATTTATGAGAGATGAACACAGAACACTGCAAATGAAAATATTATTAATTAACTGCATGAGGAAACGGCATCATAAAGCACTTCAGGGTGTTTTCCGAAAACTTCATTACTGATGGTAAAGGCTGAAAACTTAAGAAAAAAGTTCTCTCCTCTCTCCCATAATCAAAGCATCTCTGGTGCTAGCAACACAATGTGAGGCTCGTCTGTGAGCAAAATGCTGTCTCCCTGGAAACTGCTAGAATGTGTCACTTCATCTGATCCCAAAATGAGAGATAAGAAACAAGAAGTGTGAAATCCTTTGCTGTGGAGGTTAGCATTTTATTAACAAACACCTGCAGTTTGATGTTTACCAGTACCTGCAACATATTGCTGCAATAATTGCTGCAAAGGCATTGAATCTCCTTTACAGTTGCATCTGTCATGACAGAGGTCCTTCCTTTCACTATTTTCCTGCCTAACAGATCATAGCCTTGAAACAAAATTATAAATATCACCTTTGCATAATTTCCTAAATAACCCATTCTTTGCTTCACTAAAAATTAACATTAACACTTTCCTGGAAGCAAACTTAACATATTTGTTCAACACCACCATTGGGACTTTATCAGCACAACTGTTATGTGTATGCTAGGCATAGATCTAGAATTGCTTAAAACAAAGTCACACTAATAATTTTAATTAGGAACACCTCCTAAACCAAAGCTGTAGAAAAGGGACATTGATTCAGTAGCAAACCAGCCAGTGTGCATCACAAGCAACAATTTTTTCTGTTAAAGCTGCTCTGGATTCTCTGATCTGACTAAAAATTAAGGTTTGCTAGGGAGCTTCTCAGTCACCACACAAATAATTCTCCAGGTTTAGACTGGAATTTCTGGTCACAATCGGGGGGGGGGGGGGGGCCGGGGGGGAGAGAGAGAGAGAGATTGTGCATGCTGTGGGGCAGCAGTAGTCATGTGCAGGTTGATGCCCTTCAATTTTACAGCTGTTTCCACACTACGTGACCTGGATCCATGCAGGGCAGTAGTGGAGGCTAAAGCTAGTGTCCTTAGATTTCCTGAATAAATCAATGTGTGGAGAGAAAAAAGCAAAGTGAACACCAAGCTCTTGGGTATCATGGGTTGAACGCCTTATTCATTTTCTCTCTGGTTGGAAGGCAAGCTGCTTCAAAAGCCCTTAGTTTCCTACCACTGCACGGGGGGAAGGAAATTAACTTCTATAGAAGATACATGAGATACGAAACACCTTCATATCTAGCCCAGTTATTTACTTAGTTGGAAGCAAGCTTTACTGACATGAACATACTCCCCACCAGGCCTGTTGGGCATAAGCAGAACTCTGCAGTAAATAAGATATTTGAACACAGGACCCTTTACTCTTTCTAGAGTTTGCAGGTGAACAACGAATGAGGGAGGACTGCAGAAAGAATGCCTGAACACCATATTCGAGAACTGGACTTTACAGCAGCTTTCTCTCACACGGTACCAAAGCAATGTTGGGTAAATGTCTTTGACCGCAGTGATCACAGCTGCACCAGTGATGACAGTTTCTCCATCCATCATCATGTAAGCCTTTGAGTTGTGAATCTGCTCCACAAAAATGCTTTAACAGTCAATCGATGGTGAGACATAAAAAGCTACATAATATTAAGTACTCTGGAAATAAAACAAACCATCAATTAAGTCTTATTAATTTACCATTAGGAAACCCCCCAGAGTGGAATGTTTCAATCTTGAACTGCCCGTGCTTTGGTATCTCCGTCTGTAAGACAAGAATGTCACAACCACTTTTTGTAGCGTGTTATGAAAGTCAGTTCATTAATAGTTAAGAAGCACTCAGTCCATACAGAAATGAATGTCTTTTTCTCTAGAGGAGAGTCTGAATGACATCTCATACAGAGGTCATGGGCCAAGCGTTAAGCAGTGAGGGTGAGATGGAATGGTGAATCCCTATTTGTTTAGAGATCACTTACACTGTGATGAGTGGGGACCGTTTAAAACAAAAAAAGTATGTGATCATGAAATTAAAGGAAGTATTATCTTTATTACAATACAGTCTTTAATATCATGATCATACAGTACTAATGCTACCAAATTAATTAATACTTAATTTCAGTATTTCACAACTTTCAAAAGGTAAGTTTGCAGTTCCTTCTGTATGTAATTATATACATAACTAAGACAATACCCTCTTTTTAATCTTGATAGGAACATTTTCATAACACAGCTCTGAAGACGAGGTTAGCTGTACAAAAGCGAGTATGGGAGAAAAGTGATGGAAAGTGAAGGGAAAATGAAAAGCCTGACTAGACCATTCTTTGAAAGAGTAATAAATTTGTTAGATTTTGTTTCCTAATGTATTAGCAAAAATCTTTAAAGAAGCACTAGCCAGCAAAGACAGTGATATTATTATCAGAATGAGGGACAGTCATCAACAAAGAGAAAACCAAACAATTATTAAAACATTAGGTCCTAATTCTGAAACAGCTGACATTATTTTAAATTTGTCCATGGAAGAATATGGTCTGTCACTCCCAGACTGACAACTTTTAAACTAGATATTCTGCTATGCATCCTATCTTGCCTTCCCCTGTACTCTTTAATAGATAAATGACCTGCCCTTTTAGCTTCTTTGGACCTTTTTGTTACGTTTGCAGTGGAATTAATCTGTGGTTCTGCATCTTACAACCACTGTCATTATTAGGCAATAGAGAGAACACTGAAGTGACTAGTCTGACCAAATATTGACAACTGATGGATTAAAATACATACAGAAATTTCCTTACTTTCCTAGAAGACATCAGAAATTATAACTGTGACTTTTGTTTCTAAAAAGGATGGACCAGATGATCTTTCGAGGTCCCTTCCAACCTGGGCTGTTCTACAATTCTATGAAAAACAAAATCTATCAGGACAGGATATATTCCTATTAGAGTAAATTTTTTTTAAATAGGGGATATCATCATCGATAAAACTTTAATAAATAATAACTCTCTTAGCCAGCTACTAAAAAAGCTGCTGAGAAGAGAGGATAAATAAGGATTTTATGTTCTAAGTAAACAAGCAAAAGAGAAGTGAGTAGTTCAGCTAGTAGCTAAGGTGACAATGAAAGGACACATGGATCAGAATCTGAAGAAACAGAAAGCAGGATTCATGGCAAGTATGTGACCAGCAATGTCAAGCTCTCTAGCAGCCCATACTGATACCTAAAAATATAGGTGGAAACTCATGCTTATTAACAGGAGGATATTGTTTGTTGATTCTCGATTGCCTGGTGTTTCTGCCTAGAAAGAACTAATAGAGTAGCAAAGTGCAAAACCTTCTGGAATTATTAGCAAATTTGTTTGCTGACCCTAGTTCAGAAGACCATGTTAGTTATTTTGGTGAATCTGAAATGAAGAAAAGAATAGTACTGCTAGTATGGTGGATCACGTTGCGTGAGATCTTTATGTTAATTAAGTTTTTAAAAAGTTACCAATAATCTCTATCTAATGGAGCTGAAAGCCCTTGAACATGTCATTTCCTCCAGCTGCAGTATTCTAATCCTGAATGAAAGCAAAAGAACGTGGTATCTAAGAATTTATGAGTCCCTACAAGAACATTATACTGATTATAGCATGATCTTCTTCCTTTTTCACTAGCCCCAGACAAGTCCCCCAAATACGTATGCTCACAGGAACTCTAGAAAGTTGGTTGCTTATAGCTCAAGTCTGTAGCAAATCCAAAAATGGCCCCTTGCTGCCAAGTGGCAAGAATGTAAGCAGAAGTTGCTGGAGTTGTTACACAGAAGTGCCACAGAGAAAACGCTATAAGGAGCTGTAATTATTCCAAGAAACACATTCCCCCTCCCCTGGAATTTAAAATACATGAGAGTGCACCAGAGACACTAACAATGGTGTAAAATTGTTGGGGGGAAAACAAATATTTTTATTGATGTAGGAGTTACTGGAAGAGGAAAAGGCAGAGTTTGAAATACCACGGGCTTCCAACATGTTCACAGTCAACCTCTGCTTACCCCAGAGATAAAGAAAGCTTTGCTGGCTAGAGAAACAGAACTTAAGCAACCCCTGTTCCTTGTGGTTAAGTTTCTATTAAATCTGTTCTGAGATCTTGCAGAAGCAAGCTTGTAGCTGAAGATTGTACTGTTAGAAAGCAGCCTTGTCTGCTAAAATTCATTAACAATAATGCTGGAAAATAAACAGCATTTGATGTAGTTTCTCTTTCTCAAATGCTTCCCATAGTTAAAACGCAGTACTGAAAGATCAGCAACAAGAGTGTTATGAAAAAAGAGGAATGAAGTGGTATACACAAAAGAGAACAGCTGCATTTTCAGTTGAGGAGGGTTTATTGTACTGAAGTCTGAGGAGAATAGTAAAGGAGCTAAAGGAGGAAAGGAGTAAAGGAGTAAAGAAAAGCTAAAGAAAATTAGAAAGAAAGAAAGAAGAAAAGGTTATTGCCCTCCTTCCAAAAGTATCAACCCAGTGCAGAAGCTTAGTAGTGAGTCCTAAAAGAGTACCTGATTTTGAAAGCTATGGATCTTTGCATGTCTTCAAATTCTAATGCTTCCTCACATAAAACAAAGCTTGTCTGTTCTCTAATTTTGCTGTCTTCCAATTATGCTTTTCTCCTGGAAGATATTCACCTGTAATACAAATTCTATTAGAAACGTGACTCATTGCCATTGGCAATAGGAGTGAGATGAAGATTCTTCACTTCTTTCTTTTTTCCACGGTAGTCCAGAGTTACCATTGTGGTTCTCTACAAGCTAGCTCAGATAACTGCAACTGTCAGAAGAATAAAGCTTAGAAAATGGTAGTTTACTCTATTCTTACCATTTCTGTTCTCCACCATATCTCACCACTGAATTCTACCTTGCCAGTCAGATTTTAATGGTGAAGCAAGGAGTAGAATAGGCCTTTGTGGCCCTAATGCTGCCTCAGTAGGACTCAGAGAGGTGCAGAAAGGTTTGAACAGCTGTGCACCACTGCATTACACTGTGAGTAAAGCAATGGTAGATAATTCAGTTTCCCTGGACACTTCATTCTGATATTTGGGATTTAAAACAGTGCTTTGGTTATAACAGCTTCACAATATTTTCTCCATGTGCAGCCTATTTGTTGTGGTGGTTTTCTTGGTTGAGTCCCTGACGCCTATTACTATGCACTCCCTCAATGCTTCCTTTGCACTAGCAGCATTCCTCCTGCACAGATTTTCAGGACTGCTCACTAGTGCCAAAGGTCTGATTTCCAGCTTATGTCAAGGTTTCCTAAGACCACAATATTTTTACCCTGCCTAAACTGTCAGATAGAAGTTAACAGAACTCGGTAACAATTTTAATGCTGTTTTCTGAGGAACAGATGATGCTCTAACTTCTATATCTCACATAGTTTTTTACTAATTCAGACTTCGTTTTTGGCTACGTGGCCTGTCATTAAGTCGTTACAGAGGTATGGGTCTGCTCCTGTGAATCAGGCTTACAGGCTAAGAGAAGCTTTGTGCTAGCCTGCTTCTTGTCGATAACAAGTTTGCTGTGATCTGAAGAAGAAACGCTGTGCATTCATGAGGTTAACCTGGAGCTTACTTGACATTTTGCAGAATATTTTGAGATTTGAGTAGAAAGGGGAAAAGAAGGTTAGGAAAGCTGGTTTCCTCACAGGGGTGTCCCTCCCTGTGCTTCAGGAATAATCTGGAAAATTACAAGCTAAGGGAAGCATTGTTGTAGGATGTTCTGCCAAACAAATTACATTAGTTTCTGTTTGCTTACCTTCATTTCCACATGGTACGTCCTCCACTTTTCCAGAAATGCCTATATAGTGTGTGAAATGCCATCCCAGGAAAACCTTTAATGCCCCCAGAGCTTGCTTTCTGCAGTGTTCTGCATGGAACAGGGGAGAAGGATAAACCAGTGGTGTTGACAAAAGAGTGCTGTGGTTGTCACACCTTTCATGGTTCCTACACAGGGCTTCAAAACACAGTGTATTGAGTAGAAAAGGAGTTAGCCTTCTAGTGAAGATAAAAAACTCTTTTGGGTTTTAGCAAAAGCAAACAACTACTTTTATGTAACTGGTATAGACCACACTGAATTAATTTAAGCAAGAACTTTCACAGAAACCTCTTCTGTTTTGCCATATACAGAATCTGTTGTCCCAACTGCTAGCAAATGCATCATCATGCAGTTCATTCTCACAGGCGATAGACTTTAAAACACATGAAGGGTTGTGCCAGACTACTGCACATTTTTTAAATTCTGCTTCAGACTTTGTACTGCTCTGGTTATAGCATGCTCTGAACAGCAAACACAAGCAAAGCACAAAGAAACTGCCACATCAGCAGGTCTAACTAACCACAACATTGATATGGAGAATTATGACATTTACCAGTGCAAAGCACAATACTGCAGTTGATCTGAATGTTAATAAGCAAACTTTTTTTCTTACACTTTTTCTTTACCTATAGCAAAGGAAGAAAAGTATACTAAAAATAGTGGCTTAACTGGTAAATAGGCCACCTTAGTTGGCAATCTACTGTTGTAGATACAGCTATGGAAAGGTGGAAAATAAGATTTAGCCTCCCACTTTCTTGTTAATTAGGTCGTTACTTGGCTAAATCCTCTCATTTATGCCAACAGCTAAATGGCATGCAAGCTAATGTGAAGTTCACAATTGCATCTTCAAAATTCAGGAAAGCCTCCAAAAGTAAGACTCATCTACCTGAACTAGAAATGCATATCAGAAGTCAAAATTAAAAATCCCTGAAAATCTCCAGATGAGGCAGGAATGAAAAAAAGTGTTTCACCAAGATCTAAGCTCTGTTTAGATCAGGAGAAGTCATGGTGACCCTAAAAATGCTGATAGGCACAAGCAGCTCTGCACTGGTTGCCAAAATAATGCAACATCCATATTTTCACTTCCTTGTACAGAGCTGTTTAGTGCTCAGTCAAAGGGTTGTGGATACTCCTGGACACTCTCCAGCCCTTCTGAAACATTCGGACTTTTTGTCAGCTCTGGCTCCCTCTTCTGAGGCACACAGCCAACAGCCTTGTAGCACGAAGCATAGACAGACACAGTAACACCCCCCTCCAGCGTGGGAACGCTGGAGGGTCAGGAAGGGAATCTTTTCACTCCCTGCATCTCAGTGCAACTGCATTATGGCTGACATTATTTGGTAACACGTCTTGGCCTTTTTTCTAATACAAAAGATATCTTACATAAGGTGTTAGGGGAGTAAGTGCCTCTTGACTTTCAGTATCTCAGTAAAAAGTATTCTTTCAAAGGAGTAAGACATCTTAGAAATCTGACTTAATGCTTTCTCCTAGGAGGAAAAGAAACCCACTCAATTCCAAGGAAGTGGAACACCAAATTACGTTATTTGCCTTGGAAAACTCAACTGCATCTCATCTCTATCAAATAATCACAACAGCATTTGAACCTATTAACAGAAAGAAAGATATGACATAAATCAATCAACAAAAACATAAGAATACTTTCAACTTCTCCATATTTGTGGCCCATGAACCTCCTCACTTCATATTTATTTCCACCTTCCTGCTTTTGCCAAGGTGGCTCAGGCCCCTGAAAATGTTAAATCTTTTCTTATCCAGACAGGAGATGTAGCAACTCAAAATATCACCTTCAAAATTTCCTGATATTATTGAAAAAATCACTGTTAGTATGGATCTTTGCATTAATTTCAGAAGAAATGAACAGGGCACCCAAGTTTGGAATGGGGGTCACTGTTGCTGGTGTGACGGACAGTTTGGGGGCATATAGAACTGAAGATTGAGCCGTTGGTACCCGTAATATGTTCCCCTAAGTATCAACAAAAGACGAAACAAACATCATTCAAAAATAACACTTCTCCTCCCAAGTACTTTGACCCCTTCCCATGAATTATTCCTCAAAAGTCAACTCATTTTGGCTATCTTTCCCTGCAGTCTGCTTCCAGAATCTTCTTTCACTGCTAGCCAGACAAACACTCACAACCAAGGAGAAATGCAGAAAAACATAATAACCCATTGTTATGGGTTATACAACATTCTGTTTCAAAAATCCTGAAACACAGCTACAAGCCAGAGCAGTTTGTGGTTCTAGATTCTCCAAACCAAGCCAAACAACCAAACCTGGTAAAAATGAAGTCGGCAGCCTCACAGTTTGAAACTATCAGCCCCTCTCCTACCTCTTCCTTTTTTTTTATTATTTATTTTTCATTTAGGAAAGAACACTGGAAAGGCAACTGTGAGATGGATGGCCTGGAGCTCTAATAGTGCTTATTACTTCAGATTTACACAATGAGGAATTCATACCTAGTGACTTAATAACGTTGATAGCATCATCAATCTTGCCATCAGAAAATGGCTAATGTACTTTAGCAGCAAGTTCATTAAAGGTTGAATCTTTTCTTTTTCTCTAGAAGAGGAAGGGGGCCAAAATAAGGACCTTCCAGTGAGTATTTGCAAACTATTCCTACAAGCAGGCTAATATGGCAATTCACAACTAGGGAGGGAGAGAGGAACGGAAAAATCATAAATTCTTAAGAAAACATTATAGCACATAGATTAAAAAGGTTATTGCTTAGAAGATTGACGAGTTTTAAATGAAAATGGCTGAGGCAGAATAAAATGGATATCCACAAAAAATGAGATTCTAGGAGGAGAGTTAATGATGAAGTACCGAGCTGGCAGGAGGCCAGCATTGTCCAGATTAGTTCAGCTGAGTAGAAGGGATAATGTCAGCTGACATGCTGGCAGCAAGAAAGGCCTAGGAGATGGATGGCAGCTTAAACACAGGCTGGTCCAGCAGTCAATGGAAAGCTTGTTGCAATGTTCAGACTGATTATTCTGCCCACGGGGATTTGGAGTACTTCAAAGTAACTACAGAATCCACCTGTCAGGGAAACAGTTGGGAAAAGGGCAATCCCATCACCCAAAAATGCACATGACTGGTGACAGACCAGACATATCACCAAGAGGGACGGCAGGCTGTATCCTCATCAGTGTAAGACTGAAATTAATACAGGGCAACTTTACTGACATCTTCAGAACTGACTCCAGATTTACACAGAAACTAATGAATTCAGAGGATGGCCATATTGGAATTTCCTACCAAGTGCACAGGGAAGACTTTTATAAAGAAAATCCACTGCTTTGCAAACAGAAATTGTAGTTAACATTTGCCAGAATTTCATCCATGGACTAGATGTTCAGCCAAGGTAAATGAGCACACTTCCATGATACCAGCACTGACTCCAGCCCCCTAATATCTTCCATGGGACAGTGGCAGTATTTGCAGAACTGCAGCCTCTCCAAAGCAGATGTTGAAACAGCTTGCAAACCTACTAGGGTAACTGTAGTATAAATATTGCTCGATAATCTACTAGACTGAAACTGAAAATCCAATCTTGCTGTGCATCACCACCCTCGGAGGTTTTTATTGCAGGAGGAGCTACATGGCTTAGCCAGATGGGATCCTATCAGGCCACAGACTTTAAAAACACAGGGAACGTGATGACGCCTTGCCAAAGGGCTTACAGGGGAAAAGAAAGGTATTGTGAAATGGATAGTCAGGGTGGAACCTAGACTTGGGTAGGATATGACAAAATAATTATAACAAACCCCCGTATGAGATAAAGGAATCGTTATGGGTATGCTGCCCCTAGAATAGGGACCAACTCTAGGGCGGGGACAGTGAGTCTAGGAGTTAGATGGTAAACTGGGGACTTCCTGGGTTTGAAACTAATTTGAGCAGAGGGAGAGGAGTAGCCACCTGCAAGCTGGGATAAGAAAACAGCAGGCAGTGATCGACTCAGGGATCAAAACCTCCAACTCCACACCTAACGAGCATGAGGAAGAGGAACTGCTCTCTGAGCCAATTCTCTGGAGGAATCTGAAGGCTAATGGCAAAAAGCTGGCACACTTAATCATTGCTATACTTGACTGGAGTGTTTGTAGAATAACTTTCCCAGTAAGCTTGGATGGATGGAAAGATTATCGGAACTCATAACCAGACAATTACAATCTATAACATCATCCACATTTTATTTTTCTGTGATAGCATTCTTACTTTCCACTCACATTCTATGAACAGGGTTAAATGAACACTTAATTAGAGAAGGGTATGACAAACCTTTATGCAATCAACCCTTTTCATGAGTAGCGTGGTGGACAAGTATGAAAATGGACTGATTTGTTGTCTGTTTTTCAGTTCCCATTTTAGAAACCCAAATTAACCATTTCATCTTTGATGAGATCATCTTTCTCTGATGTCAAGTGTCAACATGCTAATTTGTGATGCATTTTTGTTTATTATCATGTTTAAGGTCAAAAAGACTCCTCTGCTGTCTCACATAGCTGCAAGTAAATTCACATTTTCAGGGTCTGTTTGAAGTCTCATTCCATTCTGTTATAACTTCACTGATGTCACTTTGACTTAGCAAACAATCACACCAAAGTTATATTTCAGGAAACAAATTCTTCCCTGAGAATACATCTGGTTGTTTCTTTAACTTTTGCAACAGAGGAACAAAGACATTCCTTAAATTGAAAGGTGGACATGAAATTTAACACAGTCACAATGCACCAGATCAGAAGATAACAATCACATTTTCCCACAGATTTCAGTTAAAGATTTAGGTCATGAAAGTAATTGATGGAATTATTTCTCCAACTCTCTACTTCTTGCATCCTAACTCTCAACCTCAAACTATTTGCCCCCAACAATATCACTCTTACCAGCCTTTAGGAAAAATTGTAAACTGGTATAGCTCTAGTCAAACTAAAAGGAACGAGGTTTCCGTAGGCGGTAATTATTGTTAAAATACTGACTACAGCTGGGTGCAACACAAGCCATCATACAGCAATCAACAACAAGTTTGAAACCTTTGGTTCAAGACAAGAAATGAGAAATGGAAGTCACTGTCATAATCAACAGGCAACTGGCTGCCTCACTTGGATGCTGGAAGAGGTTAGAGGGCAATACATAAATCAATGTAATAGCAGCCAGAACAAATTTAGGAAAGCTTGTGAAGCATACTTAAATGGATGAAATGCAAGTAAGTGAAACTTTTTTTAATTATTTTTAGAATGCTATGAAGGTGTTAAGGGATAAATGGGGTTTTTAAACTCCCTATGCAATCCATCTGGCATACTGTATTCCACAAGAAGGCCAATCAGATAAAAACTCTGGAGGTAATTGAAGAATCTGTAATTCCATCGAATAAGGATTTCTTTTTAAATTGGCCTGGCAATCATAATGCAGTAGAGGCAATAAATACATTTAAAGAATAGGTATTAGGTGTTTTACTGAGATGCACTGTTAAAGATTGTAGGCTTCAATGCAGAGAATAGAACAATCTCGATGAACAGGGCCAAAAAAATCAGACTGGTCTGATTTCACCTTTCTCCATTTTTTAATGCATGCCCTTGAATAATTACAACTATGCTCCATGAGATGCTAAGACTCAGCAGTTTTCATGGATTTTATTAGCGTTGGGTTTCTCCGTTACTGTGGTTAGAGAAAAATAATCTAAAGAGAGAACCAACAGACAACTCCTTCAAATACCTAATAATTTCAAATGGGGCACCTACGTTTTCTGGGGCACCTCCTGAATTTGCTTTCTGCTGAAACGATTTTGTTACCAATAAGGGAAGCAATGTAATGTAAAATTCCCAAGATCCTGTTTAGATTCAAGAGGAAAAAGAGTTCATTTCTATTCCTATAAGCTGACTAACTTACACACATTGCTTATCTTTTGACCGTTTCCAAACTTTAGTTTAGTTTTCAGGTGTCTATAAATGACTGTCACCTGGATTTACAATGCTGTTCTTCAAATAGAAGATGCTTTTGATGCACCCAAGAGATTTTGTCCCTGTAACAGCTTCTTGTTAAAGGACAATTGTCATGGTAATCATGTCAAAGGTAGTAGAAAACTTTTTATGCAGCTTCCCTTCTGCACTGTTGTTAGTTATTGTCAATTCCTGGTGGATTATTTAGTCAGCCAGGTTTACACTGATAACCTAGTAGTGAAAGACTACTTCAGTTTCCTGGGTTCTCTAATCCTCTATCAACAACAGTTTTGTTTAACAGCATGTAAACAAATAGAAGGACTAACAACAGGCTAAAGCTGGGAATTGCCATGAAGAATGGTTGTTCATCTCCAGGAAGTCTCTGATCAGTTCTGAGTAGGAACTCCTTGCTCTAAGTGTCGGAAACAAGCAAAAGCTCCAACTCATTTCCCTCTGTGGTTTAACTTTGCTCTGGCATACAATGGGTAAGGTGAGCCAAAATACAATCTATTCTGCCTTTTGCTTGCAGAAAAAGAAATTAAAGAAAAGAAATTAATACCCCCATGGTTTTTTTTGTATGTGACCAGAGGGATAGCACAGGGAGGTAAGCAAGATTTATACCTACTGAAGATATGACCAACTGTTCAGATAAGTCAAATGAAGCAGAGGGTATCCTGAGTGACTTGCTCAAGGTGAAATGATGAACAAATGACAGCACTGAGCACAAAACTCGAACTCTTGCTCTCCCTTTCTAATTACGAGAGCAATTCTCTCCCAGGTACCCACTTTTGAGTTTAGCTAGAGGTAGGGTCACACCTACACTGGAAGAATATAGCAGCAGCAATTTTAGGATAGCTGGAAAGCTATATTGGGCTCTTTCAGCTCCACTCAAAAAGAAAGGAAAGAAAATGACTCAGCACCATCATTCATGATCATAATCAGCCTTGGGACAAGGCAATGTGCTCGAGGATATCTTACTCCCACAGAGACTGGATATCTTGAAGAAAAAAAAGCAGATAATTGTTTTTGACAAGGGCCTGAATAACTGGAGGATAACCTTCCTTCCTCCCTGCCTCCCTCCCTCCCTCCTTCCTCCCTTCCTCCCTTCCTCCCTTCCTTTTCCAGTTCAACTTTCATTTAAACTAAATATTTCAGCATGAAGTACTGGATAGCCCAGACGTATGAATACTCAGCCTTTCACTTCTACCTCAGTGAAATATAACTGAGATAAACAGTAACCAATATGTAATGATTACTTGGCATTAAGTTTGTTTTTAGAAGATACAGAATATTTTTTTAAAGTGTCATCAGTTAGCATTAATTGGTACTCATTAACCTATGGAGGAAGACAAGTTAAGGTGTTAGTCATTTAAAGTCATGATGTAAAGTAAGGGATAAATACATATTTTACATTTTCTCAGGTTGTTTGACTTCACCATATCATTTTGTCACATGCCTGATCTTTTAGCTGGCTTCTACTGAGCAAATTGATATCTAGGAATTTTTAAGGAACAGAGAAATACTAAAAAAACAAAACAAAAATATGTTAACATAAAGTTAAGTCAGAGTTGAAACCAGTAATTTCAACAATTACAAAAACCCAAAACAAACAAAAAAAACCCCAGCCCTCCAGGGAACACAGAATTATCCAGTGCTATAAAGCCTGGAAAGTTAGAGCCACAGTTAATTTTAAAAGAAATCTAAACATGTCAAGGTAGAAAAATGCACAGAAAACAATGCGTTGTGGTTTAACCCCAGCTGGTAACTAAGCCCCACACAGCCGCTCGCTCACTCCTCCCTGGTGGGATGGGGGAGAGAATCGGAAGAGTAAAAGTGAGAAAACTCATGGGTTGAGATAAAGGCAGTTTAATAGGGAAAGCAAAAGCCGTGCACGCAAACAAAGCAAAACAAGGAATTCATTCAGTACTTCCCATGGGCAGGCAGGTGTTCAGCCATCTCCAGGAAAGCAGGCCTCCATCACACCTAATGGTTACTTGGGAAGACGAATGCCATCACTCTGAATGTCATGCCCTTCCTCCTTCTTCCCCCAGCTTTATATGCTGAGCATGACGTCATATGGTGTGGAATATCCCTGTGGTCAGTTTGGGTCAGCTGTCCCAGCTGTGTCCCCTCCCAACTCCTTGTGCACCCCCAGCCTACTGCAGAAAAGGCCTTGACTCTGTGTAAGCACTGCTCAGCAGTAACTAAAACGTCCCTGTATTATTAACGCTGTTTCCAGCAGAAATCCAAAACATAGCCCCATACCAGCTACCATGAAGAAAATTAACTCTATCCCAGCCAAAACCAGCACACTCATGTAACCCTGACTTCCACTTGTGGCTTTCTTTTCCATGCTGACATCACTGTTTCTGGCACCACACGGGCACACGTATGTATATTTATATACAAAGAAACTATGTGAAAATAAAAACCTCAATGATTTGCTGAAGGAACAGTATTGTAGGGCATGAACCATGGGTTACAGAGGTGGAAGTCTCCAGTCCTGTATTCTCTATGAAATTGGAATAATTTTTAGGATAAAAACCAGTCAAAATTATGATCAAATATTTGATGGAGTTTTTTGGGCTATTTTTCACAGACATGCAACACCAATGGAAATTTCTAGCTGGATCTGCCACCATTTTACCTTTTTTTTTTTAATCTTTGAACTGATTTTTTTCACCCTTGGTTCATTCTCTAGATTTTACTGGAGTTTGAAACTAAACCAAGTCTCAGACTGTAGTCTCTACAGTAACTCACTGTACATGGAAGGTAAAGAAATTCAAATCTGTGCAAAAATCTACATTATATTGCTATAACCAGAACCTTTAATGGACTGTTATACAATTACACCTTTTGCCAACACTGGCAAAATGAAGACTGCAACTTTTTATCAGCACTGCTCCAGCAAAATGGGTTCTGTCCCAACCACTAGGTTATCTGTTCATTATGCCTCATATATTTATGGAAGAAGAATAGTTTAAGACATAAGGGTGAAGTTAAGGTTAAACTTTTAACCATTACTGCTTTTCCTGTCTTGTGCAATTACTTCATTTCAAAACCGTATCTGTTCCTTAACACTGCTTCATATTCTGCTTTCCTGTAATGGCTTGACTGGTGATCAGAGCACAGCAGAAAGGATTTTCTCTCCTTGCCTTTGCAATCCAGCTGTAATTCTGTGGACTTGAACTGTTACTTCATACAATCCGCTGGGTTTATGATCCAAAACCAGTGTCAGAGGTTTTTTTCTCTCTTACTCAGAAAACAGATTTAGAAATTAAGAAAGTTCTTCCAGTTACTCTAGAATAATTTGGTCCCCAAATCAATGTTCTCCTCTCTGAATTCCTTCTACCTCCATGAAGTACACATTAATTTTAGTTTATGTTTGTGGATTGTATAAAAAGTATGTCTTCCCTATAGATGAACTAACACTTGTATTTCTTGCACAATGGCAATATTTTTGCCTTTATGTTAGGTGAGGTGTTGATCCAGTTACCTAAGTTAAGAAGACTCCTTATTTCAATCTCAAAGCTGAAAAAAAAAGATTAATGGAAAATGTCACTGTGATACATAATAGCCTTAGAATTCAATTATTTCATTTTAATCAGTTGCACATTATTGATAACACTGAATCACAACTTTAGCTGTTCTTCAGAGATATGATTTTCTGCAGTAGTGAAAAGGGACTCTAAACTCTGGGTGTCTATGCTGCAACGTTTTAAGAACAGTTGTACTCCATGTTTTTGCTTTCCTTTCTCACCAGCTTCCTTCCTCCATTCCTTCTGACAATTTCTGGTTCTTAAATACCCTTTTGAAATAATATGAGTCAGGCAAAAAGCAATTGGTAATTCCATACATATCCTCTAGTTTAAATAAATGTCAATGAAATGTAGAAAACTATACTGTATTGGAGCAGTTAAAAAGAAGGAGGTTTGAGTGCTTTGTTTTCTTCATACCAGCAATTTCATCTATATTACGGGAAGAGGAATGTCGTTTGACAATTTAATAAGAAGACCTATTTCATTTTTGGATAATTTAAAAGCAAAATTGCAGAATAACATTTGCTAACAGATAATTTATATAGTAAGTTTTATTTTGCATTGCAGTATGTTTTTCATAAAAAATTCAAAATCGAGATCTAAGATGTATTGCATATCCCATTCTGCAGAACGGCATCTCAGAACATTTATTTTTAGTATGCAGTAGCTTCTGAGACTTCAGGGTTATTACTATGGTAGTATAGTTTATCAAAGGGAATATTAAAAGTAAAGGAAAGGAGAGCAATCATTCTGCTGTAAGAACACAAAATCATATGGTTCAGTTTAGAGAAACATGTTAAACATTGACATTCTAGCAGTAATGGAGTTTAACAGCCATCATAGTGAGTCAGTGCTCAGTAAATTGAAACAACGAGAAATACAGCTAAAAACCTATGACCTACATTTCTAGTGACTGGTGATTTGGAGCCCTGAGCCTTTGCATATTCAAGACGAGGCACAGTGAAGGGGACTAGGTCTTTAAAAACAAGATCTCTGGAACACCATCAAAACTAAGATACTCAAAATCAAATCTCGCTTTTGAAAAAGTGTATCATACTCTCACATCTGATTAAAAAGTAGCGAGGAAATCATATCATTAGAATGCATACACTGCTACTTTTACTGAACTCTTTGACCTCATACAGTTAATTCATTTATGTGGCAAAGTCTTACAATGTTGATGAAAGAAACATTAAAATAGCTTTTGATCAATATCCACTGAGCTGTATGAATTTACATCAGTTGGGGATTTGGCCCTCAATCTCCGTGAAACCTGGAACATTCACTGTAATGTATTACCTGCCTTTAACTTGTGATGTATATTGTATGTGATGTATATCATATATAAATTTATATATACATATATGTGTGTGTACTTTATAATCATCTTGTTAATAGGCTTGCGAAACAGTCGGGCTGATGTCAAGGAGTATTTCATAGCAAGGGTTGAGTTCCAACCCATGCAATGAATCAGCAGTGAGCCTAACTACCATCTGAGACAGGCTATCCCTACCCATGAAGACATTTCTGTTAGAGGATAAGCAAAGCTTCAAACTCAGTTTTGTTCTAACACACACAAAAATGTGTGTCCATGGACATAAAATGTAATGCCGTACAGGCACAGTGTGCATAAGTTGAATGCAGTGAAAAATGAGGTAAACTTACATATCAGAAAGGAGGAGTAACAGCAAACAGAGTACATTTTAAGCCCGTTAGACCTTCAGGCTTGCTCACGTGACTGAAAGGATGTAATAGTCCACTAATATATTAGTCTGTCCCCACCTTGCCCACATACACACCATCCAGCAGGAAGTTATCATCTCCTTGGCAAAAACATGACATCTGACTGTACACATGTTCCTTGACCATTTTAAGGGGAGCTTAAGCAATGGCATAGAGCTAAGGAGTGAACAAGTTAGTTACCATGTGCTGGCTGATCAGACAGAAAGTTGCTAAAATAATGATTACTCTCTTTGTGTGTGTGTGTGCACGCGCATGCATTCCCATTACAAAGACTGAGTTGTACGAGTTTTAGACTATCCATCACTAGTTTAAGGAAAGTTCATTTCAGGGTTGTTGCAGTTGTCCCCAAACTAAATGTTACAGTCCTCGTCATATTCACCCACCTCTTGCATTTCAACTGGGAGAAACCTGTTTGTTACGTTTAAGATTCACCCTAAACCCCCTGTAAGATAATGGGCAGATAGGACTTCTGTAACAATCTTAACTCATCCTTGTAACGGCCACATAGAATAACCATGTCATTTTGAGTAGGAATTTCTGTGTTTGTGACTCTAATTTGGATACGTAAAAAAAACCCCAACCAACCTGTTTCATTATTTCTCCCTCCCACAACATTCAGACATGTGTTTTCTCCTCACTTCTGAATTGTGGGATGTTTTCTGGTAAAGCAGAAACCAGGCTTATCTCCTAGAGTGGTAGTGACCTCGAAATTCTGCGTGCTGGCAGGATGACTGCAGAGATCTTCCCTTTGCTTTGTTTTTCTGTCTCTGCCCTCTTATGTGAATTGCATGGTCATTCATTTAAGGATTTCTACTGTGTTGTGTTTTGCCCTTTTCTTTTTTCCTGTTGTGATCACTGATTCTATGTTTGATGGCTCTGCTTTGTTTTCTCACATCTCTTGGGAGAGATCCTTCTTGTAGGAGATCCTGATTAAGGCCCCCTAGCCATCTGGTTGTTTTGATTTCTGATCCTTTTCCCAGTGTAAATGCAATGTTCTTTGATGAAATGAGCCTTATGATTGCAGAGGCTAAATATTTGGAAAAGATATGAAATATAAGGATATTTACTGCCATTAGTGAAATGAGCAGCTTAATTTCTAAATCATCCATGTATAGGAATGAGCAACTTGAATTCGTGCAATAGCCATATGATTATGATCAGTACATACTGACTGCATTTTATTATTTGTGATTTTAAATTTGATTTAACTGCCTTTTTCCCATGTGGCTTTTACTGATGAAATCACAAAAAACCAGAAATAACATTGTACACTGGTTTTGGCTGGGATAGAGTTAATTTTCTTCATGGTAGCTAGTATAGGGCTATGTTTTGGATTTCTGCTGGAAACAGCGTTAATAATACAGGGACGTTTTAGTTACTGTTGAGCAGTGCTTACACAGAGTCAAGGCCTCTTCTGCTTCTCACCCCACCCCACCAGCGAGCAGGCTGGGGGTGCACAAGAAGCTGGGAGGGGACACAGCTGGGACAGCTGACCCAAACTGGCCAAAGGGGTATTCCACACCATATGACGTCATGCTCAGCATATAAAGCTGGGGGAAGAAGGAGGAAGGGCATGACGTTCAGAGTGATAGCATTTGTCTTCCCAAGTAACCGTTACACATGATGGAGCCCTGCTTTCCTGGAGATGGCTGAACACCTGCCTGCCCATGGGAAGTAGTGAATGAATTCCTTGTTTTGCTTTGCTTGCATGCACGCAACTTTTGCTTTCCCTATTAAACTGCCTTTATCTCAACCCATGAATTTTCTCACTTTTACTCTTCCGATTCTCTCCCCCATCCCACCAGGGGGGAGTGAGCGAGCGGCTGTGTGGTGCTTAGTTGTCAGCTGGGGTTAAACCACAACAGTCCTTTTTGGTGCCCAGTTTGGGGCTCAAAGGGTTTGAAATAATGACAGATTTGATTGGAATGTGCTAGATGGAATTTATAGCTGTCATTGCCGTTTAGCTATTACTCGGCAGGCTCCTGTGCTTGCCATGGGGCTTGCTTGCCTTACTGTATATTAGAGTCTAGTGCTCGTTAGCGGTTGCTTTTTGCTTTCGCTGCTTGCTGCACTGCTTATCATCTTACTCTGCTGTGCCTGGGAACATTTTGATAACAGCAATGGCAATATGCCTGGGCTGGCAGATGGCCAGGGCATCGCTGCTGTTTCTCTGCTGCTGTACTGCACAAGCTGGAACTCCAGTGTGAACTCAAGTCAAAGGGACTGTGACGCGTGGATGAGTCCATGCGGGAGCAGGACACCCCGAAGCATCTCTGGCCGTGGATAAGCCCATGCCAGAGCAGGTACATCTTGAAGCGTCTGTGGCCGTGGTTATGTCTGTGCCGCAGCAGGTATACCTCTGAAGGGATTGTGGCCCAAGAGTAAGTCCACGCTGGAGAAGGTACACCTTGAATCATCTGTGGCTGTGGATAAGTCCATGCTGCAGCTGGTACACCTTGAAGCATCAGTGGCTGTGCATGAGGTCATGCTGGAGCACCTCAAAGTGTGTAGCCATGGATAAGCCCTTGACAGAGCGGGTACTCCCCTGCAGGGACTGCAGCCATAGGTAAGGCCATATTGGAGCAGGTTTACTTCTGAAGGGACTGTGGCTGTGGGTAAGGCCACGCTGGGACAGGTGCACCTCAAAGCAACTGTGGCTGTGGATAAGTCTATGCCGCAGCAGGTATACCCCTGAAGAGACTGCGGCACATAGATAAGGCTCCACTTGGAGCAGGTACACCCCTAAGGGATTGCAGTCTGTGGATAAGTCCAAGCCGGAGCAGGTGCAAGGGGAGGAGTTCATTGCAATGTTAAACCCTATGGTCTGGCCCAAAGGGAGCAGGGGTGGAGATTGTAATGGAAATACCTTTAAATTGTTGTAACCCATGATTTGAGTTGCATGTTATGGGAATTACTATAGCAGGAACCACCTGAACCAATGGAGGAGAAGCCTTACAAGAAGCAGTGCAAGTGCCGCAGAGACCCGACCTGAGCTGGCTTTGGTGCCCAGTAACTCCACGCAACACACCACCTCTCCTGTCCTGAGGGACCACCATAACAGATGGAGCCCAAAGTCATGGACTAAATGAACTCAGCAGATATTTTGTGGGCATTTGTGGACATTTTACAGACATTTCACAGGCATCGTCCATAGACTAAGGGAATGATATCTGTGTATTATATCAAAGGATGGGAAGGGTGGTGGTGGGTGATGAGAATATACTGGATAGTGTGGGACCTGAGCATGATGTAAATGGTATGGAATAAGGGGTAGAGAATGTGCTGGTTTTGGCTAGGACAGAGTTAATTTTCTTCATGGTAGCTGGTATGGGGCTATGTTTTGGATTTGTGCTGGAAACAGTGTTGATAACACAGGGATGTTTTTCATTATTGCTGAGCAGTGTTTACACAGAGTCAAGGCTTTTTCTGCTTCTCACCCCACCCCACCAGCGAGCAGGCGGGGGGTGCACAAGAAGCTGGGAGGGGACACAGCTGGGACAGCTGACCCCAACTGACCAAAGGGATATTCCACACCATATGACGTCATGCTCAGCATATAAAGCTGGGGGAAGAAGAAAGAAGGGGGGGACATTTGGAGTGATGGCATTTGTCTTCCCAAGTAACTGTTATGTGTGATGGAGGCCTGCTTTCCTGGAGATGGCTGAACACCTGCCTGCTGATGGGTCCTTGTTTTGCTTTGCTTGCATGCACGCAACTTTTGCTTTCCCTATTAAACTGCCTTTATCTCAACCCATGAATTTTCTCACTTTTACTCTTCCGATTCTCTCCCCCATCCCACCAGGGGGGAGTGAGCGAGCGGCTGTGTGGTGCTTAGTTGCCGGCTGGGGTTAAACCACGACAATTAGTGAACTAACACTGTTGAGTATATATTCATGTATGTATCCACTACATATGTGGGTACAGAAAAAATAGAACTGAAAAGTGTCTCCAGAAAACTTCACGTTACTAAATTCAAGCAGCCTCAAGACCTTCAGTCCCATTATGAGTATACTCTCATTGGAAAGGCAAGGAATGCAGCTCTGATCTAAAGCATCTATACAAAACTATACAAGCATCTATACAAAGCCACCTAGTTTTTTTCCAAGGACTTCAAAACCAGCATACTATTGCTGCATCACCAAAACCAGTAGTTCCTTCACTGAATATGTCAACACACACTAATGTCAATGCATTGCAAGAGGGGAGAAAATTGTGACCTTATTCCACAGATATGCAATATCGTGTCCCTATCTGGGGGAATGACAATGTAAGCTACTGATGAGAGGGAGCACAGGAGGAAGTGGAAGGGTGCTGTGTCACTCCTGAGGAAAGGTGGGAAGGATGCAGTTACCTCCCACATCTCTCACAGAGGTAAATGAAATGTCATCCTTATTGTTAGTCCAGTGTTTGGGAGGGGGAGACACCGGTTCCATATAAAAACCAAGAGTTGCTCAGCAGTCTTTGAAATTTTGCTATGTTAAATCTGATTGCTAATTGTTGTTGCTGCTACTTAGATGGGAAATGGAAATGTGGAAATGGCATAGTTTCAAAATTCTGGCATGAGCCAGTTGCAACTGAAGTATGTTTGCAGGGACCAGTTGCAAGGCAGGTGGAGGGCACAGTGGATCTGGCTCCTTGCCTCTAAATGATCTTTGATTCATTTTATACAGCAAAGGAACACTCCCAAATCCTTGCTGAGTTTTCTATGTATGGAACTATGAAGAGAGGGAGAGCATTTTTATTTATATTGCTAATGCCAGGAAGATTTCCATGAGATACATCCTGGTTGGCAGCGTCTGCATGCAAGGTTGGCAGAGGAACATGCTAAAATCAAAATCTATGTAGTTCTGGAAATACCTGCAAAGACATTTAAATACTATGGAAAGTTTATAGAGGTGCTTGTTTTTCACACCTTCAGTGACAACAGATGAATGGGGAGGGGGTATTGAACTGGGAAATCTAAAGCCTGGACTTATGATTAAGTTACATTCGGGAATGAAGCCTCTATCTCCTGTCAGTATCTCAGTTTGTGAAATGGGTACAATAGTGTTCCATAAATACTTACAAAAGTCTATGAAATACAGAAATGATGGTAACAGGTAATTATCCACAAAAGAAACATGACTTCTTAGTAAAAAAATAAAAAAATATCCTTAGTATACAACAATTCCCTCCACCTTAGCCCAAGATTTTCCCATATGCTCAAGATCAGATCAGTCTCACTAGAACTTTTTTTACTTACCAGGATGTCAGTGTAAAGTAACAGAGCACCTCTGACATCTCTTCAGTGCTACTGGGCAAGAACCTTGGTATAAAAAATGCCTTCAGTGCAGCGCTGCAGTCAGATGGCTGCTCTCATAATGACTTACACACTAAGTCAGCACTTTTTTTTTTTTAAATCCAGTCAATGACATTATATAATCAAATAAGTCTAGAAAGTACTACAGCATATTATGATCCCTCACTGTTAATACAAGTGTAGACATTATCTCCTGATCTGGTTATAACAAACCCCAGTGAATCAGTACATGTTTCTGCACTCTTTGCATACTCCACTCAGGGAAGAAAGAGGGGAAAAAACCCACAGCTGTTTTCAAAACACGGTTCTTTATCAGTGTCTTGTGTCTCCCCATCCACCATGCTGCCCAGCTGCTTGTATATCTCTGCCTTTTAGGCAGCTCATCAGCCTGACTCACCTGGGAAGTCGCACTGACTCAGGGAGGACGTTGTACCAAGCAGCATTTGCAGCACCTCCAGTGACATTTTCCGAGACATGCAAGGTACAAGAGAGGCAGCGGAGACTCTGCAGCACAGCAGCAAATACATTTTCAGCAAAATCCATCTGTGAAGCCAACTGATAATAATCAGCTAGGGGCTAGAAGGCAGCACATCATTAGCCATTACAAAACAAACGTGTGATACTGTTGAGCACAGGCATAAACTCTGTCAAATGCAGAACTGTTTTGTTAACTAGCAATATATCCCACTTATTCCTATGTTATATTCAGGGGGAGGGAGCAGAAAGAGAGAAGATCTCTTGAATGATGACAGGTTGACATAGTTGTCTGTGAGATCTTTCTATTGTTAAGGGTTTTCTGGTTTTTGTTTGGTTGGTTTTTTTAACTGAAATACCTACCGTCAATTGTAGTGCAGTGATTTGTTGCTCTTTAGTGTGTAGCCATACAACAAACAATTTCAATATGATTGAGAGGATTTTTCTTTCTTATTTGTTTCTCTTTTAACCAGCCCATCCCATATGATTAAGGAACAAACTCCAGCTCTGTATTTACAAAAATCTAATCCACAGAGGTTTTAACTTCTGGGAAGACATATAATTAAAAGCAGTATTTCCATGATCATTGCCATGGATCCCCAACCACCTTTTAGTCAGCTGTTGGGGGAAAAATAAGGAAAATGTTGGTGTGGCAAGTCTTTATAATTATAAAAATACAAGTACTCACTGCACAGAAATTTTCCTTTTGGTATTCAATCACACTTGCTTGCAAAATGCTAATAGGTTCAGATGGCATATAGTACAACAGCCGTGCAGCTTTCAACAGAAATACTGAGCAACTGGTTATGTTGCCCCATGACTATTTTAGATTTGTTTACTTAAAAGTGCAACCATGAAACAAGATTATGTCATTTTAAAAGCAGACAGGCTTTTAAAGGGAGGTACCAAGGGCCTACTCATAAAAGATTATACAGTTATGCTTCTGAGCTCAGGAGAAAATAAAATGGAAGGTTTTTTTTTTAATTAAAATTCATTAAGTCTTACTCACATTGCCTACAAATGTTTGTCTTTTAGTTACAGTACCCTAAAGGAGATTAATTTATTGCTTGGATTATAAGGAGGTGAGCCAAGAGCTCCAGGCTCTGCCACCAACATCTTGAATGATCTTGGGAAAGTTACATCATCTCGTTGAGTATTGTTTCTTTCACATAAGAAAAGGAGAGAGAGAGAAACAGCACTATCTTACACTCAGAAAGGTTTTGATATGCTAATGGTTTAATTAATGTTTAATTAATTGTATTGAGAGGCCCAAAATGAAAGTGCCATATTAATGCAAATTATCTCTATTGTTAAGTGATAGAATGAAGCTCCCTAAGACAAAGGCTGCACAATGCATTGTCCAAATAATGAAAGTCCAACTTCACTTGTTATATTAAGTTGTTTAGAAATGTCATCAAAAGATCATGGTAGAGAAAAAATTTAGTACAACTCAAAAGACCCACTCAAATCATATGGAACTACCTTACGTTAATAACTGGTGAACCAGAAAAGTATGGAAATGGAAATGAATTAACTAAAATTTATATGCTAGAGCTTAGCTCACACTGGTAAATAAATTGATGAAAAGACGAGCTTCTCTACTAATTCTAGACTTCATTCTTCAGTCCAAAGTTTTGGGGTGGTGGGTAGACGAGACTAAAGAAAAAAGGAACCCACATAGCATCACTGAGACTTCTGCCTCCTTTGGGTAAGTCAGTCCTATGAACCAGCTAAGAATGGGAGGGTTCACCACCCTTCCTTTCCTTTTCCTTGTTTTCTTCTCCTTCTCTTGGCCCTTCCATCCTTCCATTTAGCCTACTAGAGCTGCTTTTCTTATTTATTTTTGTGACACTGCTGTGAGCTCCTCTCATGTTAGAAAGGCAGCTAAAAGCACAGTCCTAAGCATGTTGATATTGGACAGACTTCACAGTGGCTGAGAAGACCAGGTGCTGTGCCTGTCTGTAACTGTAAGATTTGCAGCATGAGCCAGAAACAGAAACTACATTTTCAGTCTTCGCTGTTCTTTTTTTTCCCTCTCCTTCTGTGTGTGCGTTGCTTTGTCTTCAACAAAAGCAACCACAATAGCTCAAATCCCTAGTACCTGACTTCTTCAGTCTTCCTCCAATAGTTACCATCCTCAGTACACTCTAAAAGACTGTCAGACAAAATTTTCTAAAAGCAAAGCAAAAAATAAAACAGCCTCTCTAGAAACGTTCTAAGCTAACAGGAAAGGGGATAATATTGGCTGTTAATGTGAAATTTTTACTTAATGCTTTGCAAGTCTGAGTGGATTCCCCTACCCCACAACTTTTTATATCTTTAAATAAAAATTTAACAACATTTAATCTTCTTTACGATGAGCATAAGCCAGCTGAAGCTTGTATGTGTGTAATACTGAACGCTGTTTCACAATTTGAAATGACAAAGACAAATTAACCCCTTTAATTCATATTTTTCAAACAAGGTTATTAGTAAGGCATTACCAATACACTCTAGTGAACAGAGCAAGCAAACATTTCTGTGTAGGATGTTTATATATACATTTAGATCTAGCATCCTCCTCTGTTGGAGGTAATAGCTAATCTTTCTAGACCTCAGTGTTGCAGAAGACAACTCTATGTGTCACTGGACCTGGCCCGTAATTATACTGTACTGTAAAGTACAGCTGCCATAGCCAAGTTTGCTTAGTCAGCATCACATTGAACTCCATCTGGAGGAGGTTTAGAGCTCTTCAAATAATTGGAGAATCCATAAGGACTAAGGCATCATTCCCCAAACAGCATGGTGACAGTGGAGAAAAACGAGAACTATTTTCTACCATCCCCATTCTCTGATGAGAGAGGACTTGTTCCACTCAATTTTATTTCTATCCTGCTTGACAGCTGAAACTGTCAGTGACAAATGCTATTTGGAGAGTACGGTCTCTAAAATATCTCACAGCTTATGATTATTAGATATAAAATGTCAAATCCACAATTTAATATGCCTATGTAATACTACGTTCCTGCCATCTGCAAGGTCAGAAGACGACCAAACTTATAACCACCAGGTTATGTTAGGTAATAATCTGAACACACTGGCCGTTGAGATGTATTGCTCAAGATACCTGCAACGTTCCCCCTGGGCATAGTTCAGTCAGTCTTCATGCTGCCGGGGGAGCTTAGGATCACAGAAGGATTAGGGACAGAAAATGTAAAAATTAGGCTTTATGTAAAGCTTTTATTAGGCAAAGAAAGTACCCTGAATTTCAAATGGAAGGGCCTTTATGACCATAGAGCAGTTCTACCAGGAATGGCTGAGATAGAGCGATCATCTTTCTTGGAAAGAGGTAAAGGTGAAATCACTTAAAATAAGAGCAATATTAAGACAGATGCATTTCCAGTGGCAGGGGGGGAAGCCCTTGGTATGTCATGTACTTTTCTTCCATTTCTACTGCCTTCAGAGTAAAAATTGTCACAAACTTCAGTGCAGTGTTTAAAATTGCCCTTATATGATCAGCTTTAAAGTATAGAAACACAACCTAGATTTTGGGGTTTTTTGTTACTTTTAAATCAGTTCATTACCATTTCTACCCATGCAGTTAACATTAACTTTAGATTCTAGCACAAAGAGAATTATCATTCAAAAATTTTGCCACCTGTCCAAGGCTGTTTACACTAGGAAGAAAAACATTTAAATTTTTCCTTCCACAAATATTAAGAAATTTAGAGCACTAAGACTGAATAATAGAAAAATAAACTATTTCTTAAAATACCTGAAGTTTGCGCAAATGAAAGATGTATGAATCTCTCAATAGATAATACCTTTCATACAAAGAAACCATGCACAGCTTTCTGTGAACTTTCAATCTTTCAACAATGCTTACAATTTCCTGATATATCATATATTTTTTTAAAGGATGTGTTTGAATTAGATCACAGTGATTGCTCATCTTAATGACATTGTGAAATCTCCTAGCAAAATGTGTATTTATTTATTTCTGCATTTATTTTGCCATGATATTTTTTAAATTAAGGTTACCTTTATAATAAAAAAGTGTCATCATCTCTTTACCATAATTTAATCTTCAGTGAAAATGCATTGAATCATAAAGCTCAGCACATACTATGTAAATATGTTTTCATTTTAGAAATGTATTTTAAAGAATACAACACAGTATGAAGAAAGAAATGTAACAGCCACTGACATTATATAATCTTAAGATCTCTATAATTCTTAAAGAGCTTTAAAAATGTACCTTACCTAATGTACAAAATCTTTCTTCAATGTACTTCTAATAAAATGGAGATAATTTTAGGATTCATGCGGCTGAAGACTATGGAAATCATCATATGGTTCAAGATTTTCCAATGGGCATATGGTTCAAGATTTTCATTCATTCAAACTTTGGAGAATGAAACATCTTCTGTAACTCTCTCAGAATACAAGGAAAAAAGACAGTGAAGTTTTGTTACACAGTTTTCAAGGAAAAATAATAACTAACCATGGGGTTCTCTGCTGTATTATGCAGCTTATGAAGTGGGTAATTAGCTGGAAGTGTATATTCATTCTCATTTTAAACCATTTGTTGATAGAGTAATGTCTCTACAGTTAACACTATCATTTCCACTCATAAATAAAAACACATTTCCAAGCTTAAACCTCTTGACTGCAACAGACTTTTTACTTTTCATGTATCTTAAAAACAAGAACAATGACAACCTATCGTCTCATTTAAGCTGTGTGTATCACAAAATTGTTGTAATTTTTTTTTTATTGAGACATCCAGGGCCACAAAAAATAATTTGCCCTTTCTCCATTATGCCTTTAATTGTTTATGTGGTTGTAAGAGGAAATAATACATTATTGGCAGTACGTGAAACTTTTGCTGTACCAAAATTTTTCATTTCTTGGAAAACAGAACAACATAATTTATTATTCCAATCAAGTGATCTATGTGAATGATTTTCAGTGATAGCTTAGCGTGTTTGTGTTACTTCTGTAGCAGTAAACAATCGTGCCTTGTAATTTTCTGTTTCTTCACTTCTCAGTGATGAAAAAGAGTTTCAAGGATTGTGTTCATAAAATGATATGTTAGAATTATTTTTATAACCCAGTTCATTTGCATGCTTTGTTGCATCTGACAGACCACTCTGGGTATTTAAGAAACCTTTTCTGCAAAAACTGCAGTAAGCTTTATGGCTATTATTGCTATGTTCACTGATCCAGGCAAAATCATTCCTCTACTCAGAATGCAAAGAACTATTTTTGGAGTGTGGTTATGACAGCCTTCTCAAAGACAAGAACAATCCTTTTAAACATGCAGAAAGTCATACAGGTGTGGCAGAAATTTGCCTTGGCTGAACAAGGAACTCCCCGCAACTCCAAGGCAGAACTACTGCAGAGGAGTGCTCTAGAGGTCCCTTCCAACACAAATTATTCTGTCATTCTATGATTTGTTGATGGAACGTTACCCTCAAAGTTATTGCACGGTCACAATCCATGTGGGAGATAGTTAAATCAACCAGAAAACATAAACAATGCTAGGTAGGAATCAAATAATTTTTTTCTTTATTCCTTGATGCTATATACCATACAGCAAGTACTCATAGCAAAAATTACTGTTAGATATGAAAGAGTTAGTCCTAGCTATGTTTCTTCAAGGTAGTCTTGAGATTCTACCTACAAGGTAGATCGTCCAGACTATAATGTTTTAAAAACATATTTCAATTTTGAAAAAAACACCTCAAACAAACAAGACCATGTGGGGAAATGAAACAATCTTCCACAAAGATAGACTCTCATCACAAATAAATACCTCTAAGGCAGTGAGTATTCACAGTACTTCTCTTAGTTTCCCCCAGTTCTTTAACTCTGGACAGTTTCCTCATGCTCCAAGCAGTTGTCTCATTGCAGTCAGAGGATTTTTCACCTTGTTCTTTCTCTAAGAGCACCTTCACTTCTGAGAATACTCCTCTGAAACACACAAAGATGTTCTATCTCAGACATTCAAGAGAAGCTCAGAGACATATCACCCTCTTCACCATCACCACCACTTGGCTCCAAAGCCTTCTCTTCTACAATCTTCTCGGCACAACACAATACCATAACCACTTATAATTTCTGCTGTGGTTGGTTGGTAATTTCCACACCGCTTCGGGAAGGTCTACACTCATAAACATTGAGGTCTTCCAGAGGGCAGTGGCTAACTAGTATGTATAGTATGACCTAAATCTTTCTAATAAAACATAATACTGTGCACATGTGGGAAGCATAGCTTGTTTACATAGCCATTAGTTAAATTGTCCAGAAGACTTTTTCTTTGCATAGTATTTTCTTATTGGGCTACACATGCAGTAACAGATGCTTAAAGAATATTCATTTTTAATAGTCCAAGTCTGAAACATGAAGTCACATTTCTGATATACACTTCAGACAGGACCCTTACACTGTCTTCTTAAACCACAAAGGGATTTTTCTGTGATCAGTTTTTCTTAAAACTCTGAGGTTTAAAATGGTTGCTACACTGAAAACAGGATTGATCTACGCTGACGGAGTATTCTGTGGAGCTCTGATTAACTGATTCAGCTTTATTCATGCTGGAAAGGAACGAACTACAGGATAGTCCTTTAAAATTAGGAACAGTTTTCATTCCAGGGTACAAAAAAATCCCCAATATTAGCAACAGTCCCTTAAAATAACCAATAGCAGATACTCTTGATGGAGAGAAACTCCCCACAAAATTTCTTGTCAAAGGAAGCTCTGCTATTAGTTAAGGAATTCAAGTGCAAATGCACTCTAGGCTCGGATCACACCAACAGTCTGGGACTGCATCTCCCTTCCAGCTGAATGTTCAAGGTTGGTGGGTATTCTGAGGGGTGTTCAAGAATATTTACAGAGTATTTTGAGGTGACTCTGAATGTCCTAAAATGTACCCATCTACCCTACCCTGCAGGTGCCATTCTACTTTTTCTAAAAGACTTAAATAGTGCAGAAGAGCAAGAAAGCAACACTCTAACCTCATCGTTAGGGCACCTTCCTTGGAGCTAGATGTACCTCAGTTCCCATCCTTGCTCCTGGGAATGCTCCTTCACAAAAATAAGACAGAGTCCACAGCAAATTGTCAGAGCTTTCTCTGTGCACCTGCTAGCCTGGCAGCTGGAAAATTAAGATCCACATTCCTGCTAGGCTGCATAGCGAATTTAAATGGGGTTTCTAGTCTCTTATCTACTGGACATATCACCATGACATTTTCTTCTCCACAGCTGATACTGCTGCTATATTAAACATAAATGATTGAAGAGCTTTAGGAGGACTAAAGATTTATTATTTAGAGAAAAGTTTTGCCCAGCCCCAACTGCAAATCATGATGTTACGCCTGTGACTATTTGTTTTGTATCTGCAGTGAGCGGGCAAGAAGTCTCAGGTGGGGTGGTGGTGAGAAATTGTCATTTTGCAATGCTAATGCTGTGGTTCAGATTGTAGCCTTTGCTGGGGAGGCTGTCGGCAAAGGCTAACTTATGTTTCTGCTAAGTCACATTGTTTTATTGCTGTCAAGAAGGAAGAGGATAGAATTATCAGCCTCATGAATCATCAGGAAAACTGCCCACCAGTTTCTCATTTCAAAGGCTTTAGTGATGAGCACTACTGAAAATACATGCAGGATTAGATTTGATTTTCAAATACCCAGATGAAACAATCCAGGAAATTCAAATGGCACCGTTACTGTTTAGGTCAATGTGAAGAACTTAAGACTCCAAAGCCATTCTCATCTGCAAGCAACCAGCTACTGCAGTAATGAGGTTGATAGGAGAACAAGTTAAACCCAGCAGCTATGTTATCTCTTATGGAAAAGTCCAGTAAGAGGAATGCAGAAATTAACTGTATCTATTTTTAGTTTGGTTCTGGAATGTGGTTTTCAATAGTTCACTGATTTCCCCTATTTACAGATTGGTATCAGAGTAGGAAAACTGGAATTCTTTCAGGAGAAACAAAACTAGAATGTGTGCGCTGTTTGTTTGTTAATGGCTGTTCAGGGAACAGAATGGAGCCAGTCTGAGGTAAATTCAGAACAAATAAGCACAGTTTGAACATCAGTTCCTCAGCCACACTATTTCACTCCTCAAATCCTCTTTTAATGTATTGCATTACTTGTTAATACACAGGCATTATTGTTTTACAGGTCTGTTGAGGTATTCTAAAGAAATCTATACTTGAAATTATCATTTTTTTAAATTTGATTTCATATATTTTGGGTTTATCTATACATCAGATTTTTGAAAGCAATTTTGGAAGGCAAATTTGCAACAAGGCGAAAACCTCAGCAAAGGCCCTATATGCATACCTGGCACATTTGAACAGCATAATGTCATATGATTCTGAACTACAATGGTAGAAAACTATTGCCACAGTTTAAAGTGAGAAAAATAATCATTCCAGACTACACATTGCCACGCTGAACGGACAAGTAAGTCTCTTCTTATTTCCGCTAAACTTGACTTGGAAACAATGGGCTCAATATTGACTATTTACTTTATCTAGAATTTTGTCACTGACTTTATTGCAAGACCATTACTGGGACTAATGACATGAACTTAGGCAATAACTTGCCAAATGAGCGGCCAGGGTGGTACTTTCTTTGATCATTTTGATAGCTTTATTCTTAGAAACTAATTAAAATGAGGTGTCCTGAGAGATATGTCAGGGGTCTTGCTGAAGGAGCTACTCACTGAAATGATGTGGCCTGCACTACACAAGAGTTAAGACTAAATGTCAATAATGATTTCTTCTGGCCTTAAAAAAAAAAAAATTACCATTATGCAGCAAGGACTGATTTGAAGAATACCGTCTGAGGAGTAAATCCTATTCAGCATGAATAATTATTGTTTTTCCCCCTACAAGAAACTTCATCAAGGAGGAATGAAATACCAAGTTTTTCAATGAAATGTTTTTAACTGTGTTTTTACAGAAACAAGATTTTATACATGCATATATATGGATGGAAATCAGTGTTTAACAAACTGGAAAACATGGTAAAGGAGATTGAGCAGCAGGAAGTAACATAATTGCCAATACCCTACATAATACTGGCGTATTTCGGCAATAATCAACAATGCAGGAACGGTAGTCTGAGGAAAATTAGGCCTTGAGCCAAACAGATAAAAAAGAAATATTACAAAACCACAAAAGCACCTTCCAAGAGGTAGCAGCTACTTGGATATTGGAGGAAAACTATAAAAAATTACTGAGGAAGAAAAGTAACCCCTAGCAAAAGGTGAAAGAGCTATTGGAATCAGAAATAAAAGCACACTTCAGAAGGTGAGAAACCGCTGCTGGATTGACGCAACCTCTGCCCTTCAGCCTCAGATCAGCAGAAACTGAGAAGAAATATTTCCACGTGTTTAACTTGTTACACCTTTCCCTGGTCATTCTCCATTTGCCACTACTGAAGGAAGAATAATGGTTAGACAGAGCTTTAGTCAGATCTAGTCTCTTTGTATGTTCTCATTACTGCACATCTTTAACACCAGCTGCTTTTCCTGCAGCTTAATTGTAAAGGGAAAAAAACCAACTCAAGTAGTACATTATCAGAACCTCCATCTTTTTTACACTACTTTCAGTAGAAAAAGAAAGTGGTTTATCTCACTAGGGAAACAGTATAGCTGGACTTTCCTAGCACAGCATTTCTTCCTGAAGGTGAAGGAGGAAGTAATTCACCCTACTTTACATTCTCTCTCTTTCCTGGTTCTCAGTTAAATTGCAGAAACAAAGATGGCATATTAGTACATCTAGCAGATCTTGACTGTCTTACAGCTCACTGGTGTAGATATCTACTGCCATTCAACTAATGACAAGCTGCGTAAGTTCCCATGGTTGGCAGTACCTCTAAGCAATAATGTCTGCTTCCCCAAACCAGTGTTTGATTTCTGCATCTAAATCTGCACTAACATGAACGTCATGTTGACACTGGCCTGACATCGATTGAACACACCATTTCCTTTTCAGTCAAGCATGCAGCTTACCGAGCAGGTTATAAGGCATAAAACTCCAGCAAAAATGTTGGAGTAGAACCTGTTTCTCGCTCTGTCACACACACGCTATATTTGCGCATCTGTTTTTCACAACTAAAGGAGTGGTAACGAATTGGCAGGAAAGTTGTGTCAATTTGCTCTAGTAAAACTGCAAATGGTAAAAATCTATTAACATTTACTGGAACTGGCCAACACCCCTCTCTTGAGTGAATGCGGGCTTTGTTCCCCCCCAAAAAAAGTAGTAAAACAGACTGTTTATAATGGTTGGCAGCAATAACATCTGTACCACAGACCTTTATATCCAGCTATTTGGATTCATGTCAGCCTCTAGTATTTTGAGAAATTGATCCACAGAACAATCTCAGGGTTGTGATTCAAAATAAATTGCATTAGGTATGTCTACCCAGATGGCTGGGTACCAGCACACAGTTGTTTTTGAGACCAGGCTGATGGATCATGCAGCCAATGAGCTTCCAAGTGCAGGCTCAGAGGCAGCTCAGGTGTCCCCTGGGGAACACATGTCTGTTAGACTCTCAGACCCAGGCTCCCCACATACAGACTGCCGGCTGCCCGTGGGTGATCATGCTGCTGAGAGGTGATGTCATGCAAAAAGCTGCTCTAGAAACCATGTTTCCAGAACTAGATAAAAATAACCATTGATTTTGTTAGAGACCAAGTAACATAACTGAATTAAAGGTGATTCAATAAATACCAGTAAGAGGTAACAAAACTGACCACAGCCTTCCTGCCTCAGTGGAGGAACAGTCCCAGGCAACATCTTAGACACCCATACCTAGGATACACACTGATCTTGACAGTGCAGATGCAGAGGTGCATTCACTTCTGGTAACTTGTCTAAAATTTAAAAGAAAAAATCTTCCCTCTGGGCATCTTGTAACTAAAAGTTTCAGTCTCAATATCCTTTGAAAACAGAACCTTGGTAAAGGAAAAACATTAATGTATTTTACAGAAAATGTCATACTGCTCCTCACTCTTTGGTACTCCAAAGACTATGACACTGTTTTTACCACCTCATGGATTTTCCACAATGCTAAGATACATCAATTTGACTTTAGGTTTTTGTGTTGTTAGTTTTTGTTTGGTTTTAGATCCCCTATACATTTTTGTTTCACTGCAGTGGCTAAAAGCATAGCAGTGGGAGAAAGACACTTGTGATTCTGTCTAAAAGAAAAGAGGATTTTCTGAACATTAGAGAGACCTGGCTTGAATTTTTGGAAAGCTTAAATTTCAAGCTAGCTCACAACAGTTTCAATTCTATTTCAAGCAGATGGAGAAATCATAAACCCAAATTGCTTATTACACCTTTCAAACTACAAACCAGGGCTAACTGCAGAGAGATTTGTATAACGCATAACAGCAATGGAAGGCACAGCTGAGAAGAAATGGAATCTGTATTAGAAAATATCTGGACAATTGTTGTTCATGCATTGTTTCTCAGTTGTCCTGTCCATGGGGAACTCAATAAGAAATAGCATGAATAAACTCACCACACTGTTAGTTACCTTAAATAGTTTGCTGCACTCTGTTCCCCCCCGTGAAACAGCACATATTTTTTCTTCCATGAAAATAATTAATTAATAAAGCACTGAGCAGACAGCAGAACAGATTAAAGAAAATCTTCTAAGAAATATTCAAAATAATTGACATTTTCTGCCTGTATTTATGGTGGGAAAGTCCATCATTCTGGCACTAATACTGAGGTCAGGCATGAGTGAGGGATTGCAATGGAAAGGTTGTCCATTACTTCTAAACAAGAACTCTGTAGAAAGGCTGAATTGCTGGCAAGAATGAACCTATCTTCCAGTCTCTTCTAATGACTCACACAATGGCTCAGAGTGTCAGACTGAATTGCCCTGCCAAGTCCTTTCATTTTGTTTCTCTCAGAAAAATGAAAACTAAAAAAGGAGGAAACTTCAAGTAAGAGGGCAAATATCAAGGTTCAACATAAGTCCAGCAAAATGGCTAGTACTAACATCTGTCAAGCACCTATACTGAAGCTCCCATTTAAAATTAATGCAAATAAAAGTTTCAGAAATTCCATTAGAAACAGTATTTTAAAGCTATTTAGAGGAGGCATGTGCACATGGGACAACAGTACTAGCAAATAATTTGTAAGCAAGCAAATACAAATAATTCACATTAGTACAGAGTTTTTAAATTCCTTTCCCATTGTTTCTTTTCAAAAAAGAAAATCTTCTAACAAAGTGCATTTTTTTGTTTGTTTGCTTTTGATTTTAGGATTTACACTTTTGTCATATAGTAGTTTTAAAATATGTTGATTGGAAGTAGGGGTTAATGTAAAACAGCAGCTGTTATTTAGATATAATTGCATTTCCAGCACAACCAATGGCTTGATTTAAATATTCTTTATAAAGCTGTAGAAATCATAAGTAATGAAGTTGTTATTGCTTGTACCTCTTAAGCAATTATGTATAAAGTCTCATATACACTTAGATTTCAACTATCTTAAATGTCTGAATCAGTCTTCACAAAGGCTAAGTTCTCACCAATTTTAAAGGAATTTCATTTGACATCAGTATGTGACACATTATTCTTCCCTCAATGGTTACATCCTGCAGAGTGGAAGCAGTACAGCAGACAACAGAATTTCCAGCCTCGCTGTCATTTTGGCTGCTAACTGATCTGAGGATCAACTGAAAAGTGAAAAAGGGTGAAGTTGTTTGGGGAGGAAAAAGAAAAGCAAAAAAAAAAAAAAAAAAATAGAAGTAAGAATGCATATTTGCATGCAATTTTGCACAGTTTAGAGTGTTTCACATACACAGAAAATTTTATATGCTTACCCAAGCCTACGATTTAACCAGTACTTTGTCAAAGAAGCTGGTACCTAAAAGTGCTTAAGATGTCAACCACTGGCTACTAAAACTATCTAGTACAACAAAAAGCAATGGGTATTTTCCTTTTTTTTTATTTTCTTGCCTGCCTTAATCATCAGAAGTCGAAACACAATTTAAGTATAGATTTTCAACTAGGCTCTGTGTTGGAACATGAACCTTATTTAATTCAAAACAAGGTGATATTCAGCAACATATAAGTTATAATTTCATATGATTAGCATTTTTTTCCACAGCTTGTGTTATCTTACCATTAATCTTTGGAACTAGTGAAAATGAGTTTATGAAATTCTTCTGTGCTACAGTTTTCTCCAGTCAAGATAACCAGGAGGAAATGTACATAAGGGAAGAATATTAAAGATTATTTTTGTCAGCTTTGAGTAACAAATTAATACTGCTGATTGTTCTCTCCCTGTCCTCTCCAGCACAGGTATGCACAGCCTATTTGATGAATGCAGTCCCCAAGTAAACTCTGCCTAATGTCTAATAACCAAAATTTGGAATACTGATCAATCTATAATTCAATGTGAATTTCTTTTAAATATAATCTTTCTGAAGCCAATCATAAGTAGAGTTATATAAAAGGAAAAAAAAAGAGAAAAGACAAAAAGTATTACTTTAAGGCCAGGTTCTGCCACTCATAGTCATAGCAAGTGGCACTTTATAATTAAAGTTCTGATAATGGTGATGAGAAAAGTAGCATTCAAGACGAAAGGGAGGGGGGAGCTAGGGAATCAGTCCTTAGTGAACAGGAAAATAGACAGACAATGTCTAAAAGGATCAGAGATGATATTTGCACTGTTAATTTAATACCTCAAGAATGAGATGTATTTTCACTAGTGTAAATAACCAAAGGTTAGGGAAAAAGAAAATGGAGCCTCTAAGGGATGGCTACAATAATGAGGTGAGTACTAAAACCAGCCACATCCAGTATTAACCTCGGCATTTAAAAATAACAGGAAATTATTCTGGAATCTGGCAGATGTTTCTCAGAGAAAACATATTAAATACTGTAGGGATACTGAGGTTGAGCCAGAACAGGAATGTTTGAAGTCTGATATGAAGTGGCGGATGTGACAAGAGAGAAAATCGGTTTAGAAAGATCAATTTAAAACATCTTTGAAAATTAAGAAAATGCCAAGTGTCATTGTGAAAGCTAATAGAGAACACAACACATGTTAAGGATTACGGAGAGTTGTGTGCACCTGATCTAGAATGGCTACCTCATCCTTAATTAATAACCATACTTCAACAACTTGCTCCCCAGCCTCAGCTGCATTGCAGCAGGGGATTTACAGGAGGAGAAGGAAGCGGAATACACAAAAGTAGGTGGACACCTATCCTCTCACTGTCATTGACCAGCACAGCAAGTTCCCTGCTGCAGAGATCACGTCAACAAGGAGGCTACATCCAGTCCTGATTTTATTATTTATGATTCACAAGCACCACACATTCCCAGTTCTGGACTGAGCGAACAAAGGCTGAAATGACAGGCTTTTCCACAGAAAGAGATTATGGTTATATGTATTTCTAAGGATGGATAAGTTGTGTGCTTTACACATTGCCACCTGCCTAATATTACATGGACAGAGACTAATTTGTATCTCTATTGATACCCTGCACACGTAGTATACCACAGCCACAGAGACCTGCCTGTAACTCCCTGAGAAGGCATGCTGGCTGCTGCCTCTCGCAGAGGGTAACGCCATCACACAGCAAGGGGCTGACACTGTGGGTAGCAGTTTGTTCCTTTTGCTGCCTCCTGCGCTTTCCAAGATGCACAGAAGAGCATTTACTTTCAGAACAAGAGTTTATTTGCATAGATTTTGATGATACTCAATGTTACTGGACCGTAAGGACTAACTGTGTCTCCCATCTGGCAAATAAGCAATGACACTGGAAAATATGCGAGTGAGTGGGAGCTGAAGATGTAACTCCAGAAGGATAAAAATAGTGGGAACAAGATGCAGGAACTTGTGAAGCAACGGGAAAGCAACCAACTCCTTAAATTGACTTAGGAACATTGACTCTTCCTCTGTAAAGAGTCAGAGAAGTTCTGCACACCTGGTGAGCAGAACAGATCAAGCTTTGGAAAAATACTACAAGGAAGCCTTAGGGAGATAATAAGTGACAGAATCACTGAGTGACAATTCCAGCCCAATCCAAATAAATTTCTAGGGGCAAGTTTCTATTTGCAGATGTCTCTCAAGCCATCATCATTCAGAGAGCAACATCAGCACAAAGCCTCAGCAGTCTAAGCTGGCATGGGATCCAGCACTATGTTGTGGAGCTGATACAGCCATGAGTTTTTCAGCCATGCTAGACCAAACAGTGCTCCTGGCCTTGTGTCAGAGAGCAAGCATGGTGGGTATTGCTTGCATCTCTCTTGCAATGGTTATTTCAATTCATTGTGAGTAAAATGGATTTTGCTGTGTGAAAATGAATTCTACACATCAAATTTCTTTCAGGCCAGACTTTTGGGTCGAGCCCATGCCTGCCACAAGTTCACATGTGCTTTCAAATAGCTGTTTATAAAACAAAAAACAAGTATATATCACACAGTCTGAGTCCTTTAGAAAGCAATCAGCGCTTGGCTACTTTTACTAAAGTACAGCCAGGATTTTTGATTATTATTATTTTTTCTAACTGCCATTCTGTCCATGATGGCACAATCATTTTCTTTAACTTTTCATTTTATGACAAGCAATCATGCACAACCAACATGAGGTAACTACACCTTCCCAGGTCAAGTCTGCAACTCAGCATCAGCTTGGATCAAGCTGTGTTGATGTTGATTGTCTTTTTTTGCAATGCCTACATAGTATTTTCATACCACTTCCAATCATCACTGGAATGATAAGGACAGTGCAGCAGGTGAGGCATTTACCTAATGAGAGCACCAGACACTGGAGAAATTTTAGCTGAATGATTTTCACTCCTACAGAGAATATTTCCCCTGTGCAGGTTAGAGGAAGGAGTCTGTCATGAGAAGAAATGAAGAAAAGTACTGAGATCAGTCAGAAGGAGAGCTGGTCCTTGTGCAGTAATTGCTACCTTACAAAGAAAGAAGCAGAAAATGCTCAATGGTATAAGTGCTTTAAAGTAAAATTCATTGATCATCCAAATTCCAACACTATGAGGAGTATTTTTCAGTTCGTAATCAGACAGGCCTTTTCTTTCCTTGTGTGTTTTAGACAACACCACAGATTTAGGTCACTGGAAGGGACGTAAAGGGAAAATAGACAAGCAGCCTTTGATGCCATTTGGAATGAACATAAACTTGTCTTCTGGCATCAATGCAGTGGAGATTTTCATGTGCCCATATGGTTATTTTCCTGGCTGGAGCCCGTAAAGCAGATGCACAACACATGGAAAGGAAAGAAAATTATACTTAGATAATAAAATTAAAGCTGGAAAGTAAAGGAGAGAATTTCAGGAATCACTAAAGTGAGTACCTCCCAGAATACACTCTTTGGGTTATTTCTGCTTCCAAAAAGAGAAAGAAAAAAAAAGAACCCCACCAACCCTCCTGTAGTTTATGAAAATGGTTTGCTTTATGAAGAGAGCTCTGCTGCCAAAGTCCTGCTGCTCTGCAGAAATGTATCCATGGAGAGAAGGCTGAGTGCTGCTTATGCTTTTGTTTTTCCCTGACTCAAAATGGAACACAGATTCTGTTTTCCATTCAAAATACATTAAATCTTCATTTAGGGATACTATTGAACGGTCATAAGAAGGACAGCTTCTCAGGGAATATCACTTCTTCACTGCCCTCTGACAACAAGTCTGGATTTGACAAGTGCACTTGATAGCAAAAATAGAGTTTCCAGCTAATAATAAGCTCCAGTAAATACAGCAACTGTGACCTTCCAAAGCTACGTCAGCTGCATATCTCTTCAGCTGTGCTCAGACCAGGCAATATTACGATTGTCTGTGCAGTGAACCGTGCTTCTTTCAAAAGCATCTGTGGATTTTAAGTGATCCCTAAGCATTTTAGAAATGCAAAGCTAATTAAAATTATGAAAGGATTTCTCTTCACCCTTAATAGTAGATGCTTAACTACTCTTGTTAGCTGCTGAATTCCATCTCAGCCAGAGATATTAGGGGGAAGTTCGTGATGCTGTGCAAACTAGCATCCAGTTTGGTCAATCAAATTAAGTTTTCTTGATTACCCTGCTACAAGAACACCTGATGGGACACCTGGAGGGCAAATGCCTGATGGTAGTTTCAAGTACTAGAAGGTGCTAAATAATGGATAAACTATGGGCTGCTGCAGTCTGCAAAAATATCCAAATTGCAATGGCCTGAAAGGGAAAGCTTGCAGTTCTACCAATTATTTTTCATTAGGCTTTGCTGTGATGCAAAAGTGGTCCCAGCAAACCAAGACTTGTTACTTCTCTCCAAAGTCTCTACAGACAAATAGAAACTTTAAGCGGGGGGGGGGGGGGGGAGGGGGGGCGGGGGGGAGGGGAGGAGGGAGGGAAGGAAGGATGCCCAATTTAAAGATAAATTATCAAGGGTTTAGTAAAATATGGGTTAACACAATTTCCGGCTTCTCAATTCTAGAAACCAGGATTCAAAGTAGGTTGCAAATAAAGCAACTCTGGTAATTTCAGTCTGGTCCCTAATGGACATCTGTGTTTCATAAAATCTTATCACTTAATTAGGCAGCGGTGAGGAGACATTCAGATCTGGAACAGAAGAGGAACTTTGAGGTCATGACAGAGGTATGCCTGCAGTAATATACATGCTGGGGATGACAACTGCACAAATTGCATCAGTTCTCTGTGAGACAGCACCCTGCCCTTCCAGTATGAATTGCCAAGAGGTATCCCAACAAGGTTATGATATGGCGCCATTTTGTAGAACTGGCCGAGTAATGCACAGCAAGTTATTTATTCACTGAATTTAGTTCCCCTTTTGCCCCCCTTCCACCCTCTCCTCCTTGTTTACTGTTGCAGAACACCTAGTAAACTGTTGTTTATAATTCTAACCCTACCACTCTTCAACAGTAATAGACAAAAAGCAGTGTAAAATGCTTTACTTTCTGGGTTGCTTATTAATATTCAAAATGCATCTGACTGTTCAGATATGTTCTGACAAATCTGTTAGCCTCCTTGGGTAGAAAGGTGCAGAAGTATTTCTGCTGTGAATTTGCAATCTTAAAATTTGGTTGGTAAATGCATACATATTTTGCTGGCATTTCTACAGTATCTGAGGTCCTCACAGATTCCCCGACAAAAAAAAAAAAAGTGGGATTTTTTTGTTTCTTTTTTTGTTTACACAAAGGTGAAAAGAAAGGTCAAAGCCCTTGAACCACATCAAACAAAAATGTCTGAGGAAAGAATAAGGTTTAAATTCACATCTCCCATAGCCGAAGATTATACCTTAGTCATAAAATCATCTTCTGCAGGCAATTGTGATGATTTGTTTTCTGAGAATCTTGTGCTAGTAAAATCTGCAGTTCAGAATTTTTATACACAAATAATGTAAATACCAATAACAGAAATAATACAGCTGAGGAGAAAATATCAACACACACATTTCAGTTGATTTGCATTATGCATACAGGACAGCAATAAGGCAATACACTTGTTGAAATACCTGCATTAAACCCTTTTATGAATAGCTCCTGAAGACTTGTTGTTTTGAGCTTAGATCGATTTACAACTGAAGGATATTCTAGAGATAAGAAGGATCTCCAAAGAGAGGCTGAGAATCTTAAATCTGATTTAAACACAAGCCATGCCAAGTCAAGATATTGTTCAGATCCACCTAATATTTTTCCTCTTCTAGGGCTACTTCTGAAGTTCTGAGTAGACAGGCCTAAAGTTTAGGCAAAATCTCAACAAGGTAAGTTTAGTGAAAGGCTTGGCTTACGTCTTCCCTGCTTCAGAACTTGGGTCCAAATTCCTGAAAATGTCTTTTCTTGGGTTATCTCATTTAGAAAATTATTCTTATTTGGATGTTACTATGATTAAAACCATAAATGTATGTACGATGGAATTACATTCTCTTCTGTTTTGCAGTTCAGTGTGTCTATAAGCACTTACCTCCTATAGCTTGTACTAACATATGCACTGTGTCTCATTCCTTACCACAGTCCAATCTTGACTTTTACCTTCTATGTTACATCCTTTCTGCTTTCTTCCTAAAACTCCATCTACAGACAAGAGTGCAAAAAAAGATGAGAGGATAGTGTTGGCAAAATTCAGAAGATGATAATGGCACATTTGAAACTGCAGATTAGAACTTCCTTATCAAATGAAAATATTGTACACATCACTGGCTAGCTTCACTAGTAAAAAAGTAATGATCTCCCCTTCCTCTTCCATCTTGTTCTGCGTGCATGAATTGCATAGCAGTTTCCTTTAAAACTAACTCTGGAAGGACTTAAGGCCATTCTCTAAGTTTTCACAATGGAAAACGTTCCCAGTGAAGTGTCTGAATGGAGTTTTAAAGGTGTAAATATTCAGACTTCTGGACTATATTTGAATGACAGTACTTGAAATGTTGTACAGTAAGCTTTAAAGGAACCTTTTTCTATGCCACTTAAAAGACTATCTCTGTATTTGTGGTTTGCATACATCAGAAACAGCCTTTAAAGAGTTGTACAAAGAAAAGGTCACTCCATTAACACTTATAATAAAATTTTCGTTAATTACTGTTCTGCTCAGAAAGCATGAAACTATCCAGGAAATACAGAGACTTCATGACAGCTCAAGCTCCAACCGCCTTGGAAAACGTAGACTGGAACCTGGGATCTGGCTGAGGACATGACATAATTCAGGAAGAAACATTGCACTGATGGTCACTAATGATCCCAGACAGACTACTACATTAATCAAGAGTTGCCCCATGTGGTGGCTGAGATCCAGAGTCCAGTTAAACCTCTGGAGAGTTCTTTTACTGGTAGAAGGTACAAGTTGGCTGCCCAAGAAAAATCTGTCCATCTCTACCTCTAGAGCGTACTAGAAGACCTGTGATCATTCAAGGATTTTCCTATAAGAATATGTGACTTTTTGGAGCTTGCAAGGAAATACAAAAACAATGCTCCAGTAGCACCCTAAGAGGACACAGATATGATAAGCAGCCGATGAGAATACATCCTTGCTTTTCTATTTCTGCTCTTCCCCTACTGTTTTTAGCTTACCTTTTGTGGTTTCAGGGAAACATCTTAGATAAATATCCAGCACAGATTACCCATTAACCATCATGTCAGAACAGTATTTCGTAGCTGAGAGAGAGAGGATTCTGACTACAATTTCTGATGACTACTTTTTTACATAATCTTGCATGAGAACTCTGGACAGTATAGGTGAAATATAATAGCTGTAGCCTGGTGCTATGCTCTGCTACAGTAATAGTTCCTCAGGGAGGAACTATTTCAGAGTAAACACTCGGGAAAAGTTACTCGGCTTTATTATGCCTCTTCCCTTCTACAAGAAGGACTTTCTAAGTAAGTCTGAAACTCCTCCAGCCTGTGCCCACTGGAGCTGTATGGCATTGTAGGTTTTCCATGCTAAGAGTCACTGGGAGGGGGAGAGACAGCAGGGTGACAAGTTATGTCTGCCATGTAAGCGAGTCAGAAAAATTGTTTGGTGGGAGAAGGGGGATGGAAGAAATGGAAGATGGACACATTTTTTGTGCATAAAGTAAATACTTAAGAAATCATAAAGGCTTTTTATCCATTATTTTTACAATACAAAGTGTAGGACTATTACACCCCGTCTATACAATGCAACCCTGGCGCAAGCAGAGATTTGACAAGCAGCAGCCTTGAAAGATTGGCCCTAAATAAAACAAAAATAGAAGCTATAACGAGAATGATCCTCAGGGGATTCAGCTTCAACCAAAACTCAGTTCTGATGTGGGAAGGGCTTTAAATTTCTTTGCGCTCATTTGCATCTCAGCACTAAGATTCTATCCAGGAATAATTAGCTTAAGATACTTCAGAAAATGATAATGGTTTTTAAAAGATGGATTGTCCTCCTCCTCCTCCTCTCTCTGGATGATTAAAATGAATGTTCTACTCAGTCTCATTCCCTGGTTTCAGGATTTAGCTCTTTCCATTCATAAGGATTATGCTTTTAAACAAAAATGGTTAAAATATTTTTCTTAATTTGTGTCTCTGGAGAGAATTTTTTGTCCCTTCTGAAAGAAGACTGTGCACAAGTCTGAAATCTGTGCCCGAAACTGTTAATGAACATAATTGAGAATTGTTCTATCTAATTATAGTTTATTTATATGCTAAACTAAGAATGTGCCACAAAAAGGAAGTTCTACAAAAAGTATGCAGAGGGGAGTAATTCTTGCCTACTTCAAAGCCTGTGTATCCAGCATTTGCCATATCCACAAAGCCAAGTTAGTCAACAACAACCTTAATTTCCCCATCCCATTTTTCCAATATATATGAATCACAAGAAAATCTTTAATCCTTGATCTCAACACCCTCCCACGGTATCTTTACCACCTTCTGTACTAGGAACAATGTTTCTGACACAAGGGGTGAACAGAGATTTTGCAGCGTGTGAAGGACCCCACCTGCTCAGTGCAGAATTTGAAAGATGCAAGGCAGATGAGGCAGCAGGTTGTGGGAAGACAGCAAATGGCCTCACCGCTGAGTAAGGTGAGTACTCCAACGCTGAATTCTGCTCTTGCCTCTGCCACAGCTGTCCTACATCACGTCATTCTCCCAAAAGATACATTTCTTACCTTGCTACTCCAGGGTCTTATTTGGAGACACTCTGTGTGACCTTATTGGTCAATGAAGCTGCGCATACACAGGATATACATGCAAGCGTATATGGAGCAGTCAGACCCTATGAGTTTCCACCTGGGTTCCCACTATTGGTCAATACTGATCTTATTCTCTCTGCCTTTCAGGCACACAGCTTCTAATGTGAGGTAATATTTGCTCATCCTCTGTTTATCAGAATACATCGAAACGTCTGAACAAACTGAATGCAGAGAAAACTAAGCTTTGGACAACTGAGTTCTGTTTGTCACTGAATTCACCTAAGTCATTGGGCAAGTTCTGTCAATGCTGTGCACCCAATGAGTTATGGGTCCTTGGGAAATGAAAGCACAAAGCCGGTGATTGAAGACTTTATTTTAACACAAGCACAACACGGGGATGAATGAAGATAGATGAGGCGATTTTAATTCCTAAATTTCCTAACTCTTAAATGGTTGCCTTACAACCTTAATTATTAAAATAACTTAGAACATTTTAACTTTTTTTTGGTGTATTACATATTTTATTCAGTGATATGGCAGCATGACTAATCGATTAACAACTTTTAATATACTTGTAATTATTTTTTTTTTAAACTGTGCTGAACATACAATAAAACATTATAAAAGAGAGTAATTTAAGTCATAAGTGATATAAACTAAAGAAGCAGAGAAACAAAAATTATTCAAACTTTATGGCAACTGAAGATGTATTTTGCAAAGAAATCCATTCAAATCTGACAGCTCTTAGATACCTTACTAGATGGATGTCTAGTCTTAAACCCAAATGTCGGTTCTAAAAGCCCTATTACTTGTGTCTGACTTAGCATAGACCAGGTGTGAAGTTTTTCCTCCACTTTGTACATTCAAACAAGACAGTTTATGCTATGCTCAGAACAGCTCTGAGACACAAAGAGGTTACTGCCTCTAGCATACCCTTTGCTTGTCACAGCTGCATCAAGAGAAGTTGACCTTCAACTTGACTGTCTGATTGTTCTCTAATCCATTTCTGCAAAATGATTGAGATTTACAATGAATAAGTAAAAAACACAAACTTGGTTAGAGGCAGAGGAGATGCAACCGTACAGCCTGGGGTTAGAACCACCTTGTCTGGATCTCCGCTAGACTGAATTGGAACAAAAACCTCACGCAATAAACTGTTGAACTCAGTTGGAAGACAATAGGTGACAGCACTACCTCCAGCGAGGAGTTGCTAAAGTTTATTCTCACTGCCACTCTAACACACACACAGAGAGCAACTGACCGATGTGCAGCACCTAGATTTTCACACAGTGCAAGGCAGTTCCAACACAAGGACCAGGATGGTTCTCGGTGAAGGTGTGAGCTTAGACTCAATTATTAGCCTCCCAAATCATATGCTTAATGTTGGAGAAATTACAACCTTATATCTGGACTGAACTTGCCCAAGAAGGAAGATAGGGAAAAAATGGGATTTGATGCACAACATAAAGCTATACATAATGCAGAGACATCTGTAGAAGCTTGGCTAGACTTAGGGAAGCATTTGCCAAGACTGCAACATGACAACTGGACCTCATCTACATTACTTCCATGCAATGATGTCATGTTGCTGAAACAGCTCCCTAGTTGGCTGTTACAGTCAGCAAGAGTCAAATTGAATCCATACAATATTTGTTTTGGTATTCTTAAGGAAACAACCTTTCCTCTGGTATTCAAGAAATGGCCATGTCTGAGAAATCCATTAGTGACTGAGGCTGAAGGATAATATGAGTCTCTCGCTGCTTGGTATGTGTGATATGAGTTTCACTTTCTTGATATTGGATGAAATCTCCATGAGGTCTGAAGACTGGTGGAAGAGGAATCTTTTTCTTAAGTAGCAGTCATAGCAGCAGTCATGCTTACTTCTCTTTCCCTCTTTGAGGTACAAACTGATTGTCAGATCTTATCTGAGTGTCCGGGTGGAATTTCTTCTGGTCTGAAGCATCCCTGTTTCATTAAGAATCTACTATCCATTATGTGCAGTGCTAGCAAAAATTACTTCAATTCAAGCCACTTTGAAAATCTTAACTACTGTCTCAGTGACAAGATGACATGCACTCAAGTAAGGAATAAAGACTAAGTTTGATACATCCAGTAAGGCTGCCTAATGGTTTAGCCTCAGAATGCAACCTTATGTCCTGGAAAGCAACATACTCCCACAAAAAAAAGCTGAAAAAAGCCAGAGCTTCCTGCTGAGGAAAACAACAAAAACAAAAAACCACACCAAAAAACTGTGTGCAATGAAACCCACAAGAATACAAAATGGATGCGGTTTCAAGCTGCATCTCAAAAACACTAAGCTAAGACCAGTTACAAATAATTTCCACAAATTTGTGAAGCCTCTGCTCAATTTCAGGTGGACATCAGAACATTTCTGGTTTCACAATAAATTCCTTGTACTACTCCACAATTTTAAAATTAAGTCAGAGGACTGGCTTGGCAGTCTGATACTGCTGAAATTCTGGGTATTATCTTAACCACCTACTTCGAAATTGAGAAATTTCACTTTTAGCAGTCTTTTTTTTTTTTTTAAAGACTAAGCTAATAAAAAGAAATTATAGATATGGCATGCATATCTTCCTGGTTTTAAGGGGTCACAGCAGAATCAAAGCCTGTGCAACCAAACAGAAAGTACACATTTTCTAAGCTTAACCAGTACACACCCCTACTGGAGTCTCGTCTGTTTTCCAGAGCATAGTCATGAAGGCAGGCTAAAATCCTAAGCTCCCATAGTAAACTGTGTAAAAACCAAAGAAAACAATATGATCAGGGTACGTTGTCTGCCTTCTAAGCAGACAGCCCCCATCTGTTTCCTGCCAGACAGGACCCCAACCTCTAATGCCAGAGCTTAGCTCCATTCACTTGTGTCTGATTAACTGGATGCAGGAAGTCATTTCCAGATGGGACCCCAATTTAAATCCAAAAGCTATGCCACCGTTTGGCTCATCAGGGCTTCCACATCGCATACAGCACACCCTAGGGGATGGCAGCTTCTGCCAGGCAATACTTTCTTAATACCCAACTGAAGTAGACAGCGCTGTTATTCAGACTTTACACAGTAGAACTGCAAGGGTGTACAAAAAAAAAAAAAAAAAAGGAAAAAAAAGAAACGAAGAAACATGCTCCTGAACTTTGTGCCCCACATTTCTAAACTTGATGAGAAGTTCACACTTGAGAAGGTCTCTCTTAGAAGGATTTTTGCTCATTTTGCTTCCTCTATCTCCATGTATCGGAGAGATTTTAAACAGTTAACTGATCTCCAGAGCAGACTTTTTTTTTTTTTTTTAAAAAGTATCTGATGCACAAGAAACCCAGATTCCATGAAGTCCACATGTTAGAGAGTTTGTTCCTAGTAATTTACAACATTGTGAGTTTTAGATTATTTTTGCTATGAAGCTGTTCCCAGCTGGCTTACATGCAGACCTCCAGCCTACTGACTGAACTGCAGCGCTCTTCCATCATTCCTGAGCTCCTTCCCAAAAACGTCTAAAGGAAAAATGGGAAGCCTTGTAACAGTTCATGCAGCAGGGCAAGTTTCCATCGGGCATTACTAAAATTCTTTCAGAACTATATTAACATTTTTGTTCCTATGAAAGCACTGCAAATACTGAAATCAATAGGCATGAATATTCATGAAGGAAAAAACAATAGAGGCAGTCCAGCTGCTGGAATTATCATTGGGGTGGGGGAATGGGAAAACAAGGTCTACATATTAAATTATGTTGCTCAGCATTAGGGACCCAAGGAAACATTAACTCACCAAACATAAGCCAGACTGTGGCCTGTGTGTTCAAAAGAGGACAGTGATGTATATTTTATTAGGTGATGGAAGAGCAACCATGCATCCAAACAGCTTCCATCTTCCCGCATCCCCACTCACTCTCCTAACTGTCTGCGCTCCTCAATCACCCCCAAACTGTGATACTCAAACTCACACCATGCCATAGAGAATGTAGGCTTCTGAGGTAAAAGGCAAATGGATCAGCTGAACTTGGTCTCCTCCAGGGAATTTTTAAGAAGAATTACCCATAGTTTTTACTATAAATTCACTCATAGTTCACTAGGTTACACTAAATTCAGCTGAGCCGCCATTAGGGATATCAGGTGTTTAATACAGACCAGTCCATGTTGATTATATTGCAACTGAGGAATATTCGATAAGGGAATACCGAAAATGGTGTTGGCAAACAGATACTGCCTAGTGGCTAATATCACTATTCATGGCCTATCAGAAATATTAGAGGAGTTATCCCTTCTCTACCATAGATAATTCCTTTAAGAGCATTGTCATATAGAACCAGTAATGGATTGTACAGAAAGTAAGAAATATTGGTTTACTAATCCTACTGGTTGAAGAAATTTATGTGACAAGAGAACACCAATGAACACTACAGTAAAAGCCTGTTTCCTAGATGACATTTTGACAAAGAATAGGCAAGCTGTGCAACAAGAAATAATAGCATTTTAAACCTTCATATGAGCACTTCAGAGCTGTACTCCTGCCATATAATTTTGAAAATGCATAGGCCCTCACTGTAGGGCCCCAATTTTTTAAAAGTTAAAATTATGTAGAGAATTCATAAGGATTATAAGCGTGCAACTGGTATGAGTAGTATGATTACAACAGTTAAAGTCCATCTGTTAAATATGCAAACAAGCATCCTTGTGCATTCCCCTATGCTGTACGATACATTTGCCTTCTGAAAACATCTGAACGGTACCTCATTACAGTCCTTCAAATCCCTCCTTAAGTTTTTTTTTTGTCACAACAGCTGCTAACAAGTTGAAAAGATTAGGCATTCAGTGTTCTGACCCAGAGATCCTTTTGTGTTAACCAATATCATGTTTTCATGCGTCCTCCATCTGCATGCCTGTTTTGTACTTGGACTGTAAGCAGATGCATCATGCTCCACAACAAGGAATGGCTAGCTGTTGCAATACAAGCAGAAATAGCATTATTACTATTATTAATATAATAATAACCATGCCATATTAGATTAGTTTCCCTACTGAGGCAACCTTAGAGAAATAATTCATCTCTGTACTTCAGAAACTACACACCCATTTCACGAGCATACCCTCACAAGAGAAATAGGAATCATTCAGACACACGTGGTGTATATGAATGCCACATTCTTGCATTTGGATTCCTGATTCATCTGACAGATGTGAGAAAATTCATGAAGTTAGACAAGTCCCAAGTGATTGCACGTGTGTGGATGCTGAAAAGCACAAGTTATTCCACCTACTTTGGCACTAAAAGTACTAAGCTTTTTTTCCTTCTGGTCAGCTGTTCGTTGTGGTATAGCTACGGTTGTGCATTATTAGCAATTCCACCTGTCTTTTCACATCCATTAAGAAGATTTTACAGACCTTATAATAACCAAGAGTAGCAGTAGCTTACACTCTCATATTTAATCCAACCTCTCGTGCTTTGAAACCCTTTAAAACCAAATTGAAACCTCCCAGCAGGCGTCTGAGGTAACATGGATGACATAAGGATGTGGAGAACATTTTTTAAAATAAAATACTGTGACAGAAACACTGAAATGTGAGACAGATGCCAAAGTCATACGTTAAGTGCCCACATATATATATTTTGCCACCTTTGCATGGTACTCATTACAGCTGTGATATCAAACAACACATGGACCGATCCTCCTAAGTTAAGTTTTTACTCCCATACAATCTACTGATATCAATAGACCAACTACTCCTGATGTTCCTCTGTGCCAGAACTTGGAACAAACCTCACTGAGCTCCCTGGAAGTCCTCTTGCTGAGCATCCTGAGCTTTTGACAGGGTGCTTATGGACTCCATGATGAAAATTCAAGGCAGTTGTGCGGGGCAGGCTAGATTTCACAGACATCATGTGCATCTCCTGACCCCTCTTCAACTGTCTCAGAGTCATTCTCTACAAAGTTCACAAGCATGACACGCTGTGCAAAGAAACAATTTGTTTTCAGTTAATGATCCTCACCATCGAACACACAATGGAACTCAATTTCCTAGTTTATTTCTTTTTCCTTTCCCTCCCTCCCTCCTGCTGTTTATTGCCAGCAAATGTGATCTCCATCATATAGACTGCAAGATCTGTGGCCCAGCTACAGTGTTGATGCGTTTGTACAGCACCCAGCACAGTGTGGTTTTGATCCTAATTTGGGACTCTCACTCTATGAATACTTTTTGTAGTGTTGTTTTCTTTGGAATTCACAAGCATATAACTCATGGCCTAAAATTAAATAAATAAAATCTATGATTAAGCATCAGAATGAGTAATAAATGTATACAGGCAATGCCTCTACCTCTGATCTACAGGTGGTTCCTTCCCCCACAGGCTCTCTGTATCTCCTTCTCACTACATTCAGATTGCCTGAAGATATATTTCAAGTAAGTGTTTTTAAAGAAGTAAATTTTGCACTTGTAAAGGTATACAGACCCAACAGCCACCATATGCTTTACTAAATGTGCCCAGTATTAAGCTTCCAGAGGTATATTAATTCCTTAACATGAAGCAAAGCGTACAATGTTGACAAAAAGTTATGCAGTGTTTACCTGAGATATTCCTTAAATTAGTCACTTCTAATTTCTTAGTACATAGTATGGGCTATTGCCCTTCATTTACAGAGTATGTATGCAGTCCTGTGAAAGATTTGTTGTTTCCTCCTGACTCTGTCATTTGTTTCATGAGTGACCACAGAAAAGTTACAAATTTATCCAGACATCCATTTCCCCCATCCGTAAATTTGGCTAACAGTTTACAAAACCATACGATGCTGTAATTCATTACTGAAGCTGTAAGCTGCTTGGAGCAGGGAATGCCATTTCATTTTGCATTTATACCACAGCTAAGGAGGCAGATCTACCAAGGGGACGCCTAGGGAAGCTGTAAGCCACCTCCTCCTCCCGGCCCATTAGCCAGCAACACTCACTTCCCTGCCAAATCCCGTGGACCACTGACAGCCTGCTGAGACTGGGCAGCTTGACACTGTATAGCTTAAGAGCCACACAAATAGCACCATCAACATTTCAGAAAAGGATGCTGTGATCCTCCAACAATGGACACCAATTACAAAATAATTCTTTTCTATTAAAAAAATTGTAAAATGCAAAATGAAAAATTTTTCATGCTGCGTAAGTCTAACAGATGGGTGATACAAAGCAAGGGAGAGAGAACAGTTCTATTCCAGCATCCACCATTTAAAGCAGGAGCTTGCCACTTAGTAAAAGCAACTGCAAGGAACATGTCTCTCATTGGAGGTCACTATGCTCTCCGGAAGGTGCAGTGGTTGATTCAGCATGATGTACATCCATCCAATACCCAGATAGCATGTCACATTATTTTAAGGAATGTGATCAGACTTTCTCAGCCAGTTGGATTTGCTGGTTCAGCAGTCTTACAACTAAAAACAGGGATGAAATACTTTTAGTGCCTGCTTTTAAATTATAAAGCTACAAGGAGGCTGAATCTTGATTAAGAGACAGGCAGGCGGTTGTACCTTGAATGACTAGTCTGATGCGCAATTTCCTATCATCCTGCTCAGTGAACCAGTAAGGTGAATGTAATCAAAAAAGGTGTCTTGCATGGAGAGTTTACAGCATGATAATTGTAGGAAATTAATACAAATTAAAGCTTTTAAAAGACAGATCCACTGCAGGTCATTGTAGCCAACATGCTGATAGAGATTTTCTACAAAAAGCAATATGCACCACAAGATGAAAAAGTGTGGTCTAAATCGTCCAGATTTAAAAAAAGGAAAACAAAAACAAAATCAAAAAAACCCACAACAAAGCACAAACACACACACAGAGTGCTTCAAAATCACCACAGAGGTTAACTGGATGGTTTTACAGTTTGGCCCCAGTTCTGATCTTATTACGCATTTTAACCCAGCTTGACTGATTTCACTTTGCTTTTCCAAATTTACAGCAGTATTTTCAGGAGGAGAAAGATGTCATTTAAAAACTGGTGGCCCAGATATTCTGGGAACGTTCATCTGGCATGGCTCAGCCAAATCAGAGGTAGTTCATCAGCAGGTAGTTTAAAAAAAATTTAGGTTTTATTTTTACAAAACTTATACGGTTTTGGATTCAAACATATTTTAGCAAAGCCACCCTTCATCCTACTATAGCAGCCTTCATTAATCACTATCATAGAATCATAAAGATAAAAATCATTATATTACTTATTGAGTGAAAGCTTCAAGGAAAAAAAAAATTCTCCCTTTCCATCTGGCAACTTCTGAGGCAAATATTTATTTATACTTCTACTTAAAAACAACAGCAAAAAAAAGATTGCTTTAGAACCAGAATAAAGCCAAATTACTTCCTGTAAAGTATAAATATGCATTTTATAAAGCTGAGCTTAGACTAAGAAATAAGATTTTCCAGGGTTCTATTTTAGATTTTTACACTAAAAATTGTGCTGCATCTTCCCTGTGACTCTATTTTAAGAGACCCAGTAGAAATTAAGTCTCAGCAAAACAAAGTGTGCAATCAGGGAAGCAATAAATGAGCACTCTGGGAAGACATAAGCAGGTGAGAATCAGTTTGAGAGATTGATATAATGAACAGATCAGGCAGTGAGAATTTTTAGACAGTTTGGACCAGGCAATTAACACAGGACTTGTGGCAAGAAAAGCATGTGTAATAACACATTACTGACCCCTCGATGAATTCATGCAATTGTAAACTAGCTGAACAAATGGACTTCAATCTCAGTTGCCTTTTTTTTTTCAATAGGAGTAGCTGAATAAGTAACACCACTGAATTACTCTCAAATCTCACACAGGGTTTTCGGAACAAGCTTCCAGATTGCTAAGCCTAAGGTCCACATGGACTGCAGCCCCACTGGGGAAGTTCTGCCTTTGCTACTGAGCCACACCAACCCACCTCACCCTATGAATCCTGCAAGTGCTCTGCAGCTCCTGCGGGACTACCTGAGCATCACCTTTCAACAGGGTCTGTGTACCGCTGTCCCAGTATAACTCATAGAAAGCTGAAATATGGCATTCCTGAAATCAGATGATTATAAACTATAGGACTTTTGCTCCTGAAATCAGACAAGTACAGCAAAATTACTGAAGTGTTTCATTACCTTAATAGTTCATTTTGTTTTGATTTTTATTTGGTGACAGTGGGAGAAGGCCAGGAAAGTAGGATTAAGTACATTACTTGCAGGCATTAGCTTGAAGGCATGAGTGTAACTAATACTGTGGCATCTACATGAGTTTAACACAAAGATGAAACAAGGCATGTTATGAAAATGAAGTGGTAATTCTACAATTTACGTTTCTGAAGACATCCTTCAGCTCTTGGGTTAAGGTCCCTCCTTTCTTCACCCCAGACACAGAGTTTGGTTTATTGCAAAATTTAACCTGATGCCCCTTTGTTTGGAGCCCTACTAAAACCAGCTCTGGATCTAGTACCTGACACAAACCAGAGAACTACTGGCAAAGTACTACAGGCTGCTTTTGATGTTTCTGCAACCAGACCAAGCCCTTTAGCCACACCACCTTTTCTCAAGAAAGGCAATTCCTCTACAGCTAGAGGACCTTCTCCTCTCTGCCTTCCCAAGATACCCTCCTTCCCAGAGGAATAGACCTCTCCATGCCACTGCTGCCAGCGCTGGGTCAAGTCAGGTTTGTAGTGGAAGCAGGCTCCAACTTCTCAGAAGCTGGCCCTCAATACAAGAGCTGCTGCTGCCTCTGAAGTCTGCTGAACAGGAGAACACCAAGCAAGTTGGCAACTTATGAGAAACATTTTTTTAGTGAAAGGTTGCCAATTTCTCAGCTACTCCCCCAGGAAAATACAATTAACTCATCTGTAATGAGAGCACTTACACACACTCAATTTAGTTACAGCTTGTGTGCAAGCTCCTACCATCCCTGTCCCAGACGGTTGACTTGCATGGAACAAAAGACTGACCCTGGTAGACTTTTCCCAATTAGCATTCCATGACTAATGCAAAAATTAAGGGAGATAATTGTGTTAGCTATACTTCTGGGGAAAAGCTTTTATGAGCCAGGCCTGACAAAGTGCGTGAAAATCCCAAATGTCCAACTGCTCTAAGAACTTAAGAAAAAGAGGAGAGGGGGAAGAGAAAAAAAAAAAAAAGAAAGGAAAAAAAAGAGATGTTGGGAAGGTGTTGTGACTCTGGTTTCAGAGAAATGAGGGTGGGAAGACCTTTTGTCATCATCCCTGGCCCTCACCCTTCTCTGCTTTGCACCACTTATAATCTCTTTGGTGTAAAAGGGAAAGAGCAGAGCTGCTCTGCATTCTATGGCCTAGAAAGTTCACCTCACCCCACACGGTGTGTTCTTCTACAATGATGGGAAAATCCCTTCCCCTTCCTCCCAACGACCAGCATTTCTGTATTAAAACATGAAGCATGCTGCATATCTGTTGAATCAAGTTCTTGTAGCTTAAATCACTTTCCATCAATTGAACTGTGATAACTACCTGTTATTGAACAGCAGCTCATGCAACATAATGTAGTTCGGCTAAACCAAGCCAAAATTATTTTGTACTTGTCATGTACTAAGACACAAGCACAGCTAGGACTGTGACCCAGAAGTATTATGCAGATCCTCAATTCCTCATAATTTGATTACCAGGGTACCTGCTCTTCCCACTGTAAGTCACCATAAGCTCCCCTAAAACCAGAGAAGCTACTCATGTCCTAAAGACAGGAAATGGGTTATATGAACTCAGAGAAGCTCAAGAATAACAACTCTGAAGAACTTTTCAACCCACAAATCTCAGCAAACTTGAGGGTTTGGCAAGAAAGGTTTATTTCTCAAATCAGTGGCAATTAAAAAGGCTATTAGCCGATAACTTAAACTTGACAGATCATCTTAAAGAGCTAAAAATTATTTTCCAGTCATAAAGTTCTCGATTCCTCAAGTAGCCAAGAACAGATGAGCCAGAATGAGAAGAAAGGATTCAGGATTTAATCTACATTGGACCAGAATCAGCAAGATGACCAATAGTCAGATCAACACAGAGCAACTTTAGTAGAAAAACTTTTCCGTTGGTAGAAACCAAACATGTTAGGAATTATTGTGGATCTGTGATAAGGCAAGACTGCTGGTTTTTTGTTTGTTTTAAGATAAATCAGTATTTAATGAATTCTATATCACTTTTTTTGTTGTATTTTGTTTGGGGTTTTTTTTGTTGTTTTGGGTTTTTTTAAGTGACCCAAGTGGTAAAGAATGGGCTTTCTTTTCGTGTTCTATCAACTAAATTGATGGCAGGTCCCATTATGATTTCTTCTCACAGCTTTACTCAGGAAAGGAGCTCTTGCTATTCCTGTCCCCAACACATTTATTTCTCCTTGCTGGTACCAAATATTTTGGGGCCTTTTAGACATCAACAAAAGTAGAATATTTATGTTAAGATGCTACCTGAGATTGAAAATCACAAAGAAGGGGCTTGCAGATGCTCACTTTACAAAAGGCAAACCAGCTTACCCTCATCTGCAGTTCTACTGTAAAACTGCTTGTAAAGCAAGTCACCTTGGTTTAGATCAAAAGAGATGGAGAAGATGCATTTTTGTGAAGACTGGTTAGCAATCATAGGTAGGACCTGCAACATATGGTTAATTCAAAAAAGTTCAAAGAACATCTCATCCACACTCAAATACTTTATGAAGAGCAAAAAATAGCTATATCAGACAAATTCAGCACTTGTACACAGCAGAAATAAATAATTGAATCAATAGCACAGATCTTCTCTCTAGAAAAGATCAATATAATTTAATGCAGAGGAAAAAAAGACAAAACCTGTGTAAGAAAACTAGGTGAGGTGGTAAGTATCAGTACTAGGACTTCATTCCCAGCTGTCAGATTTAAGAACAGCAACTAGTCCAGAAAGAACAGAAGAGGTTATATTTGAGAGGCGGTACCTGAGAGGCAGTAGAGACAAATACAAAGATGTTCCCCAGAAGTGTGAGAAAGGACGACTGCCTACTGTAAAATGGGGCAGAGCTGCTGCTTTGCTTCCTTCCCCCTCAAGCATGTGGGGGAATCAAGTTCTTCCCCAAGACTGAAAATTAGTACTGATGAAGAAACTTTACAGCAGAGTGGTTGTGGCTCTTGCTGTCCCAGTTGGCAAGAGGCATGATCAGCCTTTGCTCTTTGCAGCAGACTTTACTATGCAGTGCTACAAAATGGGGTGGGTTTCTCCTCCATCTCAATTCCAAGCCTATTTCTGTAGTAACACATGCTGATTTGCAGGTTATGACTTTTTTCATGACTAGTGAATTTGCAGAGGCTATTTATGTTGTATTTGCCTCAACAACATCATACTTGATTTTGAACGTAATAATTGAATTGGCCTCTGTATAATCAATTCAAGAAAGTATTTAATGATATTCTAAGTCCATCCTTTAGAACAACACTGAATCAGGTGCTTAGCCTTAACTGTGAAAGACATTTTCTAAAAAAAAAAAAAAAAAATCACAGATTTATTAGTAGAACAATTCACTGTTCATTCTCTGTCTCTTGCTCTGGAAGGAACATATAAGTTTCCACAAATGGTATGTGCTTGTGCAGTGATGACAAGGCATGAATGAGAGACACAGTAGGAGTAGGAGTGTCTACAAAGCATCAAGCTGGTAATAAGTAAGCTGCTCCAGATCTAGAAGTATTATGCTGTGATGTCTGCACTGTAAGTCATTGGCACCTCATTTTCTCTAGAGGAAAGAGACTGTAGGCATGGAAAAGGAAAAAACTACATCTATTAGCTACCCTGCACTCAATTAACAGATGGTTTTTGTCTGTGTTGCTTTTTTTCTTTCCTTTTTGCTTTTTTAAACAGAAAAGCTGTAAGCCATTCATGTGAAAATATGGCATGTTTCACCACATCAGCAAAGCACTGCCCCTTAGACTGACAAGCTTCATTAACAGACAGGGCTTATTAGCCTTGGAAGGTCAGTTGTATTTTGTTATACCCCCTCTAAGGGCTGTCACACTGCTCTGAGCCAAGATATAAGCTTGGTTACTCCTAGCAGGACACTACACTGTGTGGGCACATACCAAAACTCCTGAATGCAGAGCATACAATTATTGCTTTTGCAGGAAACTTATGACAAGTCCCTTTCTTGATGGTAACTCTGGAACCATTTCCACAACATATTATTAGTGATGTAAGTAGAAGAGATCACCAGTTCTGCCCCCCCCCCCCCCCCAAGCCATCTAAATTGCACATGTATATACATGCATGTTTTCTGTTCTTGGAGGTAGCAAAAATAAAGTTTTATATTTAGAAAAGAAACAAACCTCTGTACAACCAACCCCAAAGCCAGATCTTCAAAGCCTCTCAAACCTTTCCTGAAATTCTTCATTTGCATTTTTTAAAAAATAAAATAAAATTGTGCACATGACAAACCAAATATTTTTATGTAGGCATCAAGAATATCTCAAAGCACAGGATTTTCCAAAGCACTTGTACCAGATCTGCATGTAAATACCTAGCTGCTGGCTAAGTATCACCCTGGCTGGATTTTTGCACTGAACATCCATTTGGAATCACCCCCTATTTTTCTCTTAAAAAAGAAAGAGGCCAGATAAACATAATGTAGTCATGCTGTTATCTGATTGTTTTTTCTCAGATTCATAAGGATAGAACCACATTGCAAAATAGGTATCCAAAATCCCACTGAAAATATTACTGATTTCTCTGGCCAAGGGGTTGGGGACAGTTTATTAGAAGTCTCAGAGCTTCCTAAAAGAAATCAGAGCTTCTTTGGATTCAGGGTTAACATGCAGTCCCTTATCCACTTTGGTTGTATATACAACAGCCATCAGCTTAAACAGAAAGCAGATATGAGAACATTTGTAGCCACAAAACCAGGTGTCTGCATTAAAGTATAAAGTGATAAAGCCTTTTGAAGCTGCTGGAGTCCCAATACTTGGAATTTTGTACATAAATGCCTAGCAAGTACTGCAGAAGCACGCCTCCCCTCTGCTTCCTGCTCTCTATACCAAAAAGCTCTCTAATCAGGCCAGACTCAAACTTCATATTCAACATTTTTTTTAAATTAACGTGAGGCCAATAATCAGGAAGGGCAAAATTTCTCCTCTTTGTGAGGGGTCTTTTCTGCTTTACCAATGCCTTCCAATGTTCAGGACCACCATGGGCTCTGCACTGGCAATAGATACTGCCCTGCAGGCAGGTCTAAAGGATACAGCAATGGAAACTCCCTGAATCCCCCCCTCATGCACTTATGTGCAGTAAACAGATAAGCAAGCTACAGGAATCCCATGGGTTTTTTTACCAGGAAAACAGACTTTTTGAATTATGTTGTTTCACTAGATTGTAAAAAGAAGCCTTTTCACACACTTCCACCTGTCACCTGGGCTTTAATAAAACCTGAATAGGTTTCTCAAGCCAAGGTCTCCTAGTCAGGGTACAACAGCCTAGCTCTAGATCTTGGGAAGTGGACCTCCAGTCCAACATGCTGGGCCTCTGAACACCTCACAGTGCAACTGGTCACAGTTCCCAAAGGCTGTAAACACACGTCAGCTCAAACACATGAGCTTACCAACCCTAGCTACTGCACCTTCAGAAAAATCAAAGGTAATTCCTGTTCAATTCCAGATAGCAATTATGCACAACTTAATCACATTCCATTTCCCATATGATTTCCCCCCCCCTCAGGAAGCTCTGAAATTTCCCATGGTTTACCTTTTTCATGAGCCTCAGAGCTATTCCACCTATACAGAGCTGTAAATCCTGGACTTTTACCTAACCTAATACAAAAGTCAGGTATTAAAGCACCCAATCCCATTCCTTCTCTAGTATGACAGAAGAAAATAACAGAGTTCTAATTGAATAGTTGTTAGGTACTTCTTCCTATCTCCCTCTAGTTAGCATACTCCTTTTAAGACTATATACTATACCTTACATGAGTCTTACACAAAGCACTAAACCAAGCACATTTCAGATCAGCATTACATTGAACTTGAATCAACAAAGCACTCTCATTTCCAACAAATCTACCCTAATTTACATCAGTCAAGGATCCAGCACTTTGAAACCGTAACTCCACACCAAAGAAAAAAAGACCAACAGGGATGTCCCTCTGGATGATGCTGGCCACTACCTTCCAGGAAGAAATCTCACCACTCCTCTTCCCCCAGGATCAAGCCATTTCACAGGGCTCCCACACTCTGTTCTGCACTATGAAAGACTGTGTTTCTCCAGAAGAGCCAGCTCCCTCCTCTACAACCGTAGAGTCACAGCTATACAGTAGTCTTAAAGAAGTCATCGTTAAAACAGGAACTGCAAATCTATACTGTTCTACTTCAGTATGAGGATTTGTTTGCCTGCTTTAAAAAAAAAAAAAAAAGTGCTTAGGAAGGGTAATGAGAAACATCTTTGTCATCATAATCTACTTCTTGCTCCAGAACTGCCACAAATCAGCATTGCTCCACTAACTTGCATTTGACCTGCTTTGACTTATACCACCTGTAGATCTCACTCTTGGTGCTGAATGTAAAGTAAACTCATTTTTAGAGGCCAAATGCTCAGCTGGATTATATCCGCATACTCCCTTCTTTGAAGTGCATAAAGCACATGGATTTATAGCAGCTGTAGATCTAGTCTTGAATTGTTTGTTTGAGTTTTTAACTTTGAGTAACCTACCAGATATAGAAAGTAGTAAAATTGGCAAGGATATAGCTTATAAAGCTACATATTTGAACTGCATGTTAGTCTCTTATTATTATGCTCTGAGATACATATACATAAATATGATATGAACAAATTTCCAGTGATAGGCCGTCAAAACATTTTTCTGTATAATGGCCAATGTGGTGAAAGAAATCATACAAAAGCCAGTGTTTGTTTGTGCCTAGAGTTTAGTTTCAGAATTCACTCTCCTATTTCTGATGGGATTTTTTTCAAGGCACTTAGCATTTGTGGAATGGACCCAAAAGATGCACATTTTGTTGCTGTAATCCAGTCAATGTTTGTCTAGCTAGAGCCAAGTTTACTGACATACTTTCAGCTTAGAAGGTCTGTTTTATTTATTAAAGCCAAAATTGTCAAGCTTGGCAGCCTAAAGTCAAGCACCAAAATCTATATTTAGGCATTTATATAAGTGGCCTACTTTTCACAGGCAGTGAAGACCTGTAAACTTCAAAAGAAGTCAGCACCCATCACCTCTGAAAATCAGGTCACTTAGCTGCACAGATATGCAATTATCCACGTTTGAAGAAAACATGCCTTCATTTGTACAGCTTAGGTATATAAAGTGGCACAGTGTGCCCTATGAAAAACACTTTGAGCACACCTTTTGAGAATTGTAAGTCCTTCTGCAAGTCCTCTCACAAAAGCAATAACCTTCTAATTAAATGTATCATTGATTCCTTTCACCTAGATTGAATACGGTCTGACTAGTGAATTGACTAATAACGTGTTGAAAAGACCCCAGTGTTTTGACTCACTTTCTTCTCATTTAAACATTGTATAAATCTCAGGCATTCTCTATGTGGTGGTTGTCCAGAGCTGGTTGCATGGCTGAACAGATCATCTTCATTTGATTTGTACAATAACATGTTCATTGCAGTACTGAGATCTACTTAAGTTATATTGATTAACAAATGACCTTCCATAGTTCCTATTTCCCATGCTACCAAAACATCTAGTCAAAATCTTTAAAGGTGAGCAGAAATGTCTATTAGAGAAGCTTTCATTTATTATCAGTCTATGACTGAGATAAAGGATGCTATTGCTAGGATCAGAGCTGCAATATACTTGCTGCTGCCCCACTCATCACTAAGCCCCTGGTCATGAGAGACAAGACCATCCTCTCATTGGTCCTAACACATCCCTAATCAATTTAGTTGTAATACAGCTGTTTGCAAGAAACTGAAGTGGCTCAGCAGGACTTGCACTGATGGTATTCCAAAGATGCTCTACAACAGCAGCAAGGATTTCATAAGTTCATTGTGGGGGCTGAACACCTGGGCTGCTGAAGTGAGCTAAGCAGGCAATAGCAAGGACTCCATCTAGAATAACACTAGCTTTGCTTTGCACTTTGGACAGATAGCGGTCTTCAGAGCATAAGCAATGTTATCTTGGTTTTGCAATTCTGGAACCAAAACTAACAAAGATGTGACACCTAAAAAGTGACCTAATTAAGGTTTTTTTGCTCTTCTTCCAATACTATAAGCAAATATGCTAGCATGTAGCATCCGCTCTTATGTGTGAAGTGTGAGGAACTACACAAAAGAAGGTATCTACAATCTTCTTGGTGTAAGTCTACAGGAAGAATTATTCTGAAGATATTTTCTATATTCTAGAGTACATCTACTGGCTCCTTGGCAATGAACCCTTGAGATATGTACATGTATACATATGATCTTGTGTTATTGTGGTCCCTGAGAATTCTCATCAGGATCCGGATTACATGCTTTATTACACTATTTTATTATACTATACTGATTATATTACATGCCTGATAAAGACCAAACAAGGCTCTGTCTCTGCAAAGATTTAACAGACAGAACTTCCCCACAATACCTGAACTATGGCACCCCTTCAAATGTAAAATTTAGCTGCATTCCAAATCATATAAACGGCACCACCTTGAATTGTAAAAGGAACTATAAATCCTTTTTTTTCCAAGGCTGGAAGGTCTTGATTTTCTTTTTCTTACCATGAATTGATTGTATTGATGAGTTTAAGCAAAGAGGGAAAGCAATAATGTTTGGCTGTTCATTCCCTGAAGTATGAAAGAGAAATTACAGGATTTCGGTCTTATAAAGAAACTCTCTTTTGGATGCTGTCCCTGCAGCATCTCTTTTTGCCTATAAAATGTATGGTAGTCCATCATGTAAACATTTGCAAATTATGAAGCACAAAAGATAAAACATTGTAAATAAGTCTCAACAAACAGCTAAAACGCAGAGCATGCATGGACTGTTGCATACTTACCACAGCAAAGAAGAACTTATGACTGACTTAATAGTGCATACGGTATATGCCCCCAAAAAGTTTACCTTACAGAAAGAGATCTGTTCTGCTGTAACCCCATTGAGTTCCATCCAATTGCACTGAGCTGAGTATCTGTACGTGGATGTAACTGAAAGGATTTGGCTTATGTCATCATTATTGCAGACTGTTATTGAAGCCTTCTACTTTTATTGAAAGAGTGTGTTTCAAATTATAATCATTTTATTAAGTTATAATTTAATTGGCAGCCTCGGTCTGTAAGTAGCCCAAGACAGGAAAACCAGAGATGTTAAAAGTCAGGGCTGAAATGCATTGGCAGAAAAGTATGGAAGGAGCTTATTTAAGGATGTGCCAAAGCCAAATAGTCCTATAATTCAGTTTTATGAGTAAAGGGTATCAACTCCTACAAATTCATAGAGATTCATTTCCCAAGAGCCAGGCCAAGATTTGGACACACACACAAATAATAATAGAAATTAAAAATAAAAATTACTTACAGCCCTTTTTTAGCCTCAGCATTTTCCTGGAAATATGGAAGTGCAACCAGTCTGCTGTTCCCTACCCTAACCAAGCAGAGGAAACGGTGGTAGGATCTTAGGTCATTCAGATAGGGAGAAAAGGATACGGTATGGAAAATGCAGAGGATGACTGATTTTGCTCATCTTCTGTTAGAGAAAGATGGGCATTTTTAATATTTGCAAGTACTTTGAATAGGAAGTTTCATAACTTATTATTCATACTTCTAGCATTTCCCTTGGAAGACTAATCAACTGGTTAATATAGTACTTCTCAACCAGTTAGAAGTGACAGCCTGTAAGTCCAGTCAGCCAATGAGGCAGGAAGTGCCACCTTCTACTCACAGCTAGGATCTATTCATTACAAGGAATAAAAAGTCTCTTAATTAACTGAAATTAATATGGAGTAAAATACTTGTGAGAACCTGGTACAATTCACTCTGCATTGAGAAAAGTGACCTTTTTAGTGCATTTGGTGTCTGAGCAAAATCCAGTGAAGTCAGAACCTTTCCACTGACTTAAATGGCATTATCCTCTTTTATCTGACGCTAGACTTCAAAACCGCACTGACCTAATTGAGCTCAAACTTGGGTTCATAAATGCAAACTTTCCTCAATCATTTTAATTATTTTTCCTCTGTTGTATCCATTGTGTCACATAAAAAATGTGTTCAAACTTCTTTGGGGTGAATTGCATCATGGATGCAATGAAGAAAACAGGACGCCTGCGATGTAGGACTGTATAACTTTAAAAATAAAGCAACAACACACATTTCTTTGCTTGTTAGACTGGACCACTAGATTCCCACATTTCCAAATGACCACAGTTTCACCACAACCTCAGCAATTATTCATATAATAGAATGTTTGAAAAGGTAGATGGTTTTATTCAACCAAATGTCTCAATTTTTCAAGTCTCTCATGTATTTCCTGGCAAAATCACGTTGGAATGAAAGAATAAAAGTCATGTTTTATTTGCCTTAGTGACATAAATGTTCTCAGTCAGAAAGTATAGGTACTTTTAAATTATATTATAACAATAAAATTAGACGTATGTCACTTTTTCTGTTGTAATTGCTAATAAGGCATATCTGTGCCTATTGTTTGAGACACAGTACGCCTTTGGTATTGACAGTATTCAGCTGGCACTTATGGAAAGATGTTAAGATGAAGAAATCTCCTGGACAGGTTGCAACACTGATTGCATGGATAATTCCACTAAAAAATAGCTACCTATCTGTTGAAGAGGATTTTTTTGCTATTTGTTGAGCCTTTAACGTTTAGCAGAACAATAGAGCTTTTTAGATACCTTGAAGTACCTACACAGCAGGCTATGTTAATAGGCAGCAATTTAATAATTCAAATTCATCTTCATTGAAAAAGACATGTCCATGCATACAGAATGATATTACAAGAAAGTAGATATATGTATCTTGCATTCATGCATATAATTACGATAGACACCATGTAAGTTCTGCTGTCCATTTGCCTTTCTGATAGCACTTGATGCCCTACTCAAACTGTGAAGTGTTTCTACTGGAAAGGAAAGCCTAACCTTATTCACTTTGTCTTCACCCATTCTACTTCCTTACTGTCTATGGGAAATCCACTGATACAATTCACCACAGTTAGGATAGAGCTATTCCCCCCAAATATTAGCCAGAAGAAAGCCAAAGACAGTAAAATCCTGCCAAGCTCAAGGACGTTATTGTCCAGTTGACAACTGCATCCACTGCTAACATATATTTGCATAACCACTACTGGACAACCTTATCAGACTTGATGAAGGGGTATTACTTAATGAAGTCTGACAAGAATAAGCCCGCTGGAAACTCTTCTTATAGCTACAGGTATAAGAAAAAGCTTTGGACAAAGAAACCACCTCAACAAGCTTCCCAAAATGCCATGAAAGGCTAGAGAGATGGGTGTTGAAAAGTTGGTGAATTATGCTGAACGAAATATTGTTAGTTTGGGAGGAAGAGGAATTAAGAGCGGTTATCTCTAGTGAATGCATTGTCAATGGATGCAAAAAACTGAAGAGAATGTCTTGTTAAAATTACAGGAGGTAGAGGCCATCACTTCATCTCCCTCTTAAAGGAAATACCTCATAAATAGACCTTCCCCTCAAACAGACTTTCCTCAGTAATTGAGTAAATAATCCATGTACTTTTTAATCCACCTTTTTGCCCATAGAGTGCTGAGCACATTCTCCAAGTTCAATGCATAACAGATTATGGTAGCCTCAAGACAAGCAAGCGCAATTACTTTATCAGTGTAGTATTAGAAAAGTGTCAAAAGGACTATTCACACAGAGTGTGCTATACAGTTCTTTGCAGTGACATATTTTTATTTTAAAGACATAAAAAAATAATCCGATAGATTATTAGTTCCATCACCCTTTCTTCCTCTCTCTCTAATCCCACATACACTCATCAAAACATATATCTTAGAACATGGCAATTGCCCTTGGAAAGTTCTGATTTAGAAATCATTTGTCTTTCAGGTAGTGGGAGCTAAAAAAATATTTTAATTTCTGTGTCTTTTAAAATCAATTTTTTCTCTGGAGAATGGTGCTGCAGTATATAAAGAAATCTTTCATAACACTGAGATAGTTATGAACTCCATTTGGTATTAAAAGACATAGTATTCATGTCTGAGAAGAGATGTGCTGAATAGTTGTGGCATATCCCTGACAAATCATGTTTTTATCCAGCTCAGTCTGAAGGAAAAGTAGACAAAGTAGATCATTAAATTCTTTCTCTTAGACCGAAAACTGTATAAAATATCAGCCATCAAGGTCAAACAAGTTCTTTCTTCACATGGTGTCAATAGCCCAATCTTTAAAAAATCAAGGTAAAGGAGGGCCCTGCATTCCCTATGAGAGCACAGAGGTATTGGCCTGATTTAACAGGCATCGACGGTAACTTTGTTTTTATGAAAGTCAGGATGCTCTTTTATGATTTCTTAAACATATATTTCCATCCTGATTTCATTAATTCTCAGCTGTGGTTTTTGGGGCAGTTTGTTTTATGTTATAGCCCACTGCGGTAAACTGTTATTCTGGATATCTTGTTAAATTCTAGATTCCAGATACTATGCCCATGTACATAAAAGAAGCCTTCATACATTAACTACTTACAAAACAGAAAACAATGGATTGTGTTCTCTTAAAGGTTCAGCATCTGTGGGGAAATACCTTTTGGTTGCCTCTTAAAATAAGATACTGACATCTTCAAGTATATTAGTAGACATACGATAGATAAAATTAAAAGGCTATGAAATAATAGAACATGATAAACTTCACCTTCTGCCTAGGAAAGGTCATTTTTAAAACAGTTTTCAGGAACATAATGTATACTTATCCCAACGCTATTGCAATAGCATCTCACTTCATCCTCTGCCAAACTACTTAGTTTGGTCATGGTATGGAAATGCACACTCTACATTATATGTTACATGACTGAACATACAGCTGAACAGTGTACAGTGATATTTCTGTATAGATTAAACAAAAAGAGCCACAGCAGATATTTTTAAAACTTTCCACTTCTCAGTAAAACCGATTCAACACTAGGGCAGTCATTATCCACTTTGGGAAATGACAGCAGAAACATATCTGTAAATATTGATAGAAACAGTATAAGAGAGACATGGACATACTGGAGAGAGTCCAATGAAGGGCCACGAAGATGATGAAGGGACTGGACCATCTCCCATATAAGGAGAGGCTGAGAGAGCTGGAACTGTTCAGCCTGGAGAAGAGAAGGCTCAGGGGGATCTCATGAATGTGTATCGATACCTAAAGGGTGTAAAGAAGATGGAGCCAGGCTCTTTTCAGTGGTGCCCAGTGATGGGACAAGAGGCAACGGGCACAAAGTGAAACACGGGAGGCTCCATCTGAACATCAGAAAACACTTTTTTACTGTGAGGGTGACCAAGCACTGGCACAGGTTGCCCAGGGAGGTTGTGGAGTCTCCACGCTTGGAGATATTCAGAACCCGTCTGGACATGGTCCTGGGCAGCCTGCTCTAGGTGGCCCTGCTTAAGCAGGGGGGTTGGACCAGATGATCTCCAGAGGTCCCTGCCAACCTCAACCATTTTGAATAGCTGAGGAATACAAGTTATCCTCACTAACAAGTGCTCTCGCATCTCACTTGCACTTTTTCTCTGAAACTATGTAAGAAGGAAGGCTGAGAGAAGAGATATCCTGTAAAATGTCACTCCTGCTACTGCCTTACTTTCTATGCTGATTTGTACTGGTTCTTTTTTAAAAAGCAAATCTGATTACCTCCTTCTTCTTCCAAAGCACCACACAACACAGCAAAATGAAGCAGACAGAGTGGTGACTGTAATTCATGCTTAACCTGTCAGTTCATTCTGCTGCTTCTCAGTTAAGACAAGGCTAACCCTCTCCTCATGTCCTGAAGGCCCCCCACAAAATAGCAAGAAAGGAAAGAGACATAAAGGGTGGAGTGATTCCACACCTGATCTGTATCCCCTCAGAACAATGAATTATAAGAGAGCTATATTTTGCATCATGTTTTTAAATCAGTAATGATGAGCAAATATGTAACAAGCCTTAAGTGTTGTGAAACCAGCTTAAGTGTTGCACTTAGGATGCTCCAATGCAGGACATTTCATTTTGTACTTAATAAATGTTAGGGCTGGGGAGGGGGAGCATTTTGTTTATTTTGTTTTTCCTGATTTCTACAGCTAACTCCAGTTAACAGACCTTTCCACAATACTTGTATGCCAAAACAAAATGCAAACCATCAAAGCCGTGTCACCCTTCCCAGGATAAAAAGCTGCAATTTGGGAAAAAAAAAAAAATAGTCCCCTACAATTTCTGGAATCCCTTCTGAAATTATTATTAGCGACTTTAAGCTGTTTATTACTGTCAGTGTCAGGTTCCAAATCTGTGAAGGCAGACATATCAATCACATATACCAATGATGACAGTAGCTGCAAATCAGGGGAAAGTGCATTAACTGCCAAGGCCTCCCACACATGGAAAAACATTTAACAAAGACAGCTGATTAACTCATTCTCACACAGTCATTTATACTCTCCACCGCTGACTGCATTTCAAGAGTAATTTCCATTACTATAATAAGCATACTATAGGACTTGCTAATAGGAACAGTTCACAATCTCCTTGCAACATTATCATATTAAACACAAAAGGCAAGGAAGAGGTTCTGCAGAGTATTCCAGGATCCCTTAGAAAATCTGTAGCAACAGTCATGACAAACTTTCAGAGGTTTCCAAACCATGGGTACGCCCTGTCTGCAGAGACCTCATTATGGCTATTCACATAGGTCATCAGAGTCCACACCTTGTTCCCCAACTATTTCCTTTACCACATTTAATCTCTGCATGAGTATCTTAATTCATAGTGTGGGATCCCTCCCCTGGCCCTTTTGCAGCTTGCTTTTCTATTATTCCTTCTCTGAGGCAAGAATGTACACTAGGTTGTTTTGACTGTGAAGGTATTAGTCTCTATGTTTTTAACTTCCTTCTTCCAATGCATGAATGTCTGCGCAGGGATTTCTGAGGGTTTATTTTATTAGTCATGCATTATATTTATATCATTCTATGGCTCTTCCTGTGGTTTTCATACACTACAGTTTAAAGTATTCAGAAAAACAGATGAACAGTTGGGAAAAAGTATGCAATTTTCTGTCCAGTCTTTCTGTTTGAACACTGCCTGCTTTTTCCCTGGCAAATGAGCTGGTTAATTCTTTGCAGACTGTGTTCCAGAAGCAGCTCTTGAGGAAGAGCCCTTGTGTCAGATCTAGGAAGTCCTAATAAATCAGCATCTGAAAATGATAGCATGCAGAAGTGTGGCATGCATGGGCCTTTACAGAACTGCATGCAAAAGAACAATTTTGTTGTCAATTCTAACTTCCCTCTCCCCACGTCTCAACCAGTTGGAGTGCTCTTGACAGGTACTCTTTTTGACCGTTAAAGAAGATCATCACAAATTTTCCTTCATTTCATCACTGTAAAATCACTCAAGGTAACAATGGATACCTTGGATATCTCTTGCCATCAACAATATCAAACAACTGAAAAGCTACTTTATATCTGAGCTTCCTCAAAGAGATTCCCTAGAGGACAACAGCAGCCTTAGGAGAAACTGAACACGCTGCCACGAAATCTCCCCTATACTGTTTAAACTTTCTGCTGTTGCAAGCCACATCAGTAGGTTGACAAGAGTGTGGGTTTTCATACAAGGTGAGCAGAGAAGCTAATATTTATACTGTGAACACAGCCATTGACCATAACTGAATTCCAAGAAGGGAGAAAAAGGCTATATAGCCCATTGGAAGATTTATGTTAAGGTACAGCAAAAGCTAATGAAGACACACAAAAAACTAGTGATCAATTCAGAATTCATAGACATTAATATCTGGTACAGAGTTTAGGGCCAGAGGAGATGATTAAGTCATCTGCTGTGACCACCCATATGTCCCAAGATTTTATATTTTGCTTAGAACCTACATACTAAGATGAAAATTTGTGCTTAACTTGTCTCCTAGAAAAATGTCCAAAGTTGAACTGGAGACAGTACACAAAGAAATCACTATTCGCTTGGATGTATTTTTCCAGTGCTTAATCATATTCACTGTAAAAATATTGCGGCTTAATTCCACTGTGATTTTGCCTGGCTTTAAATACTAGCCAGTATTTATTGTGAATCCTTTCTCCAGTAGATAAAGAAAGAATTAAGGAGTCAGCAGTACTTTCTCCCATTTGAGATGTTTAAGCGCTGCAATCAAGTTGCTTCAATCTTGTTCACTGCAATGAGAGGTGAAGCTTGCCTCAAAGTGACTGCGCAGCCCTTTAGGTTTATGGAAGAGCTGAACCATGGTTGCTAGACTCAAGAAGGTGATCAGGTTACAGACTTATTTCACATAGGTAGGCCATTAACATGGAAGTTGAACTCAGTAAAGATAAATGGAAGACTACCCATGAGCTGAAGAGAAGAAGGAAGAAATAAAAAGGATAATGAAAACTGAATGGGTAAATAGCAACAGATGAAAAGAAGGAAGTAGGATGAAAACCATGCTGTGCTGCTCAAAAAATTATACTAAATTTCCAAGTTCTTTAGTTCACATTGAGAAGAGTAGTTTGACCTGGGGAGAAAAGAAAAAAAAAAAAACTTTCTAAATTTGTACCTTGTTTCCTTGTTACACCAGAATTCCTTTCAAGGCAGCACATGATCTGGATTAGAAACTACTCTCGTTGATTCAAACGGTTGTTACAAACAATGGATTATAAGCGCATCATTAATAACAATTACTAGTTCTGAAGCTCTAGCCGGGCTCCCGATTTATTATGATAATAGTTAATAGGGTGAAAATTTCTCTTTTAGCCTTCCTCAGCTCTTGCTGCCAGAAACAAGAGAAACATTCTTCAAAGACAACAGTCATCTGAATGAGGCAGGCTCCATGTCCTGTGGATATGCACCTAAGCAGCATCAACAACACAGTCAGTGTTGGTGATACAAAAAGTGCATGAAAGTACTAGACTGCTTCTTCTTCTAAACTATTCTATTTTTGAAATCTAATCTGATTTACATGCACACCTAGATTACAAGAAAAGCGCATTGTGGGGCATAGGTCTAGCCAGAGCTATTTTCTGTGTCTTATATGGGAAGCAACCCTCAGGACTATCTCAACTGTGAGTTCAAAAGGTTACTCAGAAGATTATTTTACAGGAAGATTCTAAAAAAATTCTTTACAGCAGTAGATTCACTCTGTCTTTTTAAAGTGCAGCTGCTTAGATGGTTACAGATGATTACACCCATAATTTCCTACACCGTGAACTAGCCAGAACAATTTTAGTGCAGAAGCCATGCAGATTCACTAGTGAGATGCTAAATGTAAACTAGTCTCAACTGTGACCAAACAGGCTTTATTATTGGTTAGACCAAATCTGAAGTAGGTTTTATCTGTGCAACTATAGGACTATATGTAATGTAAATGTGTGGACATATCTTAAGATAATTAAGGGGAAATAGCCAAAATCGTGCCTCACGTACAACATTCAAATAGTACACATAAAGACAGGCATATTTGTTTACACATTTTTTCCACATATGGTTGAATACCAAAAGATACACCTTAACCCTGAATATTCAGTGCTAGTATGAAATGTATCTCACATTGAATATTTCATTCATGTAAACACAAAAATAAAGCAAGGAGAGAAAGGAGGAAAGAAGTCAGCATTGCCAGACAAGGGAACTCAGATGTTTCTGGACCTGCTAAGCCAAAGATAAACATTCCTGAAATGCAAGAGAAGCAAAAACCTGAGGAACCCCTGAGATTCAGCAAAATGCATGCATTACAAATATTCACTCTTGGTGCAATACTGAGTTTACTAACGTATATAAAATCAGATGGGCCATCTGGAGGCATTTATTTTCCAAACAGTACAAAACAAGTCTGCACATAAAAAGGCAACTATTCCAACTATGTCTGCATGCATTTGCATTTATTTTGGGGGCATACAGAACCCTGAAGGTATGTTTCCTTATACTTCTGTGCTAGGAGTTGCAAAGCACTTAAAGGAAATGAAGTGCCTGCATCCCATTCAATAGCAAGTGGAAGCTTAACTCCTTAGTCCCTCTAAAATAACCAGTCTTAAAATCTTGATGGTTGAAGAACACGTTATCGTCTGAAGGCTGTTAATTGTCGTCGCTTCAAAGTAATTATTGATTGTATTAATTCTTACCCTGAAAGTACCCTCAAGAGGAAATTTGGTAGACATGTTGAAACACAAGTTTTGCAGCTGCTTCCTGAGGAGTTCATATTTTATAATTATTTGCATTAAAAATTTGTAAATACCACACAAAACTTACCTACCATCATTTGATATCTAATGTTTTAGAAGTTCGGTTAAATTCTACCTCATGGACATCTGTTTAACATCAGCCTAAACTGAATGCTGGTTAAACGCTGAGGAACTTGGCCCTTCCTCCTTACATTCCGTTTTCTACAGCACTAACATCTCAGAGAACACTTCATTAAAATAAATCTCATATTTTGCCACTATCTTGTCATTTACCTCATGGTGGGAGAAAAGTGATGCCAAATAGCTTACTGAGCTTTGATACATTTGCTCAGTGATATTGGTTTAATTTAACATATCCCTTGGTTCTTTTTCTTAACGCCATCATGTAAATTATCCTTCCCGAGGTTTTTTTTTCTGTACCGTTTTGATGCATAGCGTGAAGCCATCCATCGCAAGTCAGAAGCAATGTATCCACTAATGGAAGGCCCACTGCTTCCAGCTCAGTGAGCACATCATCCATCTTCCTGAATTTGCCACAGCACTTCCACCCTTGGCCGTCTCCACTGGATGTGGCTCCTCCCTGGCTGGAGCAGCTGTCCAAGGTACCCCGAGACCACCCTGGGGAGCAGCCGCTCTCTGCAGCCGGGCTTGCTGCCCTGTTTACCTGCTGCGGGTGAACTATGTTTCTGTCTCTAGGTCGTTTCCATTTTTTCTCACCCACTCACATTATTTATCAGCTTTATCTTTTATTTGAAGTTACACCTGCTTCTGTAACTGTCTCACTGCTACTGCGTTAGCTACCCAGAAAACTCACCACAAAAAAAAAAAAAAATTGGAATATTCTATGAAGCAGAATGCCCAAATATTCCCACATACCCAAAACTACATCCTTTGTAAATACTTTATTTCTACTTTGTCAGATTAAAACTATGATAACTTTCCTGGTTTTTATGTTCCCATGCAATCCTCTACAGATCTGGTTTCAAAAAGTGGCCTTCCATTAATTGCTAACTCAGTTATTGGCAGGTGCAACTGACGGCATATAGACATTCATCTATCTGACTACACTCACAGGAGTCATTTAGTCTGAATGCTCCCCAGTAATCACAAAATCAATAACCACCTTCTTTTACCAAGTTCCTCTGTATGTGGAAGCTCTTTAATAACTTCCTCCATTTCATGTATTATTTCTCTGTGACTGTTCAGAGTTTTTCCAAAAGGACAGTCTTTCCAAAATGAGATCTGATTTTATCTATTCTACAATAGCTATACTAAGAGGGCTTTTTGCATCATTCCAAGACGGCCATAATAGTTTTTCCTTTTCTCTACCAAGAGTCTCAGTACTTGTTCAAACATACTGAAAAGTCCACATAATACATCAAATGATGGCTCAGTGGGGGTTATTTGGAAAAAAAATTTGCAGAACAGCAGTTCCTCAAGGTTCTATTTTAATGATATTGTTAGTGTCCATGTTAGACACACTATCTCCACCTTCTACTCTTGGTCACAGGGGATGTTAACTGAAATGTTAATACAGTGGTGCTGGCCTCAGAAGTAACTTCTGAATTCACAATGTTTGAGAGCATCCAAAATTAGGCAAGAGGAGTTTGCCCATCCTGAATAAATGGCAGCAGAATCAGTGTTACTTTTGGATGAGAAAGTCAACTACCTTCTAACTTAAACTGACTTTGAAAATGACTTTCCTACTCTTTTCACAACTACAATTTTTCATGTCGTCTCATTGTAAGATGCTCCGAGTGGCTTTCTCTCTCTTTATTTTTGCAGTTACTGCTCAGTAACTGTAATCTTTCAAATGAAGTAGAACTCTTCAATATTGCTGTATTAAGGGAAATTATAATAGCCTATTGACTGCAGTTTAGTCAATGATCCATTCATTATTCTGTCTTAAACGCTTCTGGAGTTTGTAAAATAATGTATTTGATTATCTCAAAAGTCAATATAAGCACAAATGGTGGACTGCAATGAACCAAACTGGTTAAGATAATTAATGTAGTTGTGAAAACAGGGTATCAAGCTGTTCATCCCACCCATTACACCTAAACCTGAACTGCTTTCCTAGGCTAATAGTCTGTACAAATAATCAGGTATAATCCCACAATAAGGCATTTGTTGCTCCAGAGATCCTTAGCCTTAAATGTGGTGTGAGTGCACATTTTACATAGAGATGGAACAGGGTAATAACTGTCTAAAGTGCCAGTGTTAACATTTAAAAGGTGAGACATGGTACCTCATATATTTCGTAGGTGAAGCAGCTCTGTTGCATATTTCACGTTAAATGTCAGGCACCCCGATCAGGAGACAGTAAAAGAGATAGACTATGCACAAAAGTTTGGTATTTAATGGGATCACCCACTCCCGTAGCACACCTGTATTACTTCCCACACCACACTCTGAGCCTGATTTTTTGGTTCAATGTAATTCTTTTTCTCAGAGTGTAAGAACAAAGAACATGAAGACAAGAGAGTTAAAAATCAAACCAATGGAAAAGTAATGGAGTAAAGAATCAAGATATAAATCTTCATTTTCTCCTCAGAGTTTGATTTTACAGGACCTCCAGCACCAACACCCCACATGAACTACTGAGAGGTCAGTTTGGATAAAATCAGACGGACTAGTAGGCTTATGTGGGAGGCGGATGCTGTGTTCATTTAGGAGTCTCTGGTAGGCAAGGACTGGCAGAGAAAAACATGTACAACTAACCTTTCACCTTACCTCAGGAAGAACATCACTCACTTACCAGCAACCACGCATTTCTGTACCTCCTGCAGTCATATCATTCAGACTAAAACATGCAGAAAACATTTGGCTTTCAGACAAACGATGGGGAAGGCAAACGGTGCTCACACACAGGATGGTCCTAAGCATTCCCCACTGAGGCAGAGCTGAAGCCTCCTTTCATGTTCCTACCTCTTTAAAAGCAACATGCAAACAGCAGTCCTGTCTCACTTCAAAAACTCAGGACTGCATTAGTTCATCCTAAAATAGCTATAACTAATACTTATCTCACTTAAATGGTGCTTCTTCTGTACTTGAAAATATGCCTTTTAGCCATCAAAGCTTTTTAAAAAGCTATTCAACAAAATTCCTGTCTTCCTTTTTCACCCAGAACCAAGTTATTTCCTTCCCCCTCCTCCATCCTGCTTTCTGGCCAAAGTAAAGCTCAGTAATCTTTAATGCATTTTCACCCATGTAAGCTATTCCAGCAACATTTCAGAATACTAATCTCTGGGTTAACTATATCTCCAGAATAACTTGAATCGAGTTTTCAAAGTTAATTTTCCCCAAGGGCAGAAGGACTGTGTCTTTCAATGAAGTTATATAAATATGAAATTATAGAAAATCTTGTTTTAAACATGTTCCATTGCTGTTTCTAAGTGTCTCTGAAACTAAATTGGCACAGCACAATGTTTCAATTTCAGGTATTTATCTTCTCTAGCAGCACTATGTATGGTGCAATAACTATCCGTTAACACAATAAGCCAACATGTATAAACACTTATTCAGACTCTGAATATTATTTACTTTGACCACATATGGAACCTTTTTCATTTACTGTTCACAAACTTGGGGATTTTTATTCATCTGTATGCCTAAGAAAGCCATTTTCTACTCACTCATAGAGGTTTTTTATGTATCCGCTACATAGTTGCAGCCCACGGCCCCTAGTTTGCAGGAATGCTTTGCACCCAGCCTTTTTAACAGCCTACAATGCATTTTAAAAGAGAATGGAACTGCTTTTAATCGCCATTGTGTTTTTCCACATCCTTGTGTTTTCCCGCTTCCTCCTTTCTGATGGCACACTTTTTCCTCAGACATTCTGCACTTTCCCAGAATATGTTTTTTAGTACTTTACAGGCAACAAACCAGCACTGATATTTCGGGCCACTTATCTGCCACATACTTTCAGCCTGTTTCCACTATGCTTAACAAGACTGCTCTGCTCAATACCACCAAATGGAGGTTAAGCTCCACTGAAGCAAAAAAAATTGAATGGAGTTAGCTATTCTGGCTAGCAGATCTGTATTTTCACTTGGTTTTTAACTTTTCTTTTTTCCCCCCTCCCCATTCGATGTAGTCAACATGAATTTAGTTGGGGGGCTACTGTGGAAACTAATACCTACTAGAGGATGTCTACCCTACAGCAAGGGAATGGCATTCCCAGGTAAAAGAAAAAGACTAGCACTGTCACCCTCAGGAATTTCAGCAGTTGTTACCCATCCCCCAGAGACTACAAAGAAAGGTAAGAGTTGTGGTGCAGTCCTCTGCCCTCTGGAAAATGGCTGGAAAGCATTAACTCATGTCACACAGCCTAAGCCATAGCCATCAGGTAACACTGACATATTATTGCAATCCAGACTCAGGTCTCTGCTGTTGAATGCCCTACTAGATCAGAACCGGACTTCTGCCAGTAGGGAACAGCACCAGTGTCAAAGGAAAGCACAAGCAGGTAAGGTAGTGGATAGCAACTGAAAACGTAGCAACCTGAAACACCCTCCTATCAGATTTATATGCACTACTTTCAGTTCAGCTGAATTCCTTTTGATCTTGTATAATGAAAAGGGAACACCCAAATTATCTTCTTAATTTAGCAGTTTCTGTCACATCCTTTCATTTTGGTTCTTTTTCTTGATTATCATCCCAACATTTTCAGTCTATTTTTATACAAAGCTATTTCCATATGTCTCAATCACATTTATCTCCTATATTTAGATCACTTCTCTTTCCATAACTCCTGATAGGAAGAGTGACCAGACTTGACCACAGTATTCAAAATGAAAATTTTTTCTCAAATGTGTATGATGACATTAGAGTATTTTTAGGTTTTTTTTCCTATCCTGTTCACAGTAAATCTAGTCTGTTGTTGTTCTGTCTAGCACTGTGCACTGAACAGAGGCTTTTATTGAGCCTTTAGGCAAAGGTTAGTAGAACCTCAAGGCTTTCCCTTAGTTCATAACACAAAATCTGCAATTTTGCTTACCTAAAGCCCTCTTTCTCTTAAAACAAGACCTTCCTTGCTTGTTTGGCAATCCTTTTCTGAAATTGTTTGTAGTCTTTAATACATTAAAATTTAGTCCTTTGTCTTAGCGTTGCATGAAGATCTTGAAGTTCTCTCTAACTTCTTTTTGTAACATTCAGAAAGATTTCAATTCATGCATCTACATTTTCTTTCTGACAACCTAAATTTAACTCTTGTAGGATCTGTCTCTTAACTCTGTACTTATTACATCTTAAGCTTAGTTTACAGTCTCCTCAGCACTTTCCCAGAGGTACATTTAAAGGACACATGAGATCCAGTACTTTTGCATTCAACAAGTAAAAGGGATCACTGCGCATTGCCATATTGATACTTTTCATGATTATTGGAACAGGAAGACTGCATCTTCACCTATAAGGTTATCTTCTAGAATAACTTTGCAGGCACTTGAAGAACAGATCAGCCTTCTTTACTTTTTTATGGAATCTAGATATTCTATCCTACTTTTTTTTCTTTTCAGTAGCACAGTAGAAGAAATCAGTTCAGACAAAATTCCTTAGATACTTGTGCTCATTTTGTCTGGGATAGAGTTACATTTCTTCATAGTAGCTAGTATGGGGCTATGTTTTGGATTTGTGCTGGAAACAGCGTTGATGACACAGGGATGTTTTCGTTATTGCTGAGCAGTGCTCACACAGAGTCAAGGCCTCTTCTGCTTCTCACACCACCCCACCAGCGAGTAGGCTGGGGGCGCACAAGAAGCTGTGGGGACACAGCTGGGACAGCTGACCCCACTGACCAAAGGGATGTTCCACACCATATGACGTCATGCTCAGCAATAAAACTAGGGGGGAGGTTGGCAGGGGGGGCCACTGCTTGGGGACTGGCTGGGCATCGGTTGGTTGGTGGTGAGCAATTGTTTTCATTTTCATCCCTTGTCTTTCTTGCATTTTATTTCTCTCTCTTAGTTATTTTCCTTTTAATTACAATATTATTATTAATTATTAATATATTAATAATTATTATTATTATATTTCAATTATTAAACTGTTTTTATCTCAATCCACCAGTTTTCTCACTTTTAGCCTTCCAAGTCTCTCCCTCATCCTACTCAGGGGGGAGTGAGTGAGCAGCTGTGTGGTGTTTAGTTGCTGGCTGGGGTTAAACCACGACAACACTACAGCAACAAATGCTTTCAAACTACAGGTAAATTAAGACAAATAAACAGAGCTACACTATGTTCAGTCCCTGTAAAACTAGCTCCATAAATAATTTTGTCTCTGCTTCTCTTCATCAGTACAAAATGATTTTGGCTTCCTAAACCTGGATTCATCCTGTCTCATTTTAGCCATTTACTTGAAGAATCTCAGTCTGGAAACTCTCTGTCACAGAGGAGACAACGGGATAATACCAGAGGGACAGTCCAGATACTAAGTAGGCTGAATTGCCTTCAGACCTGTCTATCAATCTTCTTCAATTACAGAGGTGCTTAAAGTAACTCAGCTCTTAACTCAGGGATTACAGTTAAATGTCTGAAGTTAATTGTATTTAATGTGTTTCCAAATCTGATTTAAATCAGTGAAAAGGCCAAAGGATCCTTCTTTTGCTTTTACTGACTGTAGGTCAGATCTCTGTCAATACTTCTCACTTTGCCGGGGGGGGCAGCCTTCTCTCTACCCCATTGTAAAATGACCATGTCAAATTAATAAATACTTTTGATATTTCACTTCTGTTGCAAGACCTGTAAAAGTTTGCTACAATGCTTGAATGCTTTTTTCTACCCAGCTAACACCCTTTCCTCTAGCTACAGCGTGCTAAACTCTGAGTTCTGTGTACCAGCACCTGAGAAACCATATCAGTACATCCAGCTAGTGTCATCTTCTTTTCAACATATGGTGCACATTATTCACATAAAGCACTCTCCCTAGCCCTTTTCCACTTTTGGTCTTGGCAATTGTGTTAATTACAAATGCAACATGGGATGCTAGAAACTTTCAAAAAGGGGGAAAAAAGCATCCCCAGGTTATTCCTTTGAAGAAATTTTTTTCTGGAAATTACTAGTGCAGAATATGAAAATGCAATAATTTGATTTGCAGTAGAAATGTTCTTTCTTCTAAGATCCAAAATAAATCACCAAAAGCTTTCAAAGCTGACATTTAATCCATGAATTCAAATCATTTCTAAGATTTATGATCCATTAGAAAGACAGTTTCAATTCTCCATGCCCTTGCAAGATTTTAATGTATATCTAGCAGAAAATGCATTTACACAGTATGCTTTTCATAGCAACAATATCATTTATTGATAAGGCTTTTTTTTTTTTTTTAAATATAGCTGGTTATGTTCTTTTTTATTTGTTTATCTATAAATAATAAAGGGAGGCTGAGTCAAGTCTTAGCACTTGCATAAACCTGTTGGATAGCATTTTTTCTGAAGAAAAGAGTAACTGGAACTCTGCAAAACAACAAGGATAGTTCAAATGGCAGTAGATTTTATCTTAAATACAATGTTTGATGTATGTACAACCAAATTAAAGTCAAAATAAGACTAGTCCAGCTCTCCTCCTCCTTATCTAGATAGAAGGCTTCCTATGTGCCCTCTCACTATTCTCTAGGGTTGTTGTCTTGAGTCTACGGCATGAACAACATGCATTTCAAATACCTTAAGAGCTCAATCTAGGAATGAAGGGTAGAGAATATCTGATAACCTGTGGCATTGTGATGCTGGTAAGCCAAAACCTTATTCCCCTACAGTTCTTTCCTTAATGCCAGCATCTTGCTATGCATAATATCAGCTAAATCAGAGACAGGAAATAACTGTTTTGCCTTCTGGATTACTGTATATAGTCTCTCTATGTAGTCATATAAAGTATAATGTATTGGTGTCTCATCCTTCCCATTGCACAAGGACGCCAACTTAAGCATTTCTGTTCACTAATGTGAAATATTTGTATGTAGTATTGTAAGTTTAAATAAAGAAATAAGAGTTTTCTATGTTAAAAGTACAATGGATACAAATAAGAAAATTAGGAGATTGAACAAGAGGTTCTCTTACATTGAATTATCATCAAACAATCATATGCTCGGCCAGACCTTATCTTCCCTAATGTCAACTGATCATAAGACAGCGGAAACATTTTTCTTTTGAAGGCCTCTTAACTCCCATAAAGAAGAAGTACCTTTATTTTTATCAAACACATCTAAAGAATAGAATTCAATCTCCAGACATCATCTGAGATTTTTAGGCTGACAGCTAAATGTATATTGACCTCTATTAGAGCCAAGTTAGATAGACTGTCTTTTAGGACTTAGTGTAAAGTCCTTCAGTTGTATATTCAGAGCTTGTAGCTGTCAGTGGATTCTTATTTATTGGAAAAAAAAAAAATCTTCCCTGAAACATCAATTAACTTTTGTAATATGGTATTTTATTTTCAACTAAAGGAAGAAAAAAAATATTACCAGTTTTAATTAACCATGTTAAATTATATTTCTGTCTCAAATCAAAGGATGCAGTCTGGATTCAAGAGACTAAATGACTAACTCTCTTCCCTGATCAGGCAATGGCACTGCTTCAGGATGACTTACCTTAGACATGCACTTCACCTCATTCTCATTAAAGCATATGTTCTACTGATCCTCTTCAGCAGTCCAGATAAGACAACATGCTGCTACCAGAATTCAGTTTTAATAGTGGATATTTCTTCCCTTGAGTTATACCCGTCTCTTAAAACAGGTTTGAGCAAACAGGAGTAAAATGCTGTTATTGAAACAGATCAGCCAACAACTGTCTTGCTAGACTATGGGCGTTAAACTACAGTACAAAATATGCTTTCTGGACCTTGAAGTAAAGTCATAAAATCCAGAAAGAACTCCAGTGGTGAGCATCAACCCCTTCTTCTATGTCATCATCCATTGTCAACAGAAGTCAGGGTGAAATATCACACTTGCAGTCATGAATATTCAGCTTTGTAGTTATATGCATGTGATCCCCAGTAGTTTGTTTGCTTTTTAATGGTTCCAAATTTGTGAAGCATAATATGAAAACTCCTAGCACAGGGATATGCTACTGGGATAAACAAATGTATTTGCATGAGGCTGTAATAAAAAGTACTATTAAAATATAATAATTGAACATTGTTTATGGTAATTATTTGTTAATGCCTCGTCTCAGCTGAATTAGTTTAGAATAGCATTTTGATCTTAGTTTAGCCTTTTTGCCATTCCAAGACAGTACTGTAATTTATATCAGAGAATAATTGCTCTTCCTGAGATAATGGGAATTTTTACACAGGCCTTGGACATTGGGTTTTAGCTTTGGTATTCTGGACTTAAATCACGGCTTTCTGTATCAAAAAGTAAAATGGTGTCTCCAGAGGAGACTCATCTGGCATGCTGGATGTGCAATTCTTACTAACGACATAATTGGCTTGGTAATATGTCTTCTGTGTGGTTTTCAATAAGTATAGAAAAATCCTTGATCAATCAAAAAATGACAAATAGCATATTTTTATATATATATATTTTAAATAATTTGTATTTGAGGCATCTGCAGTAATCTCACAAGTCTGCTGGAAAACTACAGGTCTGGAATGAGGTCTCTTTTTTCCCCCTTTGCTCTTTTTTCCAGTTAAAAGCTTTCCATCATTGCTTTAGAATGAGTTTCCCAGCTTTTATGTGATACCACAGGCTTTTTAAAACAATTTATTCTCAACCAGTTCCAGATGTAGGCCGTCAGAGGTGCCAAATTGGCTGTTTTTCCTTTTCTTCCCACCCGCTCCCCCCTCCCAGTTCCTCCTGATAGTTTTAGCTCCATTTTCTTTTTCCTTTTTTTTTTTTTTTTTTCCTCTGGAATATTCAGTCAGTCTTCTGAGGACTAAGGTCTTTCTTTGTCATGTATTTGATTAGTGTAAGCATAAGTAAAAAGGTAGGCATATTAGTAGATTTTTAATTAAGCAGTTAAAACGTTTTTTCAAACACAACCAAATTGAATAGAAATTCGAGATTTGGATTCACTTTGAGAAATATATTTCTGAGAAGGAGTGAAAAAGGAAATCATTGCAAAAAAAAAAAGATCCTTTAAAAATGTGTATTTGTAGGTCAGAGCCTGAGACTGTCAAACCATATATTACTCATTCTTCAGAGGAAAAGAAATCCAACCACTTTTGTGTGAAGAACGCACCAGTATTGCATTGACATGATGGTCCTTGATCAATGCATCCGAAAGCTTTCTTATTAGCCTTCTATACTGGACAGAAATCATCCGTTCCCATAAAATTGTTCAAAAAATAAATGGTATTTGACAGCTAACCTTAAATAAAGGGGATGGGACAGTAGAAAGAAAGAAAAGAAAACTTAGAAAGTCTGTCTTAGACTTGCCAGATAAATCTAAGGTTTGATCCAACCATGTCTGGAGTTGATCCAATCAGCAAGGGTGACACATCATGTAACTAGACTGCAAACATTACAATCTAGGTTGCCAAGCTTCCCACTCGCAAGCAAGAAAACTTCCCACAGTAAAGTCTAAAAATCAGAAGGTAAGGCCAGTAGTTTGGGTCAAGCAAAATCAGGCAAGTTTTATGTTCTGGATTTGCACTATGATATTGTTTGAATTAACATTTTAGAATCACATACATATCTGCTCTTCAGAATCATTGTTAACAGATACTCCTTTTATGCTTTTACAAGGCACTAGGAATGGTGATAGCCTCCCATTTCATGAAGAAGCCTACTTCCCTAGGACTCCAGTTGCTAATTTGAATAGACTGTACATAATTTCCTGCAAAGTAAGAACCTGTTCTTTCAATATTTCTCCTACAGAAAAGAACTAAAATTGTGTGATACTACTCCTTTCCTATGTGTTTTTTAAAATACATGGGATAAGTGGGGAGAGAGAGATAGCCTCTGACTACAGCAAATGCATAATCAATGAGAAACAAATGAGGTTAAATGGGGGACTTGTTTAGATTCTTTCTTGTTCTGTTTCATTCCTTTTGCTGTATTACTTTTAAATATTTGAGCTGCATTTGTATTTTTTGCTGTAAAACCAGTGTTTAAAAGAGCCAAGGCAGCATTCTGGAAAGCACTCTCTTTAATATATGTACTAAACCAGAGTGTCTATACAGTCTTTAATTTGTGAGTGATTCTGAAAACCGGCACTCATTTGCAAGGAGATCTCAGTCTTGTTGCCAACACACTCTGAGAGGGGACAGTGACTGTCGGCAGGTGGAATGTCCTTCTGATCTGAAACAGTGCAGTATCTAAGGAACAATTAACAAAACCTGCAAGCCCCAAACTGATCTTGCTTAATCTAGATTTGAAGGAAGACATGCAGACTCTAGGACAAAGTACAAAAAAAAAAAAAAAACCAAAACCAAAAAAAATCCAAAACCACAATAATAGATAACAATCATAAAGAGCTCAAGAATGTTTTTCTTTTCTGTAATAACTCAAGAATAAAGAGATGCTTCACAATGAACACACTGAGGAAGACAGAGAATTCGGGGGTTGGGCATTATCAGAAATCATTTCCACTGCAATGAATAATTGTACTTTTGCAGTACAGCAGCCAATTGCTGGCAAAGAGAAATGCAAAGCTACATTAGAACAATTCCTAAAACAATAACACATACCTTACATGGCTTGATGCTAAAGGTTTTCACCTGGAAATAATACTGATATTGCTAGATTCATCTTGCTGTAGCGAGTGGTGGATTCTTAGTGAAAGTGGGTCAATATATCTTTTGGTATGATCACTGCTAAACCAATCACACCATTCTCCTTTTCGGTACACTGCTTTGGAGCACTGCTGTTGAAAAACCTCTTGCACGCATTAGTTATTTACTGATTATTTCTACATCTAGTGCAGTAAAAAGACACTTATCTAATATGAGGTTTTCGTTTACAAGAATATTTCCCATAAGAAGTAGCTACAGCAACAACCATTGTTGTGGAGATGTCTGAACTACGTAGGATTGTACTGAACTTCAAGGAAGAGGGGAACAATTTATTTAAGCACATAGGAAACCTGTCTGGCTGCAAAATGATGAATGGTAGAAGGAGAAAGAACTTGATGGGACTTTAAAACCTTGATTTTACTTTCATGCCCACCTAATAAAAAAATGTTCTTTTTTCTGTGGCTGCAGCAAGAATTCTGAGAATTCACTGGAGACATGACTGAAGGGAGCACGGAGAGAAAATATTGCAAAAGCATAGCTTGTATCACAGCAGAAATAACTCCTGGTTATTCCAAGAATATTCTCTTCAAAATAAAAATATTCTGGTCACAATGTCCAAAATCTAGAGTGAACCACAGTTTTCTCACATAATATTCTTAGGAGAGAGGAAAGAGCTAAATCAAAATAAATCTGTAAGCCCTAAGAAAGAGAGAGAGACAGATCCCTAACAACCTGACATCCCTCTGAAGTCCCACTGATCCTCTGTCCAAAAGGTTAAATAGGTACTTTTGGGAATATCAGTATTTTCAAAGTTCAAACAGAATCACCCATGACTAGGTGATACTCAGATTGCTCACCTAAAAATATCATTTGCAGTTCCTTCAGTATCTATCTTGACTGGAAGGACTGTTAAATTACCACAGAAGCACAAGTCAGAAGGGAAGTCTCATGCTGCCAGTGTTACAGCCACCAGAGAATACATAAACTACAGATGACAGTTTCCTGGCTTAAAAAGCATTGCCTCCAACTCAAAAAAAATCTAAAGTTTACATGACCTTGACAGAAACAGGAATTGACTCCAGAAGTAAAAAGCAGTTGCCTGAGTACAGGAGTTCATGGCTTCATTATACCCATTTGTGTACAAAAGCAATGGACTCCATATCAATAACATGTATTTGGTGCTTTCAAAGACTGATTTTAAGAAAAATGGAAACAAACAAACAAAGCTGGATCTTCTGTGAAAAATAATTTACAATGAAAAAAAAAGTGGATTGTGATTTGGAACATTTCCCTAGATTCCACAAAATTTCCAAACCTGCAGTCAAGACAAGGGGACACATTAATTAAGAAACCAGATGGAAAGAAACATAAGAAACATTAAGAAACATAGGAAAACAAACAAAACTCTTGAAAAATGCCATTTAGAAAATGGGATGGTAATAGCAATGAATATGAATTAGGCAGTGGGAAGCACAGCCACTAACGAGGAAAGTTGAAAGTTGTAAGAAGAATCTGTGATCAGCACAGTTAATACCAAAGGAAGACTCTTTTTATTACACTAAAAATGATCGGTATATTAACAATTGTATTGGGACATTGCTTGATAAGCAAGGGGCAAGTGTTAATAACACAGAGACAGAGATTTTCAGTAAATATTCCTGCTATGTGTTTTGCTTGTAAAAAGTAAATGATCTGTATACATAGTGGTCATGATGAACCCATTCTGTTAGTAGCAAAACAGGATGTTAAAATAGAAGCTATTTTAAATTCATTTAATTCATGAACATTTTTGACCCAGCAAATCCATATAACTCTCAACTAATAGCTAGAAAAGAACTGGTATAGGAGATGTCTGAACAGTTGATGTGGATTTTCAATGAGACCAAAGGCTCACTTCCAATACTTAACGGTAATTTCCAGAGGACCAAGCTAAGAAAATAATCTTCTGCCAAGACTTAGAAAAGGGTAAGTGGGGCGATACCTGAAGTAATTACAGACTTTGTCATCCTGTGTTGATCCCAAAGGAAATAATGGAATAGCTGATATGGGACTCAGTTAAAAGACAGTAGTACAATGAAGTACTAATCTAAATGCTCTTATATATAATAGGTCTCAATCTAATTTAATATTTTTATGAGATTACATTTTTGATTGATAAAGGTTAATAGTGTTATACAATACACTTAAATATCTGTAAGGCACAACTAACTGCACACTGCACAATATCCTGATTAATAAACTAGAACACAAAATCAGCATTGCGTACATTAAATGGATTAAAACCGGTCAAGGATAGGTCTTGTTGATCTCACTGGAAATCACCACACCGTGGCTGTATTTGCAAGAGCATTGCCACAGAGCACAGTTGTTGGCCCCTACTAAACATTTTTTTATAAATCAATTGTGGGGAAGGAATCAAACTGATCTAAAGATTAAGGGAGTGTGAAATACTGAAGATAACAAGTCATTGAGACAGAACAACATAGATTAATTTGTAAATGATAACAAGCAACATGCCACTCAGGGTGGTGCAAGCAAGGTCAAACTTTTTGGAGCAATCCAGGTAGGCCATATTAGCTCAAGTAAAATGCTGCTGCATCTTAGACCGTATTTTGGACCAGTCATAAGAGAAGTTTTAACTCAGCATACAAATGAAAACTAAGCTTTCAGGGGAACTTGTAACATTGTGTAATTCATAAAACCATGTCCTGAAGCCAGTGAGGAGAAATTATATCTGAAGCCATCAGATGCCCAGAAAGGCAATTCTGAGTAGCAGTCTACTTAACCTGGAAAATCTGCAAACACACATGAAGTCCATTGACTTGAGGATTTCCAGAAAAGAAAAAAAATTTAGAAATTAAAAAGCAAATTTTACAATCATTTCAAATGTCCCCAAATCTTAACAACATGATAAGGAAATGAGATCAAATAACTCAGAGAAAAAAAAAAAAAAACAATATTTCACATCCATCTTAGAGATTTGATATCACTGGCGAATGTGATAGAACCAGAAGAGACAAGTCAGACACGTGGTGCTGTTAAGGCGGAATAAAAGCCAGCCTCCAAGTCTGCAGAAACTTCTTTTTTATTCACAATTGATGAAAGCCCTGAAAAGAGTCTGAGAATGCCCATTTTGTTGACAATCAACAGGGCATGCTCACTCGAATACTGAGATGAAAGCATAGCCACTATGTACTTGATTTGTATGCTAACTCAGTGTAGTTACAGCAAAAAAAGATTTAACCTTATTTACACGTCAAAATAGGTATGAGTGCCTATGCCTCTGAGCTCTTTAGAACACTTGGAAATATGTAATAGCAATGACACAGGCCTCACAACCTGGAAGAATTATACCCAGGAATTATAGGTATGCCATGGATAAACAAAAGTCACTTCCCCATCTTACTACAGGAAGATTCTGATCACAGGGAAAATGTTTCCTCATTAAATGGCATTACAATTATAAAAGCAACAAATATCAAAAGAGAATTGACTACAATGTATTTTGATTACTCCTTTAGAATTTGTACTATAAGCAAGCAGTCTTGTGAACAGCATGAAAGTTCCATGATGATAAGAACTAAATGCATATGCAGTGCACAGATCATTCCTGGAGACATTTCTGACTTATTTATTTTTAACTTGCAGCCTTTGTTTCCACAGGAATCAATATTTCCTTGCAAATTTAATGACTACTAGAACACATTAATGAGCTATGTTAACAGGCAGTAATGACACTATTAATGTTTGTCACCCCTATATCTGTGAACTAGACTTAAAAGAGAGCAAAAAAGTAGCATTACACTGATGTAAATTATAGGTGAATTATGAAATCCAGTGATTTCCCAATTTATATATTCTTAAATCCCTTTTCACTGATTATATCAAACAAAACAGTAAAACATCAGCATCAGCCATCTCTCTTGTAACTATGCAATATCAAAAACACAGTAACACACCCACAAAGTTTTGCAAGTCCATTTATGATTTGTTTTAAATATTATCAGTAATGTGGGAAACATCTCTCCTTAATTAAAAGCTTATGAAATTTTCCACTGGAAGCCTAATTTTTAGTATTGTGTTGTCTTCACTGAACCAAATGTCCAAAAGAGGATAGACACTTACCTGAGGCATAGTGGAAACCTAACTTCTCTGTATCAGGGGAAAGAGGTAAGCAATCTCCAGAGAAGGTGATTCAGAACACCTAGACTTGATGCCTAAAATAGAGGTTATAAATAATTTCCTATACATATGAACTTATCTAGGTTTGATTCTCTGCTGAGACAAATTCTAAACTTCAATAAAGTAAAAGTTGGTTCATCCTCCTTTTTTTCCCATTGGTAGCAGTACCATGATTCCAAAGTAACATAAAACTAAAAACGTTCATGGTAAGAACTCTTGCCAAAGATCACTTTGAAGTTAATTGTCAGAATTATTAAAGGTGATACTGCACAGAGATTACAAAATGTATGTGGCTCTTGAATCAATGCTTTGGATCTCATAGTCCTGAGAATTTTGCAGCAGTCAGACAGAACGGCAAGGCCTGCATTGTATGCTGCTAGCAACAGCAAGGAAAAGGTATAGTATACCTAGGCTTTCCTTTGAAGAAATAAGTGAGCCATACTTTTTTTATTTATAAGAAACATTTATAGTAACTTGAACACTAGCAATCTGTTAGTTAACTTCTTAACTGCACACCAGCCAACATGTGTCTTTAACCACATCACTTTCTTTTTCCTGGTTCATAATTTATTATGAACAGAGAAGCATCCCCTTCTAGTATAAGATAGGCAGCATAGGAATGACACATAGTATTTGTCTAAGGTGACCTCAGATAGTAGCATTCCTGCCACTTTAATGGACAGCAGTGAAAATGAACTTTGCACACATTCCAAAGTTAGGGAATTTAGGGCTTATCTGCACAGGAAAGTTACTGCATAGTAAACCTCGTGCCAATGGAGATGGGCTGACAAAGGAGTTGAGGAGCTAAAAGTAGGAACTTCAGCATTTTGCCTTCTCTAGCTATCTGTGTTTGTGGGAGGTGAATAAAGAGGTTCAATTCTGCCCCTAATAGATGGTTCAAAGTGAATGCCAGTGCACTGCCTGCCTATAAACATGCCAGTGATTCTGCAGACTGAGAACAGGTTGTATAAAGACGGCAGGCCACCTTCCTGTTCATACCAATGTCATCTTTGTCTCCTAAACTGTATTTTCTGCAGGACAAAAAAGGCAGTATTGGCAGATCTCCAATGCATGGAGGAACACTTTGTTCAAAGGTTCTAGGAATTTTGTTTGGTAGGGAACAGAAATGTTGATGTGTTCTTCCAAAACAATTAAGCAGAAATGTCTGACGCACATCAGAAGCACTCTTAAGCTGAGCCTCAGGTTTGAAGTTTTATGGGTTCATAAAACTACATCCATGCTCACAGAAGTTTTACAAACTCCAGCTGACTTTGCGTGAACGTGATATAGCCAGAGAACCACATTCCTTCCAAAAATCTACCCATCCTTTTCTGACAGGATCCAGAAACCTTCTTCTGACTTTCAGCACATATAAGACATGTACAAAAAATACTGATTTCAAAAGCATTGATGTCTTGTGCACTGAACAGTCATATTCCTTCTTAGAACCTGTGACTAGAAATATGTTATGTAGCTTTGCAATTCATGATTTTGTAAATTACTGGGATGAAAATTAAAAAGAGATATCAGGATAATATTTGAACAGCTTGTTATCATATCCAGTTCTGAATCTTTTTTCATCATTGAAAATTCTGAGATGGAAAATTCCATTGCTTTGTCATACTAGAAATCAAGTTTATCATCAGTTACTTTACTTTTTGGATAAATCATTGGATTACTGCAATGTAAATGTTTACATCAGAGATCAGGATATATCTTTCAATGCACGTAATCTTGGATTTCTCCACATTTCTCCACAAATTAATGAAACAAATTAAAGCACATCAGAAAATGTGCAGGTTAAAAGAGTATGTTAAAGGAAACTGTTATCTTTGTTCAGTATCTTTGCATATTTGTCTGTGTCAAAAATATAATTGAATTTGTTCAGTTTCAGGGTATTACCTTGATGCAGGAGAGTTAAGATCATGCACACCTAATGGAACCTGATGCTTTAGTCTTCAGCAGAACTACCTCCATTAGCTTTCACATACAACACTGCAGATAGAAAACAAATGAGGACAGGACACAGCCAAAATGTAGGCAGCAAGCAATTGCAGAAGATAAAGATCTTCCTGCATCTAGTCCTGAACTGGGATCCTGTTGCACATAACTTGGAGCAGTGACAGTCCAGAGTGTTAGAAGTCCATACTATGCTCTTAGATGGAGGCATAACAAATGTGAGACTGACTACTCTCTTCAACAAATCCTGTTTAGCATCACTGATTTTAAAACCAGTATTTCTCTTTCCCCAAGAACCAGCATGTCAGTGGAGCTCTGCTAGATGCTTCCCACTCACCACATCATGCTGTGATTTTCTACAGCTTATCTCACATCCGTAACTCATGTTCTGTATTTTACTTCCAAATGCAATGAAAAGTGAAAAGAAGGAAATTGAATTTGTTCTTTGTTGGAGTCTATTTAATAACAGTAGAGAGAACTAGTCAGAATAATCTTTAAAGTTACATTCATCTGCTTGGCAAACTCACACTCACTTTTGGCTTGGTGAGTCATTCAAGGTTTCAATGCACCTGGACATGTGTGGAGTTCAAAATTCATTGCAAAATATCTGATATTATGATATCACTATAGTTTTCTTAGGAAAATGTAAATTTCCTGTTGAGCTGTACAAGCAAGAACATAAGCTGTGGAGTTCCCTTATCTTCACCTGGAACTAAGAAAAATTTGAAAACATTAATTTACTTGTTAACACCATACATGCATAGGCACAGATAATGTTCCTCCCCATTACATTACAACAGGTTAGTAAAAAGAACAATTAATACATTGGTCTTCTAGCACAAAGTGTTAGGAAGAAGTGCTAATGCATTGTTTAAAAAGAGGTGTCTAACTTTCAGATAAAACTGCAAAAGTCACGGAAACTTACTGTGAAGATTTTAAAATATTTATGGCACAAATTAGCAAAACCATATGCTTTCCTCCAGCCTATTCAAATTTCTTGACTAGGCAGTGTGAGAAGAGTACACAGAGCATCAAGAAAGAAGCTGTATAGGATATTAAAATGTAATACAAATGCAAAACAATGAGGTACTCAGGATTACACTGCATAGTAGTTAGCCATTATTAATTATTTAACTCTAGAAGTTCTGTGAAATATATATAAAACTAAAACAAGGTCTTCATTTGTCATTTTTTTGAAGCCCATCCAGAACCTGAGCTTTTTGGGAAATGATCTTGAAACATTCATTTTTACAGTCAGAGTTTTATGCTGAAATCATGATAGAATGAACAGCTTTTCAGCTGAAAGCTTTACTTGATTGGTTGATCTGGTGGTTGTCTTTTTTTTCCACTAGTTTTTCTTTGGTTTGGCGATTTTATAATGCAGATTAGAGAAACAGCTATAAGTAAAGGTAAGATCATTTTCATATAATGACTTGTGGAGTGAAGAGCACAAAGGTAAGAAATAAGAGCTTTTTGGGGTAAAGTCAGATTAAACTTGAAAATGCAACATTAAATTATGAAACAGGTTCCTATGATGTTCTTCTCTAAATGTAACTGGAAAATACAAACCTCCAAATTCTGATTGCAGAAGAGAAATTATGCAGCAAAAGAAAAGCTGCTACCACCCGGCTCTATAAAATGAGCCCTTTGCCCCTATTAAATCAAAAGTGAGAAGCCCAGGCTGCCCCTTCACATCTTGTAAATTTGAAAGGAAGTGATTTAGCATGTTTCTGACACTGAAAAATTGTCATGCTAAAAATAGCTCCACACAGTGAAGCAACAGGCATAGACATACATATGAACAGGAAATTAAAGCGTAACTAACAGATTAAATGACCTCCAGGAGCACTTCTCACATGTGCTCTGAAAAGACCTCTGACTACCTGGGTAACTGCTAGTGACTTCATGCACTGACCTAACATTTGCCACATTTGACCTCAACCTGTGTTTGTATATAAATAATGTATATGTTAGTGTAAGAGATTAAAATATGTAGCTGAGAGTCAGCTTTGCTCCTTGTTTTGCCAGTGAGATGATAGGCAACCATGGGCAAGTCACAAAAGCCAACACACAGAGGGTTATTAATTTTAATAACCTACTGTCCAGTTTAAGGCACTACTCCTCACAAATGCATATGAGGCGGTATATCACCTCCAACTACAAACCAAGGTCTTCAGACCTTGCACCTGGTTTGCTATCATAACTCTTATTTGGAAACCATGAGCGACTCCTTTATGACTCTGCTTTCCTGTAATTACACTGATTTGTCTTTATTAGCATTTTAGGTAAGTGTTATTGACAAATATAACACTGATTAAATTAATATTGGACTGAAAATGTATGATATTAGTAAATACATGCCCACACATTAATATGCAAAGGACAGAAGTCTGCAGCACTGTTATGAGAAGTCCCCAGCACATAGTGGCATTTGTTAATAGCTTGTATCAAGCACAGAAATGGAAAAACGACATAAAAGTCTGCTATAAGCTTGCCTACTTTGGCAAGTTCCTGAACCAAAACCTGTACATCTTTCCTCTCAGATGAAAGCCCTTTAGCTATTACTTGTGCTCCACTATACATCATTTAAACATATCTATATATCAGCCAGCAAGGCCTTACCGATGAGCATGGGTTTGTTTTCTTTTAAATCAATTACATCACAGAAGAAGTTGACAGTTGAGCTCGTGTCTCTACTATGTGACATCAAAAGTATGCAATACAAGAGAAGAATCATTCACCAAAAGACAAATAATCCTATATGGTTAGCAGTTCTGCACAGAGAGTAAGAAGGCTTTGATAAACCAGTGCAAGAAACAGAGATCATTCTGAATGCACCCAGTCCCACAGTTTTTCTCCTTTCTACATGCCCATCAATGTCAATGTCAATGTCAGGTCTTTGTGCTAACAAAGTAGTACACAAGTTTAGTCTTGCTTAAGCATGGTCGCAAAAATGACATGCCTAATAATGGCCAAATTCTGCCAAATAAGTCAGCTCACACAACATACAGCTTATGTCAGCTTTATACTGGATTTGAACGGACTGAAGAGAGCAGATGGTGCCAGTCTGGTGGGAGACAGGAGTGGCACGGGCAAGGCTGATCTGCCGTAAAGCCTCCAGGTTCACCTGCCAATGTTTTCTAAATGCACTTGAACCAGAAGAGGGAGGCAGATTGGGACTCTGTGCCACAGGACCATAGTGTTTTTCATCGAGTGCTAGGATCTGCAAGGGCAGATTTACATTATCATGCAACCACAACTTTAGCTAAAATCTCTGCTGCCTTCATTCTGAAGTGATGTATTGACAAGAAAAATGGCTGTTAGAGAGGAGAAGATTACAGAACAACCCACCAGGGAGGATTCAGCACATGAGACAACAGAGGCTTGAACTGAAATACATAGTGTCTTATAACTGGAGTAATAGAGTCTATTTTTCTTGCTTTCTCTTCTTTTTCTCTACTGTACTGAACACCATATTTCTTCTCTGCCTTTGGCACCTTCCATAAATGTAAACCATCCTCTCCCTGTTCCTGCAATGGTACTCTGTAAGAGGGAAAATGAAGAAATATGAAATTAAATTTCCACAGAAAGCTATTAAAATGTCTTTGTACCACTTTGGCATCTTTGCCTTGACATCCTGTTTGAGTAGTACATAAACTATGTAAGGTATTGGCAGGAACATGGGAGAGGGTGGTGTCATTTTATTCTCAAGGCATTATTTGTCCTTTCTATTTATGTTCAATTTATTACCATCCCTCCACCAACGCATTCTTTTAAAGAGGACACCACTGTTCTGAGTCATTCAAGATGGGTGACCTCAGAATGACGGCAAAGCGGTTAGATGACAAGTGCCTGCTCATTCACCCTAAAACCAAGTCATGCGGGTTAACACACTCCCCTCAGCTAAAATTCCTGGTGACACTGCCCAGAGCTAACAAAACCTCCATTTCCTTTTGCTGGTAGGACTGGCCTTCTGACTGAGCCAGGCTACAAAATTAATGCTCAGGAATGGGAAGAGGGGATGGAAAAAGGTGATGGAATGGGATGGCAAAACCTATAATCATCCTTTAAGCATGGGCCAATGGCCAAAATTCCCAGAGATCAAAGCCATTGCGGCTGAGCTTTTCTGACTATTTTTGACTTCACTGAAAGCTGAAATGCACTTAGCATCTGGCAAAACTAGGTCCCAAGCTTTTTCCCCCCATGATCTGGGATGTCTCTAAACCAAATGAGAACCTTTAATCTTTTATTCTATTGTTGATTTCTGGGATGTCTGCCACAGATATATCTATACCATCCTCTTTAGTGTCAGAAAATGCATTTTTATTTAGCGGCAGGGAATAAACAAGATAAGGAAAAAAAAAATGCATTTTAAATGTTTTCTGAAGTTTCAATGTCATTCCCAGGTAGCAGTTAATGGATAAAGTATTATCTCCCCCTCAAACAGCAAGCTCAGCAGAATTGCTGTAGACAACTGCCTGCAGATCGGGAGACATGATATTGCTTAATTAGCACGGGTTATGTGTTACATTGAAGTAGATGAATTTGCCTGGTTAAAACGTTAAAAATCAGCTTTGTCTCCAGTCATGAGAGCACATAATTCCCAAGCCCTTCAGAAATGCTCACTAGTACCCATCCATTCAACCATGCATCTCTTTGTCAGGCCATCTGGACCGAAGGAAACCCTGGAGCTGCTCAGTCCTAGCTTCTTCCCAAGTATTTTTAAAAATGACTTCAGAATTTGAAGACAGAGATTTGATTTCTTCTTTGTTTTTACAGAGCAATGCTCTGGAAAGGCTGGTGCTGTTGGTGGTGTTCTGACAGCAAGCAGAAAGCTTCGTTTCTGTTGCTTGTATTTCATCTGAGGGAGTCACTTGTCCTGATCATGGTACTACTAAGTTATCCCTGTCAGCAAGCACTTGTCTTTGAGGTTACAGTTTTTTGAAGTTATAGCTTTTTCTGAAGAGCAATTCTTTGCCTTTGAAAAGGACAGGGTAGCATCACATGATGGTTACAAGAGAGAGAGAGATTTAGCCATGTGAGTCAGCAAATTCCCTTTCCTTCTACTGACCAAACAAGAACCCTTTGAAAAGATCATTCAAAGGAAAATAAACTTCAGAAACCAAAATAGTCAACAAAAAGGATTTTTGTTCAAAATGTTAGAAAGTACTCACTGACTTATTACCCACTCAGCTCTTAGCAGCAGACACTGGATGACAGGAGACCTGGATCCTAACAGTGCCAGGCAGAAGGAAACCCTGCAGCCTTTCTGCCCAGAGATGAGGATGCCTGCCCCCTGCTTGAGCCTGCTGATTTTCTGCACATCACAAAGACCTTCCCGTCTAAAGCCTGAATGCCCTTTCACAAGCAGTAAAGCATCAAGTGCAATCACACCACTTTTTTTTTTGCACAGGGCTGTGCTGAGATAATGTAAAGGGAGATGAATGAGGCCTGAACCCAAGAGATATTTCAGTGTCTGTGTGACATCAGAGCAGTATTCACTTATAACCCCAAAGGAAGGATTCGGTCTCCTAAGGCACAACGTGATGTACTGTCTTTGAAATTCACTAGTTAGATACAAGCGCTGGTGAATTATGAAGTATTCAACAAGACAAAAACCTATACTGTAGCATGGTGTATTAGTGGTCCTGAGGCCACGATATATTAATGTACGCAAACAGATAACAATAGCTCAGGGAAAGCTTGAGCACACACAGCCTGAGATAAAGAAACAAATTGCAAAGCTCAGGTTAATAACCACAGTGGGTGGCAGCCAGCCAGTGTAGTCCACATGAAATCTTCAGAATAACTTCTGTCAGACTGGAATTAGTATTAACTCCAGTCCAGGTGCAGGGTAACACAAAAGATCTCTTCACACAGTGGTTTCACTCCATCAACATTTCTTTTCAAGGTTATCAATACTACAAGCAGACCAGCAGAGTTAACCTTTCATGCTGAGGCTGACCCCAAAAGAACAAGCTACCTTTTTTAACTTGCCTCTCCTGTTTTCTTATTCCTTAATCTTGGACTGTGATCTTGCAAGATTTCACAAGCTAACTGAGGTTAGCTTGGGTCATCAGTTGGATGTGAGATCCAAGCCACTACAGTCAGGGGCCTTTCTTTGATTTGCTATTAAAGGTGGGTCTGCAACAAAGTCATTCAGCTGAGGTCTGAACTTCCAAGAGCTTGGGAGTGTTGTGATTGAGGGATTTGGTGTGGACTCATTACCAGGTCAGAGCTGAACTGTTATCAGGGCATGAGGTTAAGGATACAGTGATACTGAAAGGTCTCGGCTACTCGGATTCATTAAAATTCTCACGACACTCCTGGAAGGGCATTTTTTCCATTAATACACAAAATCCGATCATATGCAATGCTATGGAAATCATTAAAGTTCTCTAATTACTTACCAAAAGTGAGTGATGAATGTTATAATCCTATTCTCTGATTTATGTATATTATTACCTTAAAAGTTCCTTCAAGATCATTCTGGGTGAGTATTTCTAGACAAATATAAAATATTGTTATTTTCAAAAAGTCCAGGTTTCTGACTGGTCCTCACCAAAAAGAAAAAAGTGATTTGTTGTTCAAAAACAACATTGGAATTGTATTTAAATCTTACAGTTTTAAAGTGACCCTGCTGGCTTTAATTCTACCAAAATAATAATGCAATGAAGTATAGAAATAATATCCGGATAGTTCAAGGGCTTGAATGAAAAAATTAATGAGATTGATTGCAACTTACTTTATAGCATCAGAACAAGTTTAGCTATTTTCCATTTCAGGTAAAGTAGAAATGTTTATATCCT